>NC_134798.1:39708308-39725808 GCF_046742065.1 Oratosquilla oratoria
TATATATGTATGTATATATATATATATATATATATATATATATATATATATATATATATACATTAAATGACGTAGACGTATGATTAAAATAAAACTTAGACCCACTCTCTGAGAAAGATAAGCTGAGATACTGAGTAAGCCGTATATTTCGACCACTGACTGAAGAGAATCACAGTGATCGAAATATACTGTTTACTCTGTATCTCAGTTTATCTTTCTCCGAGAGTGGGTCTAAGTTTTATATTATATATATATACATATGTATATATATATATATATATATATATATATATATATTCATTCATCTATTTATTCATATTTTTTTTAGTTATTTGAAGGTGAATGTTCAAAGTGTAGTTACAAAGGAAATCATAGATAAAGGTATAGGTGTAAAAGAACATGTAGGTCTACCATAATGCTTGTGCGTACAATTCATTGTGATGGAACAAGAGTACGAATAAGATTTCGAGTATAAGAATACGAGTATGAACAGGATCAGTCGTAGGATTAGGAGGATCAACAGAAGTTTAGGCGTTGGCGTTGGTATTGCGTTGCTATTGCGTTGGTATTTCGGTTTATTTTAGCGTTGGTATTGCGTTGGTGTTCCGGTTTATTTTGGCGTTGGTATTGGTATTCGGGGATTATGTTGGTATTGGTGGAGGTGTAAAGATTAGGGTAAGTTCAGGTGTTATTACGGGTAGTACATTCTCGTAGAGGTTAGTCTAAATGTAGAACATGTGTAGTGTACATGCAGACATATGTACACATATGAACATATATATCTATTCATATTCATACACTCACGTATATGTATTTATATATTTACAAGTGCATTGTAAATATAAGCACACGTACACGTATGTACATACATACCTATTCATTTTTTACAGACTCGTGCATATCCATTTATGTATGTACATAAATGAACATGCATATATTCAATACTTAATAGGAAAATCTATTTTTAGGTGGAGCATTTAAGACAAAAGAAAAGAAAAATTAAACAATATAAATTTTCGACGCAACAAGTCTTTATCACAAAGTTAAGACAATGTAAACTTTTGTATATTGTTCTCTTCTTACACACAACGCCTCAAAGGACATTCTCTAATTTGCGCTCCGTGGGAAGCTTTCTTATTTCGATAATAACTCCAAAGCTTTCAACAGCTCCTTCATTCTTTTTTACCACGATTTGTTTTGAACGCTACGCACATCTTCCAGAGGAGAAAAACACAATAATCATCAATACAGGATAAATAGAAATAATAATTAATACAGCTTCTTCAACAAAGATAACTGAGAAAAGATATGGAAAATGCACATATAATCTTGTACAATAACATCAACTAAGGTCAAAGTTTCTATTGTTTAGCTAAATTCTGGGAATCGGTAAATATCAAAGTGAAAGAGGCTGTCCAACGTGCCACATAACATGGCCGCTTTTAAACATAATGTTATATTGGTTGGTTCTGTGATTAGGAATATGTGAGTTTAAAGGATGAATAATTCTAAATCTCATATATATATATATATATATATATATATATATATATATGTGTGTGTGTGTGTGTGTGTGTGTGTGTGTGTGTGTGTGTGTGTGTGTGTGTGTGTGTGTGTGTGCGTGCGTGTGGGTGTGCGTGCATAAGGACATCCATGAGCGTGTGCATGTACATGCGAACGTGTGAATGCATAAGCAAGCGTGTGAACCCACACACGAGCGTGTGAGTGTGTACAATGTACATACATACAAATGTACATTAACGCGTCAACTCTAGCTTGAACATGGACATACAGTACACGTTCACCTACACACTTTTTGATCGCAGTAAACAGAAGTTGGATGAAGCATTCGTTGTTTAAAACTTTCTCTCTGGTCCTGGGTCATGCCGGCCACATCCATACATAAACAATGGTCTCATGTCTCTGGACACAATGTATTCCTTTTGCACAGACTCTCTTAGACTCCTTCGAGAACTTTCTTTATTGTGACAAACTATGGATTGAAATTCTTGTGCTCTAAGTTTAAGAGCACGTAAAGTATCTATTTTACAATCATTAGCTGAGAATTCTCAATGGCACTGATGGAAAAGCAATGATCGTTTTATGCTACTTGTGAACAATAGAAAAATCTATACACACACACAATTATATATATATATATATATATATATATATATATATATGTGTGTGTGTGTGTGTGTGTGTGTGTGTGTGTGTGTGTGTGTGTGTGTGTGTGTGTGTGTGTGTGTGTGTGTGCTTGTGTGAGTGAAAGATTGATGAATCAAATATCTTGAAGGGATAAACATTTTGACAGTCAGTCAGTTTGGCTTCAAATATGGAAGGTCAAGCGTGTTAAACCTTTTAAGCTTTTATTTTAGAATTACTGATTTACTGCTATAGAGGAAAGGCTGGGTGGAGTGTGTTTATTTTGATCAAGGGGAAGTTCTTGGTAAAGTATCTCACAATCGACTTGTGTGGAAATTGGAGCATATAAGAAGACTACAAGGAAAATTACTTAAACAGGTGAAAGGATATTTGAAGGGAAGATATGCGAGGACAGTAATAAATAATAAGGCATTGGGATGGAGAGAAGTAAACACGGGTGTTCCACAGGGTTCAGTGCTTGAGCCAATAGTATTTCTTATATATGTCAATGCCATGATGGAAACTACGTCAACATAGATGATGCAGGGTGAAAAACTCCTTGTCTCAGTATCGGGTCCAGAATTCTTGTATTGTGATGCTTTTCAACCCTGGACTAGAATCGAACATAAACCCTCCGAGTTAGTAGGCCAAGCTCACCATCAAGCCAGTTAGTGTGTGATTCACCATGGTCTTGGATCACCTGTTGGACTCGTGATCGACAGCTATTTCCCTCCCGGAGGAGAGCTCAGAGTTTATATATAACCGATCTCTGGGTAATGCTGTGTGACCTTACACGCGCGCGCACACTCCCCCCACGAGAGTTGGAGTAACGACCCACAGCGCAGTGATACTGAAATTATTTCGGCCCTGGGCGGGATTCGAACCTGGACCGCCGTGTGTGTATGTGTGTGTGTGTGTGTGTGTGTGTGTGTGTGTGTGTGTGTGTGTGTGTGTGTGTGTGTTTGTATTCACATGGAAATCATGTAATCTTTAATTATTTCTGTAAACCTACAATAGGTCCCTTTGGTAAATCCTTAATCTCTTTCAATCAGACGCCAAATGTTAATCCCGTTGATATGTCAGAATTACTAATACGCGTCTAATCAACAACTCCATAATCTTTCTCCCATCTACTCTCCTCTTCCTCTATTTTCCTCTGCACCTCTCTTTCTCTCTTTTCCTCTGCACCTCTCTTTCTCTCTTTTCCTCTGCACCTCTCTTTCTCTCTTTATCTCTTTTCCTCTGCACCTCTCTTACTCCCTTTCTCTATCCCTCTCTCTATTTCTCATTCTCCTTTTCTCCTTCTCTTCCTCTCTTTTTCCTCTCTTCTCCTTCATTTCTCATTTTTTCTCTTTTATTCTGTAACGCTGTGGATTGTTCGGTTTCGTTCCCGTCCCACACCTAGAAAGGTTCCAATGCCCTCCCTTTTGAGTTCCGATAGTACCAGTTTACCTCAGCTACCCCAACACTTAAGGCAAAGGAAATTCTTAAGCGTCTCCTTGCATAAACTCATCTGCTTCGTTCTTTATCAAGATCAGCGTTTCACAACATTATTCCGATCCTAGTTCCCTCTGTACTCAGATCTAAGCAGTCTAGCGCCGCCTAATATCTTATTACTAGAATGGTAAAGGAAAATGCATCACTTCCCGGGACAAAGGCTTACAAAGGAATAAAAAGGAGGAGCATGACGGCAGGGGACCTTTTGGTCCATAACTAGGTCGGATGCGAACAAAATTATAATAATGATAAATAAATAAATAAATTGATAAAATTATTATAATATAAATAATAACATATCTTCTCAGTAACCCTCTAGCATTGATTTCCTTATCCTTGGGGGATGCTAGCTTTAAAAGGCGATCATATGGACCCACTTCTCTTTAATTTCCTCTTCTTATTCTGAACTCTGTCCATCTTTCTTTAACTCATCTTCCTCAGAACCTCTCCACCCCAGAACTCCGTCACTGACCTCTTTTCAGAACTCCCCCTTCCCCACCAAGTACTCCCATATACTCCCTAAGCGAGTGGTTCTGAATCGCTTATCACGTGACTCCAACCATGAAGCTCTATAAGTATATGCTATATAAAGTTTCCTAGTAAAAGAATAAGATTGGTGTGTACTTATATTTTGTGTATATATATATATATTTATATATATATATATATATATGTGTGTGTGTGTGTGTGTGTGTGTGTGTGTGTGAGAGAGAGAGAGAGAGAGAGAGAGAGAGAGAGAGAGAGAGAGAGAGAGAGAGAGAGAGAGAGAGAGAGAGAGAGAGAGAGATTCACCACGTCCTTGATTCACGCGTTCAACTTGTGATCAACATCATTACCCTCTCGAATAAGAGCTTAGACCTCTTATATGGCTCGATCTATGGGTAATACTGTGTATGCTTGTGTGTGTGTATACGTGTGTGTGTGTGTGTGTGTGTGTGTGTGTGTGTGTGTGTGTGTGTGTGTGTGTGTGTGTGTGTGTGTGTGTGTACGTGTGTGTGTACGTGTGTGTGTACGTATGTGTGTGTGTATGGGTATGTCCTTTTACGCACACAAATGCATGTACACAAACACACACACAAGTACACATACACACATACAAGTACACACACGTACCTAAACACCTCGCAATCTCGATGGACGCTTCAGTCACACAACATTCGAAAATCCCGTCCTTATCCTTTTAAACATTTCATTCACGGAACCTGGACAACGGGAATGCCTCCAGACGCTTCCAGGAACTTCCTTTTTTTAACTTTTGGTACTTTTCTTTTTTATGTTTCTAATCTATCCTTTTTCTTCTTTTTATCTATTTATCTATTAATTTATTTATTTCTTTAGGTCTATCTTCCTCTCTCGCTCTCTTTTTCACACACTCTCTCTTTCACTCTTACCCTTTTTCTTTCGTTCATTCTCACTAAACTCTTCCAGAAATTTCCCTTTTTTCGTAATGTTTAGTACTTTTCTCTTTACGTTTCATTCGCCCTTTCAAGGTATTTGGCTTCTGTGCGTTTACTAATTCATCCTTTTTCTTGTTTTGATCTATTTGTCTATTTATCAATTTATTCTTGATGTCTATCTTGCTCTCTCAATCTCATCCTCTCTCACTCTCTCTTAACTCTTCCGGGAATTTTTCTTTTTTTTCGTAATTTTTGGTACTTTTTCTTTTTATGTTTCATTTGCCTTTTCAAGGTATTTGGTTTCCGTGAGTTTACTAATTAATCTTTTTATCTATTTATTTATTCATTCTTGTGCTCCATCTTCATCTCTTACTCTCTCTCCCACTTTCTCTTACTTTCACCCTCTCTCTCTCTCTCTCTCTCTCACTCTTAAGTGGCATTTAGACGGCCAAACGGTTTGACAAACCCGGTTTGTCAAACAAGTGTTTGAAGTTATGTTTGACCGTGTGAATAGGGTATTTGGTTGTCAAACACGTTCGACAAACGTGTTTGACGACCAAATACCCCATTCACACGGTCAAACATCACTTCAAACACTTGTCTGACAAACCGGGTTTTGTCAAACTGTTTGACTGTGTAAATGGCCCTTTACTCTCTCGTTACTGAATTGGCTCTCTAAACGCATCGTCACAGATTTTGTTCTAAAAACTCCAAACAATTCTATTCAGCTCACGTGGAACACCTGGAAAACAGATGACCAAAATTGTATTAATTTACTCTCCTTCGTGGTCTTCCATTTTCTTCTAGTTGGCGTAAGAGAGGCCTCTGTCATTTATATTTTCATTTATTTATTTATTTATTTATTTACTTATTATTCTATTTACTTACATATTCTCCGAAATACTCTACGAACCAGACCATTTCATTCTGGAATTATTTTCTCTTCTTTTTTTCCAAAAACGGAGGAAGTCTCTCACAAAAGGTTGGATTTATCAAGGTATAAATTACTTGTCCCTCCAGAGTTACACCATTTGTTCTTATAGAGAAAATTATAAACAATAGATAAAGAAATTACTCAAGTAAAGAAGAAGAAAAAATAAAGAATAAATAGGGTAGAAGAAATAGTGAATAAATAGGGAAGAAGAAAAACAAGAAGCAGGGAATAAAAAGATAAGAAGAACAAGAAAGAGGAGGAGGAGGAGGAGGAGAACAGTAACATGAACAACGAAAATGATAATATCAACAATATTAATTGATAAAATATAATTACCTGCGTCACTCTCCCTCCCACAAAATATAATAATTTTCTCTGGAACTTAGCCAAAATCGGCCAGAGAACTTCTCCCCCTTCCCCCCTTCTCCCCCTGACTCCCCCTTCCTTCTCTCCCTGTCTCCCTCTCCCTTCTCCCCCCTGCCTCCTCCCTTCTACCCCTGCCTCCCCCTTTAACTCTTGCCTCCCCCTTACCCCTTCTCCCCCTTTACCGCTTACCTCCCCCTTATCCCTTCTCCCCCTTTACCTCTTGCCTCCCCCTTATCCCTTCTCCCCCTCCCCCTGCCTCCCTCTCCCTTCTCCCCCTACCCCTACCTCCCTCTCCCTTTTCCCCTCGCCTCCTTCTGTCTCCCCCTTTACCCCTTCTCCCCTTGCCTCTCCCTTCTCTCCCTGCCTCCCTCTCCCTTCTCCTCTTGTTTCCCCCTTCTCCCCCCGCCTCTCCCTTCTCCCCCTGCCTCCCTCTCCCTTCTCCCTCTCCCCCTGCCTCCCTCTCCCTTCTCCCCCTGCCTCCCACTTCTCCCTTCTCCCCCTGCCTCCCCCCTTCTCCCCTTGCCCCCTTCCCCCTGCCTCCCTCTCCCTTCTCACCTTGCCCCCTTCTACCCCTGACTCCCCCCTTACCTCCCCCCTCACCCGCCAACACCAGAAACTTCCGAAATATGGCTCCCACCCGCCACTTGCCGGTTTTCTTTTGACCTTCTGGGTTATTTCCGGACCTTCTTCTCATCAGGGCTCGAGCGAAGCCTCTTATCTTCCCTGAAGGCCAGGGCAAAGACTGGGAAGGTGCTGCCAGTAAAGAGCTTCTTTAAGAATTTTTGGAAATAGATTATTTCGTTGATACAATACGTGTTTTTATTTCAATGGCTAATGAAAAGGGTCACACTGGCTTTTCTAAGCAATATATATATATGTATATATATATATATATATATATGTATATATATGCAATATCTTTGCTACAAAGAACGGTTATATTAATGTTAATGATGATGTTATTAGTGTTGGTGATGATAATGGTTTTAATTATGTAATATGATGTAATGTGATGATATAATGTGATGATGATGATGATGATGATGATGATGATGACGGTGATGATGATGATGATGATGACGATGAAGATATGATGACGACGACAACAACGACGACGAAGGTGGTGGTGGTGGTGGTGGTGGTGGTGGTGGTGGTGGTGATGGTGGTGGTGATGATGATGATGATGATGATGATGATGATGATGATGATGATGATGATGATGATGATGATGATGATGATGATGATGATGATGATGATGATGATGATGATGATGATGATGATGATGATGATGATGATGATGACGACGACGACGACGACGACGACGACGACGACGACGACGACGACGACGACGACGACGACGAAGATGATGATGATAATAACAATAATAATAAACTGTGGCAGAGATAACCAAATTAGCCTCACAAACTCTTTATTAGTTTTCTAAATTCTTAACCACCCTCGCCTTTCCTTTTCCCATTGCTCTTGGAAAGTCATAAAGACGTGGCCTACCTGGAGATCTCTCCAATGCCCCGAGGAGTTACAGCTCATCTTTCCAAAACCAAATTGCTTGACGAGGCTTCCGACAGCTTGAGAGAGGGTTTGAAGCCTAAAGGTGGCAGCACGACTTCGGTTACAATATTCTAGACTTTCGTGAGAACATCTAAACAATGTGTATAACATTCGTATCCTAGGTTTAACTTCTCGTAGTTCGTCATTCAGCTTCTCATTATATGACGAAAGAGTAATTTGACATTTGGAAATTTGAAAAACAAAAAAATCGATACCGAAGTCATATCTGCTCAAACGAAGTAGCAAAAGCAAATAGCATGCTAGTGAAAAATGCCTAGTGTGCCGCTACCTTAATGTCAGTGCATCCTAGGCAGTTTCCAGAAAAATATTTAATTTTTCTTTAATCCAATGAAAACATTAAAACTTTTCCTTAGTTTGCTAGAGGTCCTTGCAACAGATACTCTTCTTCTGTGCAATTGCAAAGGTATTAAATCAAAATATAATAAACTAAGGCTTCTTAGACACCTTAACTTGGACTCTCTGGAAAGAATTGGACTGCACTGTGATATAATAGAGGTATTTAAATGGGTCAAGGGCCTGACCAAGGGTGATAAAGACAAGGTCATCATATTAAAGCAAAGGTATTACATCAAAACATGATAAAAGAGGACAGGGTTAGACACCTTAACTTGCAATTTCTGGAAAGAGGTAGAGTGCACTGTGATATAACAGAGGTATTCAAATGGGTTATAGGCTTGACCAAAGGTGATACAGACAAGGTCATCATATTAAGGCAAAGGTATTACACCAAAACATGATAAAAGAGGACAGGGTTAGACACCTTAACTTGCAATTTCTGGAAAGAGGTAGAGTGCACTGTGATATAACAGAGGTATTCAAATGGGTTATAGGCTTGACCAAGGGTGATACAGACAAGGTCATCTTAATAAGGCAAAGGTATTACATCAAAACATGATAAACGAGGACAGGGTTAGACACCTTAACTTCCACTCTCTGGAAAGAGGTGGAGTGCATTGTGATATAATAGAGGTATTCAAATGGGTCAAGGGCTTGACCAAAGGTGATAGAGACAAGGTCATCATATTAGGGCAAAGGTATTAACTCGAAACATACTAAACGAAGACAGGCTTAAGCATCTTTACTTGCACTCTCTGGAAATAGGTGGAGTGCATTGTGATATAATAGAGGTATTCAAATGAGTCAAGGGCTTAAACAAGGGTGATGCAGACAAGGCCATCTTATTAAGACACGTAGTAATGGAATTAAACTGGACAAATTTAGATATAAGAATTAAATACGCAAGAACTGGTTTACCAATAGAATGGCTAAGGAATGGAATAGATTTAGTAACCATAAAGTGAGCGCTAAAACTAATGAATTTTTTAAGATAATGTTGGATAACTTTATGGATGGGAATGATTGGTGATAAGGGACATGGAACTGCCTAATGTAGGCCTTACGGTCTCTTGGAGTCTCATTCATTTTTATGTTCTTATCTTCTTGAAAATATTGTATTCTTAGTAGATAGGTGAGTTTTATTTTTTAAAGGAACATTTGAAAAGCAAAATAATAAATATTATCCAAACAATAAACATAAGAATTTTGTATAAAAAAAAAATACTCAATGAATATCTAATTTCAAAGGTTAATGCCAAAGATATAGTTTTAAACGATTACATGTTGAAAGAATATAAAAATGGAAGTGTATAGGCAAGATACAAAAAGATAAAACTCAAAGTCAGAATGCGTGAATAGAAAACAAGAAGCTTAGACTTGTTCATAAGTTAAAAAATATTTTTGGATTCGAACGTCACCGAAAAAAACACATACTCGAAAAAAGTGCATATCCACATTTGTAAAATTCAGAATTATGTATATATGCTCATGCATATGTGTGTCGAGGGACACACACACACACACACACACACACACACACACACACACACACACACACACACACATTCACACACTGCTACAGTGGTCCGAGTTCGGATCCCGCCCAGGGCTAAAATAATTTCAGTATCGCTGTACTGCGAGTCGCTACTCGAACTCCCGTGGGCGGGGATTTGGGTGTGTGTATGTGTGTGCGTGTAAGGTCACAGCATTACCCATAGATCGGTCATATATGAGCTCTTCGGGAGGGATATAGCTGTCGATCAAGAGTCGAACACGTGATCCAAGACCATGGTGAATCACACAAACACACACACACACACACACACATGTACACGCACGCACGCACACACATATGTACATGCACGCACACACGCACACACACATGTACACGCACGCACACATACACATATGCACACACACAAACACACATGTACACGCGTGTACACACATATATACGCACACACACACACACATATATATATATATATATATATATATATATGCGCATACACATACACACATTCACACACAAATATACAAGCACAAACACATTCGCATGTACACTGAAATACGCGCATACACTAACACACATGTACACGCACGCACATACACACATACACACACACATATGTATACGCATACACACATAAAAAAATACAAGACCAAACACATTCACATGTACACTGAAATACGCACACACACGCACACACAAAGTACCTGGGCACGTGTTTTTTACCTATTTATGTTCAAACGGGTCGAGTTAATCCTTTCTTTCCTTTAGTTCACCCGAAACAGCATTAGGTTTCTCTTTTTAGCACCAAATGCTTCGCTCGCTGCCACAATTTCGCCAGTGTGGCTTCCCAAGTACGCAAACACATTTGTTCCTTTTTCTACTGAAGAAAGGGTACTGCTATGCTTATGCAAGGTGTGTGTGTGTGTGTGTGTGTGTGTGTGTGTGTGTGTGTGTGTGTGTGTGTGTGTGTGTGTGTGTGTGTGTGTGTGTGTGTGTGTGTGTGTTTACCTAGTTGTATCTTACGGTAAGGGGAGCTATGCTTTTGGTGTCCCGTCTCTGTACCTAAATTGTTCTTAAATTTGTGTGTGAATGTGTGTGTGTGTGTGTGTGTGTGTGTGTGTGTGTGTGTGTGTGTGTGTGTGTGTGTATGTGTGTGTGTATGTGTGTGTGTGTGTTTACCTAGTTGTATTTATCTAGTTGTATCTTACGGGAAGGGGAGCTATACTCGTGGTGTCCCGTTTCTATATCTCGCCGTGTCTTATTTGCTCTTAAATTCGAGTATGGTTTTTGTACACCCTATTGTTTTGTCTAATTTGTTCCATACATCCACCACTCTGTGGGAAAGCTGTGTGTGTGTGTGTGTGTGTGTGTGTGTGTGTGTGTGTGTGTGTGTGTGTGTGTTTGTGTGTGTGTGCATGTACGTGTGTGTGTGCCTGTATGTATGTGTGTGCATGTATATGCGTGTGTGCGTGTATATGTGTGTGTGCATGTATGTGTGTGCATGTATATGTGTGTGTGCGTGTATATGTGTGTGTGCATGTATGTGTGTGCGTGTGTGTGCATGTGTGTGTGCGCGTGTATGTGTGTATGTGTGTGTGTGTGTGTGTGTGTGTGTGTGTGTGTGTGTGTGTGTGTGTGTGTGTGTGTGTGTGTGAGTGTGTGTGTGTGTGTGTGTGTGTGTGTCTAGCTATAGCTACTTAAACATATTACGAAGAATAAGCCTTATGCTCGTCGAGTCCCGTCTCTGTTCAAAGTGTGTCTACGCGCGTACAGGTGTCACAGGATCAACCCCCGTCCCCCGTCGATACTCCACCATACTGGGAGACGCTTTGTGATGATGCTTTCACAATCAATCAATCAATAAATAAATAATAAATGAATAAATAAATAATTAAGTAAATAAATAAATAAATGAATAAGAAAAGATAAATTAATTGATAGAAAATTAATCAAATAAATAATAAATGAATAAATAAAATGAAAATAAGTAAATAAATAAGATAAAATAATAAATGACTAAATGAATGAAAGAATAAAGATAAATAAAAATAAATGAAGAAATAAGTAAATACATGAATAAATACATAAATGAAAACAATAAACGAATAAATGAATAATTATACGAATTAATAAACGAGTAAACAAACGATTATATAAATAAATAAATAAATGTTAAATTCACAAGATACTATTTTCTTTAACTAACAATTTCATTCCTCTAAACTAAAGCCTGCTCCACTTAAGCTATGAACTAGTTTATCTTTTTTAATTTCTTTGTCGCAACTTGACTTTCAAGAGGAGTTTTAATCTCAATAAACAAACAAATGAAAACCATTTGCAAATTAAATTCTTCCTTTGTTTTTTTCATATAAACTAATTGAAAGCCATCATTAAACTTGATTGGGCAAATTAATTTCAATGTCTACTCCGTCCAGTCATAATCCTTCAACTTTTTTTTTTTTTAATCAAAACAGATGACTTTAGGACTGAAGTATATTATTTATTGTTATAGATTGTAGTTTACCAGCGCTTCTATCCTTCTGGACCACCTCACACCTTAAACGACCAATTCTATACCATATTTCAAGCCACTGTTCACACTAGCGGTTCGAACCGCGCGGAAACCGCGGCGATACCGCATAGTCAGGGAAAAACAGCGTGGATATATGTGAACGGTTCCAATGACATTGTTATTGAATCGCCACGGTTTGAACCGCCACGGTTGGAAACGCTAGTGTGAACAGGCCTTTAAGGTTAGAAAATGTAAGTAAATAACAAAACACTCAAACCGCCGTTCTGTTAAGATTTCAGCGAAGAATATTTTTCTCTTTGTCAGTTGATGGTGAGAGAAAATGGACTTGATAAAGAGAAACAGGAGAAACACAAAGAGGAAGATAAGAAGAGATGGAGGAGTACAGGAGAAAATAAAGAGCAAGATGAAGAAAGAAAAAGAGAAAGAGTAAAAGAGAGAAAGAGGAGAAAGAGATGAGGTAAAAATGAGAAAAGAAAGAGAACGAGAAATAGAAAGAGGAAAAAAGAGAGAATGAAAGAAAAAGAGAAAAAGAGAAAGAGGAGAAAGAGGAAAGAAAAAGTGAAAAAGAGAGCAAAAGCGAAATCAAAAGACAGAAAGAAAACAAGAGGAAGCAAAAGAGAAGCAGAAAGAGAGTGAAAGAAAAAGAGAAAGAGAAAGAGAGAGAAAAAGAAAAAGAGAAAGGGAAGTGAAAAGAGAAAAAGAGGAAGCGAAAGAGAACTAAGCCAAGAAATGAAGAGACAAAGACAAAGAGAACGAAAGGAAGAGAAAAAAAAAACGAAATAGAGAAAGAGAAATAGAACGAGAAAGACAAAGAGAAAACGAAGGAGAATTAGACCAAGAAAGAAAAAGACAGAGATAAAGAGAACGAGAGGGAAGAAGAGAAAGAGAAAGAGGATCGTATTTTGTCACCAAAAACTCCAGTTTTTATCCTTGAGGACAATATCGCGCCCAGGAGGAGGAAGAAGAGGAAGAGGAGGAAAAAGAGGAGGAAGAAGGAGGAGGAGGAAGAAGGAGGAGGAGGAGGAAGAGGAGAAGGAGGAGGAAGAGGAGGAAGAGGAGGAGGAGAACGAGAAGGACGAAGAAAAGGAAGAAGAGAAAAAGGAGGAAGAAGTGGAGGAGGAGCAAGAGGAAGGGGAGGAGGACGAGAAAGAGGAGGACGAGGAAGAGGAGGACGACGAGGAGGAGGAGGAGGAGGATTAAGAAGAGGACGAGGAGGAGGAGGAGGAGGAGGATTGAGAAGAGAATGAGGAGGAGTAAGAGGAAGACGAATAGAAGAAGGAGGAGGGGATGGGAGGAGGATGACAAGGAGGAGGACAAAGCTGGGGAAGAGGAGAAGGAGGAGGAGAAGGAGGAGGAGAAGGAGGAGGAGAAGGAGGAGGAGAAGGAGGAGGAGGAACAAGAGGAGAATGAGGAGGAGGAGGAGAATGAGGAGTAAGAGGAGAACGATGAGGAGGAGGAGGAAGAGAATGAGGAGGAGGGGACGAGGAGGAGGAGAAAGAGGAGGAGGAGAAAGAAGAGGAGGAGGAGGAGGACGAGGAGGAGGATCATGACAAGGCGGAGGAAGGAGGAGGTGGACTAGGTGGAGGAGGACGAGGAGGTAGGAGGAGGAAAAGACGTAGAAATGGTAAATAAGAACTTTAAAGCGAGCTGCCAAATGGAAGGACAGAAGTTGAAGGCGATCAGCATTCTTCTTTGAGTAGCGATTAGGACTTTAGGAGAGAAACTAAAGTTTCTGAAGTATTGGCCACATCACCCACATATAGTCAAAACGCCACAGGGGGGGAGGGAAATGTATGAAAAGAAAAAGATAAAGGAAGATAGTGTGAGAAAATAAAAGATACAATGGAGAGAGAGAGAAAAGGACAAAGTGCAAGAGACAGTCAGAGATAACGAGAGGTAAGGGGTGAGTGTGAGAGACAGACAGACAAGTCAAGAGAATCGAGACAGAGAGACAGATGCAGATATAAATAAACATAATGGGAAGGTCAGATACAGAGGTAGACAGAGGCATAGTCAGAGAGACAATGAAGAAGACATACTAACAGAAACAGAAATATATAGAGACACGGATAGAGATAGAGAGACAGAGATGTAGCTCTCTCTCTCTCTCTCTCCCTCTCTCTCTCTCTCTCTATATATATATATATATATACTTGTGTGTGTGTGTGTGTGTGTGTGTGTGTGTGTGTGTGTATGTGTGTGTAATATATACACACACGAACACGCACACACTCACACACACACACACACACACACACACACACACACACACACACACACACAAACAAACATTATGTATATATATGATATATATCTATATCATATATATATATATATATATATATTTAAATATATATATATATATATATATATATATAGAGAGAGAGAGAGAGAGAGAGAGAGAGAGAGAAGCATATTCCTTTACTTTCTCTTCCGCCTCAAGTTCCCTGAGAGGACCCAAACATGACGACTTGCGCAGCTCAAGTAGAAACGCAAAGGCCCCCAGGGATCAAATGAAACCAAACAAGACCTGTTGGCTTACTAGATGAGGTCATAACTTATTCATCATTTCATATTTTAATTAAATAAACGGGTTAGTTGGTGCTGTGCTTCATAAACTCAGTTTGATTACACTAAATTATATATTCTGTTGGGGACGCCATGGTCATTTGGGGCAGGACTCGTCCAACACATAGATAGGACTTAGCTGTCTGGATACATAGAGTAGAGATGACATCTTTATAGAAGTGAAGATGAAAGTGTACCGTATTCATACAGCATAGTAATGATATTTATAAAAAATTCAGAAATACATTTATGAAATACTGATTTCTTGGAGGGATTCTTAATTGTATGTATATATATATATATATATATATATATATATATACATATATATATATATATATATATATATATATATATATATATACATATATATACGTGTGTGTGGGATATGTATGCGTGTGTGTATTTTACATTATGGGTCTTGCTTCAATTGCCAATCCCTATTATAAAGGAGAAAGGTCTATTCGGTGTATGTGTAAGCACACACACACACACACACACACACACACACACACACACACACACACACACACACACACACACACACAATGTAATATATATATATATATACATATATATATATTATATATATATATATACTATATATATATATATACATTATATATATATGTACGTATGTGCTCGCGTATTAGCAAAGTGTGACAAGAGATTCTTTTCATCCTATTAGAAACGATAACAAAAGACTTCCTTTTCTCTCTTTCCTCCCAACAGACCTTTTCGGAAGCTAGAGAACTTACGAAAGAAGTTAATTATTCACTCTTTTGTTGTCGATTTGATTAGTATATATATATATATATATATATATATATATATATATATACATGAGTGTGTGTGTGTGTGTGTGTGTGTGTGTGTGTGTGTGTGTGTGTGTGTGTGTGTGTGTGTGTGTGTGTGTGCACGCGCGCGTGTGTACGTCTGTGTGTGTGATGTGAGTATGAATGTGTTTGTACGTGCGTACATGTACAAACACATAACTTCCATGTTGATCTTTTGACATTCAACAACTGAAAGAAAAATGGCAGGAGCCCTGTGAATTCAAATATTAGTAAATAAGCAAAATTGCTTTCAGATTTCTCTATTCTCTGCGCGACAATTTTCAAATCATCGAACTTTGACTTGTTACTTTGGTCTCAAGGCTCGACGATATTCATGTTTTTGTTTTGTTTTTTATTGAGCAAGAAGTATTATTTTTATAAGTTTTATGATAATTGGCTATAAATATGTCTGGGTAAGTATTCATGCGTGTATATATATTTGTGTATAATGTACGTGCGTAACATGCATGTACGTATGTACATTTGCATATATTTGTCTGTATGGGTATGTTCGAACGTATGTGAGTATGTATACATGTATGTACGTTTATATGTATGAGTGTATTCAAGTATAAGTAGCTATAAACATACATGTGTAATTATTTAGGCATGCACTTATGTTTGTGTATGTATGCATGCACTTAAATATTTAGTATGTGTATTCATGCATGGATGAATGTATGTATACATGAATGTATCCATATATGCCCCTATATCCGTATATATGAACCTAATTTCAATTTTTTTATATGTACGTATGTACAGTACATAAATATAGCACATAGAACATTTATGGTATACAAGCACATCGTTCCATTCCTGTACATAATGTACAGCATATACAGCATGACAAGTATATAAACATGGACAGTATATACAGCATGAACAACATGACTAGGTAAAAAGAAATGTAACACAGAATTTTAATTTTCACGGCATAAGTCTAAAAGATGAAGACATAAATATCCGGATTAATGAGCAACATTTCCTAAACAAAGCTGAGAAAGAAGCAACAACAACAAAAATAATAACATTCTCCTTTGCAAATGCATACGTATTTACATATTTGCGTGGGCAAGAGTATCTGTGTGTGTGTGTGTGTGTGTGTGTGTGTGTGTGTGTGTGTGTGTGTGTGTGTGTGTGTGTGTGTGTGTGTGTATGTGCGGGTGTATGTGTGTGTTTGCGTGTATGTATGTATGTGTGTGTGTGTGTGTGTGTGTGTGTGTGTGTGTGTGTGTGTGTGTGTGTGTGTGTGTGTGTGTGTGTGTGTGTGTGTGTGTGTGTGTGTGTGTGTGCGTGAGTACACGCGAATGCGTATGTGTGAGTCTATGTGTACACGCTTCTTTGTGTATGTGTGTAGACACGGCTGCGTCCTCGCGTGAGAGTGTGTGTACACGCATGTGTGTGAATTTGTGAAGGCACGCGTGCGTCCGTTCGTGCGTGTGTGTGTGTGTGTGTGTGTGTGTGTGTGTGTGTGTGTGTGTGTGTGTGTGTGTGTGTGTGTGTGTGTGTGTGTGTGTGCATCCGTGTGTGTGTGTATGTAAGAATGCGTGCGTATGTGCACATACTTCAAACTAGACTTAATCATATAGTCAATTACCTTTTTAACTAAAATATACAAACAATATTTTAGTTTTAATGACACATGCAAAAAAGCAATAAATATATCTAAAAAAATTATATTCACAAAAGTCATATATATATATATATATATATATATATATATATATATATATGTATTATATACATACACACACACATTATATATATAGACATAATAATTGA
>NC_134798.1:39730808-39735808 GCF_046742065.1 Oratosquilla oratoria
ATGACACGGAGTCCATTTTCTATTTACCGAAAATGGACCCCCTATAGAAAATGGACAACCGCTGAAATATGCAACCCATTGCCAGGTCAGGTCAGGTCAGGTTAAGTAAGGCTACGAATATCAGTAAATATTACTTATCAGTGTATGTTGCGTTATCTGTTTATTAAAAAAATGTCTAACATTTAGAGTGGGTAGTCCATTTTCTGGTGCGGAAAAATGAGCCCGGGGGTCCATTTTCTATGGGGGTCCATTTTCTATGAGGTCCGTTTTCTATGGTGGTCCATTTTCTATGGGGGTTCATTTTCTCTCTCACTCCGGTTCTTGATTTTTCTTGTGTGAGGATAGTGTAGAGAACTTGCTGGAAATCTTAAACTCGGTCCGGGGACAGAAAGCCAGCCCCACGGGGTTGCACCACTAGAAGAAAGTGAAGCTGTTGACAAGTTCTGAAGACGAATGGTAGGGGGACGATGCTCTCCGACGTCCAGTCTCCACTTGGGTATATTCACGAACAATATGAAGAAATTTGCTAACCTAAAATTTGAATTAAAATAAGTATAAAATTTATCAAAAAAGATAACTCAAATATATACATTTCTGATTACAAAAGTTTGAATTAGAGTTTATTACAGCGTCACCGCGAAATTAAATACTGAATTATTATTATCACTACCATTTCAAAAAATGATATCAAGTCTGGACAATCAGTACATCAAGTCGCGAAAAAGATGAAAGGAATTTCGGATATATCAGAAATCATTTGTATAGATAATTATTTTTTAAAGAGACGCATATCCCCTCTTGTGGGCTGCCACGCTGGTAAATGACATTTGCAAAAAAGAAAGAGAAAAAGAGAGACAGAGAGGTAGGGAGAGGGAGGGAGAGAGAGAGAGGTAAGGAGAGGGAGGGAGAGAGAGAGTGAGAGAGCGAGCGAGTGAGAGAAAGAGAGAGAGGGGGGGTGAAAGGGGAGAGAGAGAGGGGGGGTGAAAGGGGAGAGAGAGAGAGAGAGAGAGAGAGAGAGACAGAGAGACAGAGAGGAGAAAAAGACAGAGAGAGGAGGGAGATAGAGACACAGAGGGGAGGAGAGAGAGAGGAGAGAGAGAGGAGAGAGACAATAGGATAAAAACAAGTAAAATATATTAAAGTTTATATTTATCACACGTCAAGCTTTACTTCTTTTATACTCATGACAGCCTTTTATATATTTTCTTCTAGGAAAGACCTTCCTCGGAATGAAATAGAATTATGGTCTCGTAGGACTTAATTTTATACCGAGTCTATATATATATCATATTCATCTATAATCAGCTACACACACACACACACACACACACACATATATATATATATATATATATATATATATACATATATATATATATATACATATATATATATATATATAATATACACACACATATACATATTTGTGTGTGTGTGTGTGTGTGTGTGTGTGTGTGTGTGTGTGTGTGTGTGTGTGTGTGTGTGTGTGTGTGTGTGTGTGTGTGTCAATGTGTTTTATATGGTGTAGGAAAACATAGCATTTGATGGAACCGTAGCTCAATAATGACACTGATGGAAAGAGGATCGGGCGATGTGCTCCACACATGAATCAACAACTATCGATTACCGCCCAGCCATTACCACACAAGAGAAAAGTGAAATTGAAAAATAGAGCGAGAGATAGATAAATAGAGTGAGAGACAGAAAGAGAGGTAGAAAGATATAGAGACTGATATAGAGATAAAGAGGAGAGAAAGAAGAAAAAAGAGAAAGAGAAAGAAAAAAAGAGAAAGAGGGAGAAAGAGACAGAAAGAGAGAGGACGAGAAAGAGAAAAAGAAAGAGAGAGAGGGAGAGAAAAAGAGAGGGAAAGAGGAAGAAGCAGAGGAAAGGGAGGTATGTATACCAGTATGTACACCTATATATGTATATATATATATATATATATATATATATATATATATATATATATAAGAGAGAGAGAGAGAGAGAGAGAGAGAGAGAGAGAGAGAGAGAGAGAGAGAGGTATCAAACTGGAGATACACTTCTTTATCTCTTTTCCAGAAAGGCGTACTTTATATACTATATTCTGGCTAACAGCAAATTATTTCATATATGTGAAATCCGACTATGGGCTGTCCGTTTTACGTGTATTTCAGTGAACCACCTGAAGAACGATGATACTCTTTGCATATTTAGTTCTTGTTGACGTCAAGCGATTTTATTCAGCTGTGGGCAATATCTCACGGGCTATAGTTTTCCTATTTGAGTCTTATTATATTGAGTATACAGAGAACACAGGATAGCGAAAAAGTATATCAAAACATATGTCCTCTTTAGATTATATTAACTACAAACTCACTAAATCAGTCATAAACATAAGAACATGGCATCGTAAAATGAAATATAGATAATAAAATCAAAATAATAATAAAACTATAATAAATAATAATAATAGATAACAATAACATTAATAATGATAATAATAATAATAATAATAATTATAGAAAAATATATAATGTAAGAACATTATATAATAAAAATCTAGTATATAAGATATCATTTGGCCTATACTAGGTAGTTCCATATCTAAGTTGGGACTTATGGTCATAAAAAAAAAGAAAATCGCAACTGTTCTCCAAGATCCACTTCTCTATGATAAAAAACCACAAACTTTGCCCTTAGTCCTAGGACAGCCAGGCCAAATGATAATTACCACCATCCACAGCGCGTTTAATCACAACTGACAGTGATGCTGGATTTGAATAGTACAGCAAAAAACGATGGAGTTTAAATTGGACATTATATAACATCCGGTTTATACATCGAAGAGACATGTCAACGCCAAAGGGATTTGGATAATCAAAGCTTGCTCATATTTCAATGGAAATATATATATGACCAAGCGATACATTCATATTTCATATTCATATATTCAGAAACAAAGAAAATACAGCCACAGGTATACATATCAAAGCGTGGATATATACAAAAAGATAAATGGACGGGAATATTTACATATATACAGGTTTATGTATATATTATTCACATATGAATATACTCGTACTTATATATATTTTTAATTTTTGTTCAATACCAGATTTCCACTCCATATGAAGGGTAGCTGTACTAATCCTCTCTAACGTCAAAATATTTACAATTCATAAAAGAGAGAGGGAGAGTTATACACATTCGGATACAATATACTAATGCAGCAGGTAAAAATCGCGTACACACACTTTATATATATATATATATATATATATATATATACATGAATACAAGCACACACACACAATTATACATATGAATATTATATATATATATATATATATATATATATATATATGTATATACCTCAAGTGAATCGCTGGGAACAGTGAGATCATAGAACCTAACAGTTCCGGCCGTCACCCCTGAGATCGAAGTCAGACCGAGGTGTCGCATTGGCATCAGGCTAGGTCTCGGGGGGACGTCCGGAACTATATACTGTATATATATATATCTATATATATATATATATATATATATATATATATATATATATATATGCATACATATGTATACATATACATACATGTATATATATATATATATATATATACATATATACGTATATACATATACATATACATATATACATATATAACATATATACATATATATATATACATATATATATATATACATACATATACATATAAATATACATATATATACATATATATATACATACATATACATATATATATATACATACATATACATACATATACATATATATATATATATATATATATATATCATATATAATTATATATACGAAAGTGTGGGTGGAGGAAGAATAAGCGAAGATGGGCTGGAACTCCTTTATTACTTATACTTTTCGACCTACTCGGTCTTCTTCAGTAAGCTGTCTACAAACTGCTTGAACCTTACAATTATACACTCGAAGACGGGGACACGGAGAAGTCATCCCGCTGTCTGTCTGGGGATTCCCATTCCCGTACCATGTATATGTTTTCCAATCGTATTTATTATCAATTTACTTGCTGCCTTCAATAAACAAACGAAACCTTCCCTGTCATTGTTATTTTCATAAGAATTAATATAGGCAGCTTCAACAGTCTTCCTCATGTCTCTCTTTAATCCCGTGTGTAGGACCTCGACGCCATCCCAGTGGGGCAAATGTCCAGATTGGTCAGCGTGCTGAACAAGTGAGTTAGACGTCCTGTGTGACCTCAAGTCTCGTTTGTGCTCGGCTATGCATTTCTCGACCCCTCGACCTGACTTGCCGTAATATGAGGTGCACCTACCGCAAGGAATGCGATAAATGGTACTGAGGACATTATGGGGCAGTCCCTTTATATTCTTGGTCTTGACATGTATATATATATTATATATATATATATATATATATATATATATACATATATATACACATATACACTTGTATATATATACATATACATACAATTATATATATATATATATATATATATATATATATATATATATATATATATATTACATATATACTGAATGGTTCCCAGTGATCAATTAATATCTTTTTCAACTTGATAGCGTATTGGTTTAAGTCACTATAACTTTGTTACGGGTTAGCAGGGTTCGAATCCTCGGCTCGTCCACGTTTCAATTTCCAACGGATGCCTCTATCGAGCGATTCTTCAGTCTCGACTGCGATAGCATGGAATTAAAAGTGATTTGTGGTTGAAAAAAGATATATATATATAAATATATATATATATATATCACAGGTGAGAAATGTAGTAACACATTTATAAATCACAACTAACACCACAGTCGGACGAAAGAAAGAGTTGCGTAAGCGGAACTATATATTTCGATTGCTACCTGCAATCCTCTTCAGTAGTACAAAGTGGCAGGGAGGAGGCTATCTTAAGTAGCAACCTCTTACAAAAGAAAGGGAACACGAGAAAATACAGAACATCACTGCCCCAACCCTAGTTGACCTGAGGCT
>NC_134798.1:39745808-39755808 GCF_046742065.1 Oratosquilla oratoria
TGGCTAGAGAGACATACATACATACATACATATACCAAGGCTTTTTCCCCCTTCCAAGGGAGGTAGCCAAAAAGGGGAAGGCATAAAAACACTCCCACCCATTTCATCCCTAAATACACTCCACACCCCTCCCACCCTCCCTCTCATCTGAGCACCTCCTGGATGACGGGTCATCCCTGCACCCTGCCCACCGCCCTGGCTAGAGAGACACGTCTCGTAAAAGAGGAAATGAGATCATTATTTCTCTTAAATGAATAAAATCGTCTGGTGACAACTACAGCCAAGGGAAACAGGTGTTCCTCTTTAGACCCTTATGTACAGGCTGGTCCTTTACATTATTTCGTTGCTGTCGTCAGGCGATTTTTTTTATTACCCATACTTTATATTTAAACAAATATACAAATAATTGAGAGATAAATGAACGAATAAATAAGTAAACAAATATTGTACGTAAACAAATAGACAATAGATAAATAAACAGATAAACAAGTTAATAATATACAATTAAAGTAGATAAAACTAAATCCCTGAACAAGCAAATGAATAATAAAAAAAATGGCAAATAATAATATAAAAAAATCAATAAATAAAAAAGTAAACAAACAAACTACAAATAAATCAATGACAAACAACAAAAATAAGTAGATAAAGATATGAAAATAAATCAATGAAATATTATTTCTAAAGGGTAATTCAACCAATAGAAGCTAAGGTGACAAACCTGAACGCAAATTTATGCATTATTCAAAACTTTTAGCCCAATTTCACCCTTCTTTTTACACAGACTCGATTACGGGTGCGATAAAGACAATTTAAACGTAAATGAGGCAAATATAAGCAAAGAAACTGAAAGTCTGAAACTCAAACTCTGAAACTCTGAAGCCTTTGTTCAATAAACAACTGAATTGTTAGTCTTACATTTTTTTTTCTTTAACCTTCTTTGTCTAATACAACGTCTTTTACTTCCACTCTGTCCTATTTCGTTTTCTAATTCTTTCTCTACATTGTTTGTCCAATATAATTTCCCTTGTTTCAGTCATGTTCTCCTTCTCTTTTTTTTTCTTTTATTTGCATTAGTTCACCTTATTCTATGCTCTTATTCTTCCCATTATTTAATCGTCAATTTTAATCTTTTGTTTCAACTTGTCCTACTTTCGTTTATGAGAGACAGGAGTGCGAGAGAGAGGAAGGCAAGAGAGAGAGAGGATGGCGCGAGAAGAGGGGGGACGAGGGAGAGGAGGGAGGGGGAGAGAGGAGGGGGAGTGAGGAGGGAGGCTTAACAGACAGGAAAGGAGAGGAAGGAGGGGCGAGAGAGGAGGGGTGAGAGAGAAGGAACGAAAGAGAGGAGGACGAGAGAGGAAGGGGGGCCGAGAGAGAAGAGGGACAGAGGAAGGGGTGCCGAGAGAGAGGAGGGCACGGAACGAGGAGCGCGCGTGAGGAAGAGGGGCCGAGAGAGAGGAGGGGCGAGAGAGGAGGAACGAAAGAGAGGAGGGCACGAGATGAAGAGGGGCCGAGAGAGTGGAGGGCGAGAGAGGAATGGGGGGAGGGCGAGAGAGATGAAGGAGAGAGAGGATGGGGGCGAGAGAGTAGAGGGAGAGAGAGGATGGGGCGAGAGAGGAGAGAGAGGAAGGTAAGAGAGAGGATGGGGCGAGAGAGGAGAGAGAGGAAGGTAAGAGAGAGGAGGGCGAAAGAGATGAGGGGGAAAGAGAGGAGGGCGAAAGAGAGGAAGGCAAGAGAGAAGAGGTTGAAAGAGAGAGGAGAGAGGAGACCTGAGGGACGGGTCACTACAGGGAGCTACAAGTGTGAAGGGCAGGGGGGTATAGGGGGGGAGGTAAGCCGTGAGAGGATGTGAAATTCGGGGGCGAGAAGTGAGAAGGTGGGGGTGAGGGGACGAGGGGTGAGGGGAAGCAAGCAGGGTGAGGGGGAGTGAGGGTGAGGGAAAGCCAGCGGGGTGAGGGGGGAGTGAGGGTGAGGGGAAGCCATCGGGGTGAGGAGGGGAGTGAGGGTGAGGGGAAGCCAGCGGGCTGAGGGGGGAGTGAGGGTGAGGGGAAGCCAGCGGGCTGAGGGGGGAGTGAGGGTGAGGGGAAGCCAGCGGGGTGAGAGGGAAGTGAGGGTGAGGGGAAGCCAGCGGGGTGAGAGGAATAAGGGGGGCGAAGGGTGAGGGGGTGAGGGGACGGAAGGTGAGGGGGAGCGAGTGGGTTGAGAAGCCAACGGGGTGATGGGGGGCGAGTAGTGAAGTGGAGCGAGTGGAGTGAGGTGGAGCGAGTGGAGTGAGTGGAAGGAGAGGAAAGGAAATTGGAGCAATGGGCAAGTAGGGATCGGGGAGGGACTTAATATTATGGGGCGACAAGGGCCTGGCGACAAATAAGGGGACAATAGAGACCAACAAAGAGAGAACGAAAGAGAGAGGGCGACAGAGAGTGACGAAAGAGCGAGAGTGATAAAGAGCAATGACAGAGAGTGGGGGGCCAGGCTGAGACGACGGGAAGGGACAACAGGATATGGGCCGATACGAAAAGTGTGTGTGTGTGTGAGGGGGGAGAGGTATTACGTAACAAGTAAGGGGCGACGGTGGGGGGGGGGACGAGAGAGCGGGGCGACGGTGAGGGGGGCGAGAGAGCGGGGCGACGGTGTGGGGCATGAGGGGGGGCAGTGGGACGTGCCAGAAGCGGGGGGGAGGAGGGGGGCAACAGGAAAGGGTTGTTGAAGGTACAGCCAATAGGGCAACAATGGGAACCTCTTGCAGGTGGGGGAAGGGGGAGGATATGAAATGGGGCATCGATGGCCCATGGGGGGCAAGAAAGGGGGGCAAGGAAGAGGGGCAAGGGAGGGGGGCAAGGAAAGGGGGGCAAGGGAGAGGGGCAAGGAAGGGGGCAAGGGAGAGGGGCAAGGGAGAGGGGCAAGGGAGAGGGGCAAGGAAGGGGAAAAGGGAGGGGGGACGTGAGTGGGACGGGGGGGCAGAGAGGAGGACGGGAAGGGTAAACATGGACAGGGAAGAGAGAAAAGAGGGGAAAATAAGGGACAAATTTGAGGGAAAGGGAGGAGGCAAAAGCAGGTAGAGGGGAAAGGGGAGAGGGAATACAGTAAAAGAAGGAACAATGGAGTGGGAAAGGGAGGGGGAAAGGGAAGGGGGAAAGGTAGGGGGAAAGGGAAGGGGAAAGGGAGGGGGAAGGGAGGGGAGGGGGAAGGGGAAAAGGGAAGGGGGGAAATGAGGGGAAAGGGAGGGGGAAAGGGAGGTAGAAAGGGAGTGGGAAGGGGAAAGGGAGGGGAAAGTGAGGGAGGAAGGGAGGGGGGAAGGGAGGGGAAAAGTGAGGGGAACGGGATGGGGAAAGGGAAGGGGAGAGGGAGGGGAAAAAGGAAGGGGAAAAGGAGGTGGAAAGAGAGGGGAAAGGGATGGGAAAGGGACTAGGTCAAATACTGTGTTGGGGACAATGTTGGGGTCGTGGAAAGGAGTGTGTGACAGGAAGCGTGACAGGAGTGTGACAAGTGGGTGACAGGGCAGGTAACAGGGAGTAGGGAATGTGATAGCGAGAGAGAGGAACGGGGAAGGAGGGGGAGGGGGAGGGGAAGGAGGGAGGAGGAGGGAGAGGGGGAGGAGGGAGGGAGAGGGGGGCGGGAGAGGAGGAGGAGGGAGGGGGAGGAGGGGGAATGGGAAAATGAAGGGGAAGGGGAAGAGGAATGGGAAAGGGAAGGGGATGGGGTGGTGGCCGGGCAGAAGGACTGAGAGAGGGAGGAGGAGAGGGAGGAGAGGGGAGGAGGAGAAGGAGGAGAGGGGAGGAGAGGGGAGGGGGAGGAAAGGGAAGGAGAGGAAGGAGGAGAGGGGAGGAGAGGAGAGGAGAGGAGAGGGGAGGAGAGGGATGAGGGGAAGGAAAGGGGAGGAGAGGAAGGAGGGGGGAGGAGAGGGAGGAGAGGGGAGGAGAGGCGAAGAGAGGAACTAGAGGGAGGAGAGGAAGGAGGGGAGGAGAGGAAGGAGGGGAGGAGGGGGTGATGGTGAGGGATAAACTGAGTAGGACAGGGATTAGGATAGTAATGGGGATAGGGGTGGGAATAAAGCGGTGCACAGGATAGGGAGAGAAGAGGTCTTGCAGGGGGATAGGGGGGGGACAAGGGGTGATAGGGGGGACAGGGGGGATAGGTGGAGGAGGAGGGGGTAGGGAAAGGGAGGAGATGGTGGAAAAGTGGACGAGAGGACAAAGTACCTAAAGGAAAATCTTAATGTGGTGGCACACTGGGCATTTCTTGCTAGCATGCTACTTGCTTTTGCTATTTCGTTTACGTTCTTTCGTTTTTCAAATTTCCAAATGTCAAATTACTCTTGCGTCACATAGTTAGGAGCTGGATGACGATCTAAGAGAAGTTAAACCTAGAATACGAATGTTAGACACATTGTTGAGATGTTCTTACGGAAGTCTAGAATATTTAAATCTAAGTCGTTTCTACTCAAATGAAGTACCAAAGGCAAGTAGCACGCTAGCTTAGTGTGCCGCTACCTTTCGGAAAAATCACTATTTCCCAATTACAATACACTGTTAAAAATATAAAAACTTAATTTTTTTCCCATATCCTTCGTAACGTTAAAAAAAATCAAGATCCAAAGCAATTCTCAATTGAAGTCATAGTTGGCAATAATATAGTGACACCTTCGGTAGACGGACATGGAAAACCCAATTTGTGCGTGTGTGTGTGTGTGTGTGTGTGTGTGTGTGTGTGTGTGTGTGTGTGTGTGTGTGTGTGTGTGTGTGTGTGTGCGTGTATTTGTATGTGTATGTGTGTGTGCTTGTGTGTGTGCACGCGCGCGTATGAGTGTGTGTGTGTGTGTGTGTGTGTGTGTGTGTGTGTGTGTGTGTGTGTGTGTGTGTGTGTGTGTGTGTGTGTGCGCGTATGTGTGTTCGTGCACGTGTGTGTGTGTGTGTGTGCGTATGAGTGTGTGTGTGCAAGACTGTGTGTGTGTGTGTGTGTGTGTGTGTGTGTGTGTGTGTGTGTGTGTGTGTGTGTGTGTGTGTGTGTGTATGTGTGTGCGCGTGTATATGTGCGCGCGTGTATGTGTGCGCGCGTGTGTATGTGTGCGCGTATGTGTATGCATGTGTGAGTGGCTGTGCATGCATACGTGTACACGAGTCCATGTTTGTCTCCGCCAGTGTTCTCTTATGACAACACGGCATACACTCCATGGAGAATTCTAACCTAATTTCTGGTCCTTGTCTTAGGTGGGCTGGAAACTGGTTTCTAAGTAAACTAATGAAATTATACCAACTAGAATTCGGTATGGTTTTAATTCCTCTAAAAGCATAATATTAGCAAACATTAACTTTTCTGGCCACTTGAATGATTCATTATACTCCGAAAACATTGTAAACCACTTGTATTAAAGTGACAAGTCTACTGTACACTGTCGTATATAATGTAAATTATCTTGTCCGCAAAACCAAAATGTATATGTAATCAAGAAGAGACATGTTAATTAGGATTTGTTACGACTGTTAACTGTGATATACACAGTTAATAGTGTTGTGTTGAACTTTTGCTTAAAGAAAATTACAAAATGTCGTCTTTAATCTGTATACACATACACATACACACACACACACATATATATATATATATATATAATTATATATATATATATATATATATATATATATATATATATAATATTATATATATATGACGCCTTATCGGCAGTTATTTAAAAACACTAACTCCGTCGTTGCAATGACACTCTTCAGAAATTTTGTTCTGGCTATCACCAGATGATTTTATGCTGCTGACATCGTTGCCTGTGTGGTGTATGTGTGTGTGTGTGTGTAATCATAATATACAAATTTATTTATTTTATTTTATTTTATTCTGCAATATATCATCTACCACTTTCTTTCATACATGTATATTTTTCAATATCTTTGAGATACCTTTTTTTGGGGGGAGGGAGGGCTGCATTTCCAGGTTCTCTGGATATTTTTCATTGTCAATTATGCCTATTCCCGTCATTTCTCTAGACAACTTTTTTTTTTCTTTTTTTAGTTTGTCGTTCTAGCCTATCTGAACTTCCTTTGCAATTCTGCAATAGGTTGGGTGTAATTTTTATAGCATTCTTTTGTGTGGTGAATTCACACTGACATACCATCATCTAAGTGAAAACTATATGAAGAGCCTTTATCCGTATAATGTTTCGCTTTTAACAAACGTTAATAAGTACGAGGCGAAACGTTGTATTAATAAAGGTTCTGTCTTCACATCAGTGTTTATTTAGATTTGACGGCAACTGTCAATTTTACACATACCATAATCTAATCTGAATCAAATTAGATTTCCCAGGTCCATTTTTATCATCTCTTCATACATGCAGTGGTATATTGTTCCTCTGTTCGTTTACCATTTATAAATATCTCCTGTAATAATATCTTTATTATTTTCGTTGTGACAATTTTGCATTACCGACACTTATTAGTTATTTTTCTTTTTTCATTTCTGTAGTTTCTTTATTCCTATTTCATTTTAGGGGATTTTTTTTTTTTTTTTTTTACCATCTTATCAATTTGTCATTTTTAAGGTGAAATTAACTTCCATCTGTCTTTTCATTTGCGTGTCCCTTCTAGGTCGTCACAGAACTTAAAATCACCCTCACCTTTCACTCTATTCAGAATTTTTTTTTTATAACTGTTTATTCCATCCATTCAGTTGTTCACATAGCTCTAGAATATTGTTGGTACCAAAACTAACCCCTAAGGAACTCCACTTCTAACATCTCTCCAGTCTGACATACCCAACTTGCAGCCGTCCGTATATTCCTATGTAAATATTTTGTGATTAAAATTATGAAGTGCCTTCACTAGATCCATAAATACTCGTATCCAATACACCCACTCATCAAGTGATTGTATCTACCGGCATTCAAGTCTTATAAAGTGTTTCCGCTAGATACAAGAACATACCATACACCCACCCACATATCGGTTACATCCATTGGTATTCAACCCCAACTCCTACACGAGTCCTGTCTTGATATGTTTATGAACATCAAAATGTCTCCTTTATTACTTCACTTGACAGTTATTTTCATATGTAAAGTTTCACTTTTCATCTTATAGTTCCACAATTTAATTATACCTCCTTCACGTTCAGCTCTTCCATTTCTTCTCCACATATTAGTTTTTTCGTCACTCGTTTGAATATTCGCATCCGTTATTTAGTTTAGTCTCAACAAGACGTATATTTGGTTATTCTTCTTTTGTATAATGAATTACCTTTTGCCTAGCTGGTATTGAGCCATTTTAATTGCCATATGTCGTTTCTTAATCTTGACATTGTTTTTCCTTTTTTATGCATCCGAGTTCTTGGTGTAATGCGACTTTCATTTCATCTTGAAACAATAATATTTCTATCTAGTGTTTCTCAAATGTATCTCTATTTGCTAACAATTTTACTACAGAGCTTTTTCCTACATCTTTACTACTTCTTTTTTCTGATCCTTCGTTTAAATTGTTGTTTATCATTGGACTCAGTGTGGACTTAGTATGGTTTCGAGTTCAGAGACTTTTGCAGCCTCTGTAACTGAGATGGTTAAAGCACTGCACAGTAGCCTTATGACCTCTGAGCGGTAGGTTCGAGTCCTGCACGTGGTCATAAAAATTATCTGATCACTGGACTTCTTTTATTCAAATTGCTCATTGTTAACTTCCTGAGTAATCCTCTTATTTTATTTTACTGTCATTCTCATTAATCTTATTTTTATCTGTATTGTATCATCCACCGATTTTTTTTTCTGAGCTGTTCAATGATTATTCTGTGATTTTCTTTAAGATAATTTACTCTGTCCAACTGTCTTTTTAACTCAATGACTGTCAAATCTTGTTAAAAAAAATCTCAGTGTTGTTAGTATTTTATCTAACTAATGTCATCCACAAAACTTATTTATGAATTCTGTCAATTTACCTATTCCCAATTTTTTCGAGTGATACACATTTCCATTTTAACACAAATGTCATTTTTCTACTATGACTAAACTTTCTGTCATAGTCTTCCACATATACAATGTTTACATTCGAGCCCATGCAAATGTCCTTGTATTTTGATATTTTTTTTAATTTGATTTCATTAGTACAAATATTTATCTTTATCTTCCATACTCTACTTTTGTGATTGATGGTGATTAGTGAACTTCCCCTGTCACGAGGCTAGGACGATTCCCCTTACGAAGGATTTTGTAGCCTGGCTTTTAATTAATCATTCCCTTGGTCCACCTCGCATGTGGCAGGATTCGAACCGCCGTCACCTCGACCTCCACCGCAAGTAGCGACGCTCTAAGTCGCAAATGTAAGACCACGAAATAACAGAAATATTATCATGAAACATACAAGTTTATATCGTTGGACCCTTGTACACACATACACACCCACACTCGTAGGCGGGGAGTTAGGGGTGTGTGTGTATGTAAGATCATAGCATTACCCATAGATCGGTCATATATGAGCTCTGAGCTCTCTTAGGGGAGGGAAATAGCTGTCGATCACGAGTCCAACACGTGATCCAAAACCATGGTAAATCACACATGAAACCACACACACACACACACACACATACATACACACGGACATACACATACAAAACGCACATACATATATACACATGTACACATGCATACATATACACATGCACATATATACAAAATCACACACGCACACACATACACAAAACAGAAATACACATATATACAAAATCACACGCGCACACACGTCACAAAACAGAAACACACACATCTTCACACAAAAACCACAATTTAATCTGTTCCAGATTGGAAAAACCAGATGTGGACTCCTCACACAAAGAAAGGGAGACACAATAACTAACATCGAGAGAATACAAAGAGAAGCAACCAAGATAGTTCCATGGCTTAGAAGACAGATTGTAAACGGAAGGGTCAGAAAAAGTGGATTTCGAATGATTACAAGAATAAAAACGAAAAGGAAGAGCCGCGATTGCTCTGTTCATGAAAATGAAAGAAAGTATCAAAAAATGGTTTTATTTATTATTTTCTTTTTCTTCATGGGATAGACGAGTGTGTAGATACAAAATAACAAGAGATTAAGAGAAACAAAAAAAGGTTTTTTGTGAAGCTAGGAACATAACGTTCCCCAATTTTCATACAATTCAAAATGTATATTCGAATAATAAATGTAAATAGATTAAGATGTATTTAGTGTTTGTGTGTGTGTGTTGGTGTGTGTGTGTGTGTGTGTGTGTGTGTGTGTGTGTGTGTGTGTGTGTGTGTGTGTGTGTGTGAGTGTGTGTGTGCGGGGATGTGTTTGTATAAGTTTGTGTAATATCGTGCAGGCATACACACACACACACACACACACACATATATATATATATATATATATATATATATTATATATGTATATATATACATTATATATATATATATATATATATATATATATATGTGTGTGTGTGTGTGTGTGTGTGTGTGTGTGTGTGTGTGTGTGTGTGTGTGTCTGACCCAGGGCAGTGGGCGAGATGCAGGTATGACCCGTCATCCAGGAGGAGCGAAGATAAGAAGGAGAGAGGGGGGTGCATGAGAGTGGACTATGTGTGGATGGAATGGGTGGGAGTGTTTTTTATGCTTTTGTTTTTTAGCTACCTCCCTCGTAAGGGGAAAAAGTCTTCGGTATATGTGTGTATATACATACACGTATATATCCATATGTAAGCGTACTGATACATATGATTATATACTAATGTACATACCCATGTAAATTTGCATATATATACATATATATATATATATATATACATATATATATATATATATATGTGTGTGTGTATGTGTGTGTGTGTGTGTGTGTATACATGATATACCTACACACATACAAATAATACTTATCTTTTAATATACATTAAAATATACACATACATACATATTATATCTACTATAACAAATTAGTAGCCTCTGTCTCTCTGTCTGTTTGTTTGTTCACGAACTCCTCCTAGGATTTTGGAG
>NC_134798.1:39765808-39768308 GCF_046742065.1 Oratosquilla oratoria
CTTAGTTTACTATCGCTTCTATCCTAGATAAGAACATAAGAATGAAGGAGACTGCAAGAGACCATGAGACCTACACTAGGCAGTTCCATGTCCATTACCACCTGTCATCCCCATCCAAAAAGTGGTCTAACCGTGGTCTAGCCTGTTCCATTCGTTGACCACCAAACTAGTCAACAAATTCTTGCCTATTTCCTTCTTAAATCTAAATTTGTCCAGTTTAAATCCATTACTGCGAGTCCTGCCCTGTTGTCTTAATATGATGACCTTGTTTGCCTTTGGTCTTACCACGTCGCTGTCGCCCGGGTCAGTGAACAGGCACAATGTTGGAAAAAGTGGGTTTCGAATTAACAATGGTTTTCAGAAACACAACATTCCAACACGAGACCTTTTTGTTCGTAACAAGCTGAAATGCGTGAAATAGCATGAAGTAAATTGTAACGAAATGAAATAAATAAAAACTGAAATTAAATAAAGTTTTTCTAAATAAAAACGAATAATAACAACAGATTATAATCATAATAAACAGGGAGGTAAACAAGATGGCTACCGAATAGACACACACACACACATACACACACACACACACACGCACACAGTGGCACGCACACACAGACAGAAACACATACATACACAAACACATGCACCCACACAAAACACAAACACACACTCACACATACACACGCATACAAACACACACACGCACACAAAAACACGCATTCACACATATACACACACATGCAACCACGACCTACAGACTCAATTTTCTTCCTATCATTTTACCTCATAGTTTTGTAGCTGCCGCTAGGCGATTTTATTCAGGACAACCGACGCGATCCTGCTCCTCAAGAACAGAAGATATATGAATAAACCTTGGGAGCGATGGAAATACACAGGAGACTCCGAGATGAAGATTTAGTGTTGCTTGTAAACAGAGTTTCATAAAATACTTGTACGTAGCCAAAACCTCACAGGACACACTATTTTTGAGAACGAGACGGAGTTTGATAAATCTTCATAATTTTTTTCTTTTTATCTATCTATCTATTTTATTCTCTATTTATCTATTACCTGGTGGGACTTTGTCTTTCGTCTCGACTGCCGGCAAGTGATTAAATTACTTTCTGCAAGATCCCGGTCATAGGAATGGGATTACTTTTCATTAGACCTTTGACCGTTGACACACTGTCCGGCGCTGCCGTTGTGGCTTATTGTTGACGACAACAAATCCCCCCTTATGAGTCATTAGACTCGAATGGATGCAAGAGTATCTGAACCAGGGGGTGAGGATGGTCGTTATATCAAGTTTCAGCAATCGAAAAGTGATTTAATTAAGCTAATTGAACTCGCCCCACAATATGGCGGCATCGGGGTCCTCGGCCTAATGTGAGACCGTCATTACATAACGGTTAGTCCTTTTATATTAATTGTCATTTTGCGATTTTCATTTCCATAGTATCACCTCCCCACTTTCCAACTATTATTTAAAGAGAATGTTAGATAACTTCATGGATGGGGATGATAGATTGTAATGGATTGCCTAAGGCCTTATGGTCTCTTATAGTCTTCTTACTTTAACCTGTTCCGTTCTGTATATGTCCTGTCGATAGACAATTTAATCTATTTTTTTTTATCTCTTTCGCTGCGTATTAAAACGTCCTATTAGTTCATGCTTCTGCCAGGTAATTTTATTCAGCTAAGGAAAGATCCAACAGGCATTGGAAATATATCGTAACGAAAATATAGTGATATAGTAGGACAGAGGTCATCTGATTTTGGTCCTCGAATGTTATTTGCTTTGACTTCTTGCCCCCCTTCCTCCATAAAAAAATCACCCCTTCCCCAACCCTAAGGAAGAGATGAGAGTTGGGGAGGGGGGAGGGGGGAGGGAAGTGGAGGGGGAAGGGGAATGAGGGAGGTGGAGGGGAAGGGGAACAGGGGACAGGGGAAAAGGGAGATGGAGGGGAGGGGGAGGGGGAAGATGGGAGATTGAGCAACGGGGAGGTAGGGGGGAGGGGAGGAGGGGAGAGGGGGAGGTAGGGGGAGGGGGAGGAGGGGGAAGATAGAGGATGGGGAAAGGAGAAATGGGGGGGGGTCTGTTGACCTTACTAAGGTGGCGGCACGCTAGGCATTTCTCGCTAGCATGCTACTTGTATTTGTTATTTGTTTTTGCTATTTTGAATAGAAACGAATTCGGTTATAATATTTTGTTTTTCAAATTCCCAAATATAAAATTACTCCCTCGCCATACAGTGAGAAGCTGAATGACGAACTAAGAGAAATTAAACCTTGACGAACGTTAGAAACATTGTTGAGGTATTCTTAAGGGCCATTTACACGGTCAAACAGTTTGACAAACCCGGTTTGTCAGACAAGTGTTTGAAGTGATGTTTGACCGTGTGAATGGGGTATTTGGTCGTCAAACACGTTTGTCGAACGTGTTTGACAACCAAATACCCTATTCACACGGTCAAACATCACTTCAAACACATAACAAACCGGG
>NC_134798.1:39775808-39778308 GCF_046742065.1 Oratosquilla oratoria
TTTTATAGGGTACTTGGGAAGGAATTATTTTTTCTACGATCACTTGTCCATTTTCCCGCTTGCGGGTTCGAATCCCGCATTTCTTTCCAATTCCCGGCAGTGTCTGGGAGCTACCTGTCCCAAAAGTCCTTAAAAACGTGATATTAAACCATCACATAACTTATATTAAACTTTACTTATTTATCTATTAATTATTTCTTGTGAAACCTTTGAACTTCAGTGTCATATCTTATTTCAGTTGTTTAATCATTGATCTTTATCTTCAATTAATCTATTCTAATACATTTCTAATTCAATTTCATTCTATTCTATTACATTTTTCATTGTATCTCAATTTCATTCTATTTTATATTCTAATTTTCATAGTTTCCTTGTCGCCATTTCTTCTTAATTCAAACTCTCTTCCGAGACTTCGTTGTCTTTCTTCGAGTTCTTCAAGATTGCACCTTTCCCAACAGGTTCCTTGTCCTTCCCTAAACCCATAAGAATTTTACATCAGTGTTATGAGCTTCATTACAAGCTTAATTTCTGTTAACCTTCCCATCCAACGACCCATAAAACAGTTTTAGCTTATGAATTGATCGTCAATAAAACTGTGTCTATTAACCCATTCAACTCCGATGACAAGATGTCTTGTCATTTGGTCAAATAAAACAAAAAATCATAAAACACCAAAATGTTTGATCAAACACCAGAAAAATATGACGTCAATCCTCGCTTCGCTCGCAGCGAAGCGAGGACTGACGTCATATTTTTCTGGTGTTTGATCAAACATTTTGGTGTTTTATGATTTTTTGTTTTATTTGACCAAATGACAAGACATCTTGTCATCGGAGTTGAATGGGTTAAGGCAGGAAGTCAATTATCTTCGCTTTATTAACCTCTCACGTTAGGGAACACGTCTCTGCTAAATATAAACATCTTGAGTTCGATAGACGAAGAAAGACGCCGAAGTGAAGAGTCTTGTCATCGAAGAGCTTCATTAGCTTCGATCTTAGGTAGAGGCTCTCAATCTACGCGTCCATACACCTCTTGTGATAAGTCAAGATTTAAACCTAGGAAAATAAACTAGAAACTAATGGTATTTAGTGCATGCCAGACGATTGTATCTAATATTAATATGAGTTCTAAGAGTTTAGGAAACATAATTATATGAACACGAGGTATATCAGAAAAAACAATTTTGTTTTCAAAGTGACCACAAACTAGAAAGTAATGTTAGTTAATAGATGCCAGATTATATCTAATATTAATATGAGTACTAAAAGTTTAGGAAACAGAATTACATAAACATGAGTTATATGAGACAACAAACACAAACACAGAACCTTCGTTCAAACAAACCACAAACTAGAATGTAATGTTAGTTAATGGATGCTAGATGATTATATCTCATATAAAAGTGAGTTCTAAGAGTTTAGGAAACAGAATTACATAAAACATGAGGTACATGAGAAAACAAACACGGAACCTTTGTTCAATGAAGCTTCCTCCGTTCGAACAAGATCATTTCACTGATCCAGAAAGCAACGTTCAAATCCCTTAAATACAAACATAAATCAATATGAATATACAATAAGAATAAAGCTTATCAATGCACAATATGTCCGAAGGAATATGACATAGGAGTGAAGAATATTGGGATACCTCTGGAGTTACCTGAATTGTTACGCAAGACATCGATCACATTTTGATGTATGTTAATTTTATACGTGTGTGTGTGTGTGAGGGAGAGAGAGAGAGAGAGAGAGAGAGAGAGAGAGAGAGAGAGAGAGAGAGAGAGAGAGAGAGAGAGAGAAAGAGAAAGAGAGAGAGAGATTCCCCATGGTCTTAGATCACGTGTTGGACTAGTGCTCGACAACCATTACCTTCCCGGATGAGAGCTCAGATCTCATATATGGCTCGACCTACGGCTAATAGTAGTGCATGCGTGTGCGCGCGCGCACGCGCCATTGTCTCCATACATTTATTAAATATATCCAAAAACACACCTATACTCCATATATGCTTTCTTATGTCGCAAACTCAAACTACACAACAGACGAGGCGTTGTGTTCTCGGTGAGTGTATACGCTGGAAGTATAGCGTATTGACGGCGTATATGAACCCAGAGAACTCAATTATTTTGTTAAGAGGTGCTATTCAGGTTCAAGGAGCTCCATTCAAAAGTTGAGACCATAACAGCGGTCGTTTTGGCGGGAAAGAAAGTCAAACCAACGAGCGTTCGAATATCATTGAAAAAAAAAATGAGTCGTTAAGTAAGATTCTATTGTGATATAGGAACTTCAGTTTTCAGAAATAATAGGGGATTAATACGAGACTGGGGTAAGTGGTGAAATGCATAACTACATACATACATATATATACATATATATATATATATATATATATATATATATATATATGACTGAAGGTGGAAGAAGCAGACGAGGAGTAATGGGAGAATTTCACGCTTTAACGTTTCGACCCGCAGGGTCTTGATCACAAAGCTAACAACTCA
>NC_134798.1:39780808-39783308 GCF_046742065.1 Oratosquilla oratoria
AAAGGATTACAAAGGCGGAGCATGCCGACAGGAGACCTTTTGGTCCATATCTAGGTCGGATGCGAAAAAAATCATAATAATGATAAACAAATAAATGAATAAATAAAAACAATAATAATGTAAATAATAGATAAAATAAATAAATGCATAGGTATAGTTAGATAATAAACAGGTAAATAGTAAATAATAATAAATTTACACAACTAATACAAATGAGAATCAAACAAATAATAATAAACAAACGGACAAATGAAGTTTGTACATTCTCTGACTTAAATTTAAGTTGTTGACAAATGCATCTTTAATCAGACTGGATTATATCATATTTCTAGTCAAATATGACTTATTTCTAACAATTTCTTTGACACCCTCCCAATTAATGCAATTATTAAAACACTCGAGTAACATTCAAGAACTCCAATACAGTTAGAAGCCTTTTAGTTAAAAACTCTCCTGATAAGGAGGAAGAATGTATATATTTAACTCCATGTAAAAATTGTGACAAATGCTATGTAGGTCACAATGGAAAAGAATTAAAAGATTAAAACAACATCAATATAGCATCAGGAGCGGTCAAATGTCTAACACATTATTTGTTCATTTAAAGGATTTTAATCATTACATTAATTGGAGGATGCCAAAAGAAATCGTTAAAAATATGTCATATTTGACTAGAAATATAATACAATCCAGTCTGATTAAAGATACATTTGTCAACTTAAATTTAAGTCAAGGAATTACAAACTTTATCACTTTATTAAGAAAGTGGTGGCCCAAACGTCCGCTGCCTCCCACCTGTATATATACTCATGTTTGTTTCACTATTGTATGCACCCTGAGGATGTCTAAATAGACGAAAGCGCTCGGTCATCAATTTATTATTTTCCTTTGTGGCTTTTCTGCATTGACAAATAATGTGTGGATCTGGTACGTAGGGGCGCAAGTAAATAGTTCCTAGATACAGATTACGCGGTACTATGCAATCAATACCCTAGTATACTAGAACAATAACTTGCTTCTTAAACTAGATTTTTACTTAGTAAACAACTAGATTAAGAGGCTTACGTAAGCTACCTTAACAGTAACTTCCCTTTATTTTCTCTCTATATATCATCTCCCTTCCTCCCTTTCATATATTTTCTTGAAAAAAAAAAAAAAAGGTTGATGTAGGTGGCCATCTGGGGACTTAAGTCTAATTGCAATTTATGGATGGAAAGGAGTTAGCAGTCGTCTAAAAGTCTTTCCAAAAACACACGTCCATCTTAAGGATTTAAGAAAAGAAAAAAAATGTATTCCACGTATATCTTTCTCATGAAGGGTAAGAAGATAAGATGATAAAGAACAAAAAGAAAGAAGAGAGAAAACATATAGATGGATATATAAGGCGGAATAGCAGAACCAAAGGAAAATCTAAATTTTGGAAAGACTGGAGAGAAAGGATTTGGAGAAGTTAAAAAGTAAAAAGAATAAAGATGTGGTTGGACGCAAAAGTGAAAAAAAAAAAAAATGCCTGACTGTATCGGAAATCGTTTTTGAGAGATTGTGAGGGAAGTTCAATTTCAGAAGTGAAATATAGAATAGATATAAAAAATGGAAGACAGATTTAAAAAACACAATACTTAGTTTATTGTTCTGTCTACATTTCTATTTACATCTAAGTTATATACATACAATATATACATATCTATTGCGCACACACACACACACACACACACACACACACACACACACACACACACACACACATATATATATATATATATATATATATATATATATATATACATTTGACAAAAAAAAAAAAACACTGGGAAATAAGAAACTTAGTCCGAACGTTTTCGTCTATTTAAGACATTATCAAGGAATACACAATGACAGAGACATGGGTGCATATATATACATAAAGTAGTAGGGAACATGGTATGGACACACAAGATGCTTCATAACCTGGTTGAGAAGTGTTTACATTTAAGGACATTTGATCATGTGACGTTACATCACCCGGGTCTGGTAACACTTGGAGCATTTTTTTTACAATATTCTTAACAACAAAATCATCAAGCTTATATAAACCTAAATTTAAATTGATATTTTTATCGAAGGTATGCTTAATATGATTGGATTCGATAATATTTCTTTCTAATAAAGACCTATAAGAAATTATTTTCTTATAATTATCTCAGTCAATAGAAAATAATTTCTTTTAGGTCTTTATTAGAAAGAAATATTATCGAATCCAGTCATATTAAGCAAACTATGCGTTTAGTGACATTTTAGTGACATTCTTTCTGTCGCCTGGTGATTTTAGTCAGTAGACATTTTAGTGATATTCATTATTTTTGTCACCAGATGATTTCAATCAGTAGACATCTTAGTGACATTTTAGTGACTTTTTTCTACCACTGGATGATTCTAATCAGTAGACACTTTAGTGATATTTCAGTGACATTTCTGTCGCCAGATGATTTTAATCAGTAGATATTTGTGGCATTCTTTCTGT
>NC_134798.1:39795808-39800808 GCF_046742065.1 Oratosquilla oratoria
TGCACACATACACACACATGTACACAAACACATATACACATATACATGCGCTCACATATTCGTATAGATATACAGTATAGTTACGTACATGCATGTATTCACAAGGCCTTTACCTCTGCCCTTTGTGCTTCGATAGCCAGGACAAGTGGCATTCAGCATCTGAGAGGCAAACGAATGCGGGCCCGTCTATGCAGTTGTCAGTCGAGCTCGAAGCCCAACGCCCCGTGACGTCACACACGAGTGAGTAAGAGGGCCCGAGATCAAAGGTCAAACAAGGGCGAGCAAGGAGGAAGAGGAGGAGGAGGAGGAGGAGAAGATTGCTGGAATGTGAGCGCCACCAGGACGTCAAGGAGGAGGAGGAGGAGGTGGAAGAGGAGGAGGAAGTGGTGGAGGAGGAGGAAGTGGTGGAGGAGGAGGAGGAGGAAGTTTAGGAGGAAAGGATGAGGAAGAAGTAAAGGAGGGCTGGAAAAAATGGGGAGAACAGGAAGTGGAGGAGGAGGAGGAAAAGGAGGAAAAAGAGAAAGAACAGGAAGAAATGGAGAAGAGAAAGAGGAAGACGAAGAGATGGAGAATATAGAGGAAGAGAAAAAAGAAGAGAAAGAAGAAGAAATGAAGGAGGGCGAGGAAGAAATAGTGGAGGAAGAGGAAGAAATCGAGGAGGAAGAGGAAGAAATGGAGGAAGAAAAGGAAGAGTTGGAGGAAGAAGAGAAAGAGATGGAGGAAGAAGAGGAAGAGGAAAATATTGACAAGAAAGAGGAATAGTGGAGAAAGAAGAGGAAGAGGAAGAAATGGAGGAGGAAGAATAGGAAGAAATAAAGGAGGAAGAGGAAGATGGAGGAGGAAGAAGAGGAAGAAGAAATAGAGGAAGAGGAAGAGATGGAGGAGGAAGACGAAGAAATGGAGGAAGAAAAGGAAGAGAAAGAGATGGAGGAGGAAGAGGAAGAAATGGAGGAGGAAGAATAGGAAGAAATAAAGGAGGAAGAGGAAGAAAGAGGAGGAAGAAGAAATGGAGGAAGAGGAAGAGATGGAGGAGGAAGACGAAGAAATGGAGGAAGAGAAGGAAGAGAAAGAGATGGAGGAGGAAGAGTAAGAAATAGAGAAGGAAGAGGAGGAGATGAAGAAGGAAGAGGGAGAGATGAAGGAGCAAGAGGAAAAGATGGAGGAGGAAAAGGAAGAAATGGAGGAAGAAGTGGAGGAAGAGAAAAAGATGGAGGAGGAAGAGGAAGAAATAGAGGAGGATGAGGAAGAGATGAAGAAGGAAGAGAAAGAGATGGAGGAGCTAGGGGAAAAGATGGAGGAGGAAAAGGAAGAAATGGAGGAAAAGTGGAGGAAGAGGAAGCAGTGGAGTAGGAAGATGAGGAAGTTGAGGAGGGAGAGGAAGAAAAGGAGAGGGAAGAGGAAGAGATAGAGGAAGAAGAGGAGGAGGAGGAAATTGCAAATGAAGTCATCCAAGCAGTGAGCCAGTTGTTAAGAGAAAGCGTGCAGGATGAAGAAAACGTGAAGAGGAGGAAGAAGACAAAGGGAAGCAGGAGGAGGAAGAAGAGGAGGAGGAGGAGGCGGGCGCGAAGGTGGACGAAGAGGAAGAGGAGAAAGAGGAGGCGAATAAGGAGGAGGAGGAAGATAAAGGAATGGACCAAGTTTAGGAAGAGGAGGAGGTGGAAGAGAAGGAAGAGGAGGAAACAAACGAGAAGGAAAAGAAAGAGGAGATGGAGAGAAGGAAGAAGATTATGACGAGGAGAAGAGTGAAGAGAGAGAAGAGGAAGAGAAGGACGAGGAGGACGAAGAGGAGGAGAAGGAGGACAAGAAGGAGGACAAAAAGGAGGAGGAAGAGAAGGACGAGGACGGAAAGGAGGAAGAGAAGGACAAGGAGGACGAAGAGGAGTAGGAAACAAGAGAAGAACGAGGGGGAAGAAGAGGAAGAGGAGGAGGAAGATAAGGACGAGGAGGACGAAGAGAAAGAAAGATCGAGAAGGACGAGGAGGAAGAAGAGGTGGAGAAAGAGAAGCACGAAGAGGACGAAGAGGACGAAGAGGAGGAGGAAGAGAAGAGCGAAGAGGACGAAGAGGAAGAGGAAGAGGAGGAGAGGAAGCAAGATAAACTGGGAAAACACTAGGTAATCCCTTCAAGTAGGCGGACAGCTTTGGACAGCTGTGGAGAGCTGCTGCTGCTGCTGCTGCTGCTGCTGCTGTTGCCGGGCCCAATCAGACCGACAGCTGCACCTGGGTCTCAATATCTGCTCACCGAGCCAGCTGCTACACAGCTGTTCTGGGCCAGTGGCTCAAGCCCAGCTGTTAGTTTCTCACATAAATTGTTTCCCCCGGGGATGTTATGCAGTCGCAAGGTGTGGGGGCGGAGGAGGAGTGGGGAGGAGGAGGAGGAGGAGGAGGGAGAAGGAGGAGGAGGGAGGAGGAGGAGGAGGAGGAGGGGAGGAGGAGGAGGGAGGAGGAGGAGGAGGGAGGAGGAGGAGGAGGAGTAGTGGGAGGAAGGAGGAGGAGGAGTAGGAGCAGGAGGAACAGAGGACAGGTGTAACCATAATCTCACAGATTACAACACAACGGAAAACTACACAGCAACACACATACGAACATACATACACACACACACCACTAACCACTTCCTTCACGTGACCAAACCGTGAAGTACTCCTGATTTCTAAGAACACCTTTTACCCATACACAATATACTATGTAACCTAGATTAATAACCATAATATATAAATGAGCAGAAATAACTAAACATTCTAACCATTGTAAAATAAAATAGTATCCAAAACTTGTATCACTATAATAAATGTAGTAATATTAGAAACTGTACACCATTCATTATTGCTGATGCTAGAACTTTGCAGATGTACCCCACCGACAGAAAGATCTGTCAGTCTTGAGGTGGAAAGCAGACAAGGAAGGTCTGCCAGTGTAATCATTTTGTATTAGACTTTTAGAAAGGTCTTGTGATTTTGATTAACCCACCAGGAAAGGCTAGAACATTACACAGGGAGGAGGGCGCGAGGAGGAGGAGGAAGAGGAGAAGGAACAGAGGAGGACAGGGAGGAGGGCGCGAGGAGGAGTTAGAGTAGTAAGAGAGGTAGGGGTAGGAGGAGAAGCAGGGGGAGGAGGACGACGAGGAGGAGGATGGGGAGGAGGAGAAAATAGATGAGAGGGAGACAGACGGAGACAGAAAGGCACTGAAGCAGATGCAGATACAGCGAGAGAGAGAGACAAATAGACAGATATAATGATAGAGACAGAAAAGCAGAAAGATATGAGAGAGAGAGAGAGAGAGAGAGAGAGAGAGAGAGAGAGAGAGAGAGAGAGGGAAAGAGAGAGAAAGAAAGAGAGAGAGAGAGAGAGAGAGAGAGAGAGAGAGAGAGAGAGAGAGAGAGAGGGGGGGAAAGAGAGAGATGGGAGTGAAAGAGAGAGACTGAGAGAGATGGGATTGAGAGAGAGAGAGAGATGGAGGAGTGGAAAGAGGTAGATAGAGATATAGAAAGAAACAGAGAGAGAGAGAGAGAGAGAGAGAGAGAGAGAGAGAGAGAGAGAGAGAGAGAGAGAGAGAGAGAGAGAGAGAGAGTTAGAGAGTTAGAGTGTCACTCCTACGATACGCCTGATACAGAGGAAACCACTTCGGCGATCACACCCTCCAGCTAACAAGTTTAGGCGCCAACTTATAATTAATATCAAATTTCCAAAATATTTCCTTGATCGAGTCAATATTTTGAGTTTGCTGCATCCTGCAACCTTGTAGCATTTCTACAAAATTTGAAGTTCGGCTGACTGAGTTCTACAATTTAATCTTATCTGGTTAACTGAGTTTAGAATTATAAAGTGATATTAACGCTTCCTTCGGGGTATTGTGATGAGGGTAGCTGTAGCTAGTTCTTGCTAGTTAGGGCTAAGTTGGTAGAATATTCATTTAGAATTGAAATATCTTTATAGGTTGAAGTAATAACTTTATATATTTGCATAATCTAGTATTATCATATTCATGCGGCTACACTTAAAGTATATAATGATAATGTACAAAATAACGTTGAAACATAATAAAACATTAAAACTTTAATTTGGCTACAGTTACAGAATATCTATTTACTGTGTGGAAAGTAATCTCCACACAATAAATAAATAGATAAAAAAAGATAGATAAATAAACTGAAATAAATAAGAATAAATGAAAACAAATGAAAAGACTTTCATCTCAAACTCTTCATCGGTTCTGATGCCTTTCTTTGAGACTTCCTTTACAGTCTCTATGACCAACTCCTTTTCCCAAGCATAGAAGCGCTGGTTACAAGGCGCTGATATCAATAAATGATCCTTCATCCGAGCTCTTCTATATAGAAGAAAATAGGCAAGAACTGGTTTACCAATAGATTAGTTAACGAAAGGAACAGGTTTAGTAACCATGTATCTATTACAGAAACTACTGGTTGTCTTAAGAAAAAGTTAAACTTTATGGATGAGGAGGATAGGTGGTAATTTACATGGAACTCCCTAGTGTAAGCCTTATGGTCTCTTGCAGTCTCCTTCATTCTTATGTTCTTATGTCCTTAGATGACTTTATGGATGAAGATGATAGGTGGTAATTTACATGCAACTCCCTAGTGCAAGCCTTATGGTCTCTTGCAGTCTCCTTCATTCTTATGTTCTTATGTCCTTAGATAACTTTATGGATGAGGATAATAGGTGGTAATTTATATAGAACTACCTAGTGTAAGCCTTATGGTCTCTTGCAGTCTCCTTCATTCAAATGTTCTTATGCCCTTAGATTACTTTATGGATGAGGATAATAGGTGGTAATTTATATAGAACTACCTAGTGTAAGCCTTATGGTCTCTTGCAGTCTCCTTCATTCTTATGTTCTTATGTCCTTAGATGACTTTATGGATAGGGATAAGTGGTGATGGACAAGGAACTGTCTAGTGTAGGCCTTATGGTCCCTTGCAGTGTCCTTCATTCTTATGTTCTTATGTCCTTAAATGACTTTATGGATAGGGGTACGTG
>NC_134798.1:39815808-39820808 GCF_046742065.1 Oratosquilla oratoria
CTACATACCTACCTACCTATTCACCTCCCCACCCCTCATTTCTTCATATGACCTTACCTCCTTTCCTTTTATCTCCCTCCCTTTTCCTTTCCTTTTCCTTCCCTCTCTCCTCTCTTCCTTTTCCTTTTGCCTCCCTCTCTTTCCTTCTCTCTCTCTTCTTCTCGCTCCCTCTTCCCCTCTTTCCTTTTCCCTTCCTCTCTTTCCTTCTCTCTTCTTCTCCCTCTCTTTCTCCCTCTCTCCCCTCTTCCTCTTGCCTCCCTCTCTTTCCTTCTCTCTCTCTTCTTCTTGCTCTCTCTTTCTCTCATTCCTTTTCCTCTCCTTTCTTTTTTTCTTCTTCTCCCTCTTTCCTTCTCCCTCTCTTCATTTTCCCTCCCCCTCTTTCTTTCTCTCTCTTCTTCTTCCTCCCTTTCCCTCTTTCCTTTTTCCCTCCTCTCTTCTTCTCCCTCCCTTTCTCCCTCTTTCCTTCTCTCTCTTCATTTTCCTTCCCTCTCTTTCCTTCTCTCTCTCTTCTTCTCCCTCCCTCTTTCCTTTTCCCCTCCTCTCTTCTCCTCCCTATCTCCCTCTTTCCTTCTCCCTCTCTTCACTTTCCCTCCCTCTTCTCCCTCCCCCTTTCCCTCTTTCTTTCTCCCTCTCTTCCTTTTCCCTTCCTCTCTTTCCTTTTCTCCTCTTCTCCCTCCCTCTCTCCTTCCCCCTCTCTTCATTTTCCCTCCCTCTCTTCCCTTCTCTCTTCTCCTTCTTTCCTATTCCCTCTCTTTCTTTTTCCTCCCTCTCTTTTCTTCTCTCTCTCTTCTTCTCCCTCCCTCTCTCCTTCTTTTCTTCTCCCTCTTTTTTCCCTCCCTCTCTTTTCTTCTCTCTCTTCTTCTCCCTCCCTCTCTCCTTCTCTCTCTCTTCCTTTTCCCTCCCTCTCTTTCCTTCTCTCTCTCTCTTTCCTCCCTTCCTACTTCTCTCTCTCCTCCCTCCCTTCCTTTCCATCCCTTTCTCTTTCTCTCTCCCTTCCTTTTCTTTCTTTCTCTACTTTCCTCCTCCTCTTCCCCTTCTCCACTTTCTCCTTCTCCTTTCCTCCTTACCTCCTATCTCAATACTTACCCCTTCCTCTCTCATATTTTCTCTCTTTCCTTCCCTTCTTATTCCTCTTTCTTTCTCCCTCTCCTTGTACACTCTCTCTCTCTCTCTCTCTCTCTCTCCTCACACTTAACGATTCCATTCTTGTGAAAGATACCCTCCATTTATTACAAAAATAAAATAGAAAATAATTAAATTATTAAAAAAAATAATATCAATAAAATCCTCTCACTTGTTTACATTTATTCCAGTTTAGCCACTCGGAGACCATTTCCTTTTCCGACCTGAAGATGGTCTGGGTTAAACACACTTTTATTTTGTTTATTTTTTATTTTTATTTTTATTTTCATTTCTGTCGTGGTCCAATCAGCGGGCAACCGCCACTCCTGCAGCCCCAAAAGGACCTCAAGTTCTTCGGCTCGCTGCCGTTTTTCGATCCGAGTCTTCCATGTCAAACGTTTCGCAGAACTGATATTCAGAGTTCAAACGTTTCCCAATCCGACTTCTGTGTCATACGAGACGAGATGTACGATTGGTTTCACTTTTGTAGCCATTTATATATATATATATATATATATATATATATATATATATATATATATATATATATATATGTGTGTGTGTGTGTGTGTGTGTGTGTGTGTGTGTGTGTGTGTGTGTGTGTGTGTGTGTGTGCTGAGACATTCTCACATGCTTACATGCTTTCTCAAAGGAGAAAGCGTACCTGCGAAACTAGTCAGGAATAAACTCAGACTAAGACTCCAGTGTTCCCTACTCCCACTTACGTCATATATATATATATATATATATATATAATATATATATACATATATATATATATATATATATATACTCGTGTATATATATATATATATAATATATATATATATATATATGTGTGTGTGTGTCTGTGTGTGTGTCTGTGTGTGTGTGTGTCTGTGTGTGTGTGTGTGTGTATGTGTGTGTACCAAAAGACCTTTTCTCCCATTATAAGGGACGGGGTCAGCCAAGGCATACACTCACCCAACCCATCCGTCCCTCACCCAACATCCTTTTATTTTACTTTTTATCTTGATTACTTGACGATGGGATTCCTCTAAGCTGAATAGAATCAGCCAAAACTTACTAGAAGTAGTTGTCATATGACTATAGAAGTACAAAAAAAAATCTGAAGATTTTATCATATTTTCTTTCCATTTTATGCAAAACGACTTGAGCTCTGCTCTCGTGGGTCCCAAATGCTTCTTTAAGACGAGTCAATCTTCTGGCATTTGCGAGAAAAGTCTTTAAGTCCCACAGAAATACCTCGGGTGTACTGAATTTCTTCGAGGTATACGATTAACCACTTTCTTTTAGATTCTTTTGTGTCCAAAAAGACCTACACAATTGAGTTTGTACCCTTGCGGACCCTAGATTCCTCTAGATTGAATCGAATCCTCAACCCCTATCTAGAAAGAAAAACATAGATGGCCTCTGATTCCCATGGTGAAGCAACTCAGATAATTTATTCATGTTGCCATTAGACAATTCTACTCATTTTAAGGAACATCATAATATCCTGGGGATTGGGATCATCTAGATTAGTGTTTCTTAAACTGGGTTTCTAGCACCCCAGGGGCTACTAGAAAAGCTTGTTCCTTGTAACAATGTAGCAGCTATATTCCCTGTAAACATATGTATAGGGGTTACTACACTACCTAGACCTGACAATATTGGGGCTGGTGAGGTAGGATATGGTTAAGAATTTTTAATCTAAATCATTCTAGGTCTTTCTTTGATATAGATTCTGAACTTGCTTGCTCATGGATCTCTGCCTTATGATACAGTTTTCTAGACTCCTGAAGGTCTCTCCAACGCTGAAGGAAACGGTTTGGTATTCACAAACTGCTAAAGGTTCTTGGTCATTTGACCATCTTCGAAGCTTTTGCAGAGCCTAAGCTACCCCACTGTTTCATAGTCTCTTTATGATCTTTTCACCACTGAAGAGAAATCACTTCGCATCCCAGAAGTACTTCTAGTTCTTGGTCTCTTGACCCCCTCAGAAGCTCCTTCCGAGTCTGAAGTACCTCAAGTATGGGACACTGTTTCAAAGCCTCTTGAGGACCTTTTCAAAACTGAGGAGAAATTACTTCGCATCCACGAAGTCTTTCTGATTCTTGGTTTCTTGATTCCCTCAAAAGCTTCTTCAGAGTCTGATGCACCACAAGAATAGGACACTGTTTCACATCTTGAGGATCTTTTCAACACCGAAGAAAAATCATTTCGCATCCACGAAGTTCTTCTGGTTCTTCGTCGTTTGACCTTCTTGGAAGCTTCTGTAGATTCTCAAGTGTCCCAAAATCTCAAGATGAGATCAGATATCTTCAACCACTCCCCTCGACATGGTGCACTTAACTCATGTTATTCTGACTAACCTTGAACGATTTCATTCATCCTGAGGAACGAAACAAGTTGTGTGAATGGTGGGCGGAGGTAGCGGGTTAGTCTATAACGCACGAGACTAAGTAAACAGGGCTGACAACCGTCCGAAACGAATCTTATGTAAAAGGTCTACGTCTTCCCTGATAGTTGGTAGCCATGATTGTCGCTCCGTCAAGCACAATTATACGGTCGGATTCCCGGGCTAATTTCACTGTACTTGAACTCATATTGGCGGATATTTCATCATCTCTTCCATTATAAACGTTACGAGGAGAATGGATGAAATCAATCATCTGTGGCATTGTGACTGGGGAAGTAATAACCATGGCTGCCAACCTTTCCGTGCTAGATGAAACTTACATTTCTCTGGGAATTTTGTTATGCATTATTTGAGTCCTTTCCTGTATAATGAAATTAGGTACACACACACACACACACACACACACACACACACACACACACACACACTCATACACACACACACACATATACACACACACAGCTACACAAACCTAAACACACACAGGTACACACTTACATATACCCAACCACCCATCCATGCATAAACACAGGGCCGCCGTTGCGGCTTGTTGTTGACTATAGCAAAGTCTCCCTTATGAGTCATTAGACTCCAAAGGTTACGAGAGTATTTCAACGAGGAGGGAGATGGTCCTCTTTATATAAAGTTTTGACTATCGCCAGGTAATTTTATTAAGCTAAAACACTTACACACACAAACATACACATAGAAAGATACACACTAACATGCACACACACACACACACACACACACACACACACACAGGACATTTACAGATACACACGCGCGCACACACACACACACACACACACACACACACACAGGACATATACAAATACACGCGCATACACATACATACACATACACACAGACACACACACACACACACAAACACTCACACACTCAGACACACACACACACAAACAAGCAGACATACAGCTGGCACCATTCACAGGATCAAACGCGGGTCTGCCTTTGCTTCCGCAGTTGGCAAACAGAGAAAGCGCGGAAAGGCGGTGGCGGCGTCGTCGCCCAAGCATGAGCCGGAAGTCTCTAGGACGCCATCTTGAAACCTCCTCTTCCGGCGAAGGCGCGAAGGACCTAAACAAGCCCAAACTTTGAACATCTCCACGAAGTTTGAATTTCATTAATTCTTTTCGGCTATTGAGCGCCTCTCGGTGTAATAATAAGTAATTCGGATAATTTGCTCTGGGAGGAGGAGGAGGAGGAGGAGGAGGACACTGAGCGATTCTTCGGCAAAGGGAAGAAGATTTATGTTTCCTTTGTTGGTGAAGAAGTTGAAACTCTTGAAGAAGGATGTGACTGTTGGGGTCGGAAACTCGGAAGGACATAACAGATTTTTTCTTATTTATTTGTTTTTTGTAAGACTTGCAGTATTTATAAGATTCTTTATTATAAGAAGAGAGGGAGGAAAGGATGGTGGGAGTAGAATGGGTGGAAATGAAATGAGAGGAAG
>NC_134798.1:39825808-39850808 GCF_046742065.1 Oratosquilla oratoria
TCTCTTGCTGTGAAACCTCAATATGATATTCTCCCTCCCTCCCTCCCTCTCTACCTCCCTCCCTCCCTCCCTCACTCACTCACGCCCTCACATTCCCTAAAGTTCCCTGTCGCTCACATTTCTCACGTTCTGCCCTCTAATGCGTTTCCTGTCCCCGGTCTTACACTCTCACGACTTTCGTGAGAGATTCTCCCCCCCCCTCAAAAAAAAATCTTTTCTCACGCAAATGAGAAAGAAAATTTTTGTACTGCGACATCGAGTTATGTCGATGTTGAAGATTTCATCCAGCAAAATATAAAGAATAGAATAAAATAAATACATACATACATACATATACCAAGGCTTTTTCCCCTTACAAGGGGGGTAGCCAAAAAGAAAAAGGCATAAAATCATTCCCACCCATTCCATCCCTGAATACACTCCACACCCCTCCACCCTCCCTCTTATCTTAGCACCTCCTGAATAAATAACAATAATAAATAAAAACAAATAAATAATAAATAAATAAAACGTATTAATGCAAGAGATTATAAGCCCCAAACTAGGCAGTTCCATGTCCATTACCACCTATCATCCCCATCCATAGAATTATCTAACCTTCTTTAAAAACAACTAATAGATAAATGATAAAAGCATAAATAAATAATTACAAGAATTAACAGACATAAAATCGCAAATGAATACAGAAGTATATCAATAGATAATTAATAAGCAAATAATAGATAAATGAATGAAAGAAATCAACAATTGAAAAATGATAAATAGATAAATCATTTATAAATTGATCAATAAACCAATAAATATATAAATATTCATGAATAATTATGAATAAACCAATAAAAAAAAATAATAATAAACAATAAATAAATATATTCGTTGAGGTCTTTCATTCTGGCTACCGTCAGGCGATTTTATTCAAACTCCATGGAAACCCCTCCCTCCTCTATCGACTCCCCTTCCTCCCCCCATTCGTCCCCTCCCCCCGACAACGAAAGACCCAAGACCCATATTGATTCCTTCCTTTCCTACACACACACACACACACACACACACACACACACACACACACACACACACACACACACACACACAAACACACATACAAAAACGCACATAAAAATACACACACACAAAATGTTTTGGCTAATGTATTTGACGAATTGTGCTTAAGAAATAATGTGATGTGAAATGGTGAATTCAGTAAAGACGCGTTAAGCAGTTCAGTGCAGAAAAGAGAGAGAGCGAGAGTCAGAGAGAGAGAGAGAGCTAGAGAGAGAGCAATAGAGACAGCTAGAGAAAGAGAGAGAGAGAGAGAGAGAGAGAGAGAGAGAGAGAGAGAGAGAGAGAGAGAGAGTGAGGTAGAGAGAGCGACCGAGTCAAAGGCAATAACAATAACAGAGAGAGAAAGAGAAAGAGAAAGAGAGAGGAAGAGAGACTGATTCGACAAAAAGATTTTGTTTGTAAACCTCGAAGAGTTCTCTTGCCAAAGAACCGGGACGGCATGAGAAGGCGGAGGTTGACTGAGGTCAGACGAGGTCAGAGGCAAAGGTCTGTTAAGGGTCAGAGACGTGGGCAGAGATTTTCCAAAATTTTACTTGGTCGGTGACCTCGAAGACAATTTTTCTTCACCATCGGAGCAATTTGACCCCAAAAAAGCTTCTGGTTGATCGTCATCATTTTACCATTCATGCTTTCCTCCTACATCCTTTTTTTTTTTTTCAAAAACCGCTAAAGACTTACGGAAGTTGAAAAATAAATAAATAAATAAATAAAATTGGGAGCTACACGGAATCAGAGGGTTGTGGAGTAATTTTGAGACCAAGAAAATTGTTTCTTTGAGTTTCAGAAGTTATGTTCAGATTTTGCGGGAAAGGTTGATCTGTATCTACGAAACATGGCCAGAAGGTAAAGAAATATATTCTTCGAGTCAGGAGTATAGATGTTGTGGCGGCACACTAGACATTTCTCGCTAGCATGCTACTTGCTTTTGCTATTTCGTTTAAGTAGAAACGACTTCGGTTACAATTTTTTTTTTTTTTTCCCCAAATGCCAAATTACTCTTGCGTCATCTAGTTAGAAGCTGAATGACGAACTAAGAAAGGTTAAACCTAAAATACGAATGTTAGACACACTGCTGAGACGTTCTTACGGAAGTCTTGAATATTGCAACCGAAGTCGTTTCTACCCAAACTAAGTACCAAAAGCAAATAGCATGCTAGCCAAGTGTGCGGCCACCTTAAGTTCATCGACAGAAACACCATGTGAGGAGAGAAACTTTATTGTTACAACTTTTCGCCTGTTAGAGATTCATCAGGTTCATAGTTCACCCAAAGGGTGGTATATCTTTAACATTTCCTCCACGATGTACAGTATAGGACACATCTAACCTAGCTGACATCCGGCGATTATATTCAACTAAAGTTAAACTCCTGCCGAGTCGATTGGGTACACGCATTATATATATATATATATATATATATATATATATATATACATATATATATATATATATATATGTGTGTGTGTGTGTGTGTGTGTGTGTGTGTGTGTGTGTGTGTGTGTGTGTGTACCACCACTGGGTACCAGTGAACAGATTTACATTTATCAACCACAATTCACTTTAATTCTAAGGCATCAACATCGAGAAGCTGTACCATGTTTCAATTACTGCATGTATACCTCTTCGAGCTTTTCGATGTTGATGGCTTGGAATTAAAGTGAATTGTTGATACATGTAATATATATATATATATATATATATATATATATATATATATATATATATATATATATATATATATATACACCATGTGTAATATTATTCTAGTTGCCGGTTGGTGATTTTTTGGATGCTTGTTACTCACTATCCCCACCACAGATTCCGTCAGCTAGGAAATCGTCCAACAATATGGAAGACGGAGTTAAGATTACAAATGGTGATTGGAAAAGAAGGTAAGTTCCACGAGCTAAAAGATAAAGGTGGTAAAGATAAAGAAAGATAAAGAAAGATAAAGAGGTCGAGATGGTTTAGGCATATCGACAGAATGATACAAAACAACTGCATATTTATTGTCTTTGTACTGAATATCGACTTATAATAAATAAACCAATTAAGGAAATACATCATACGTAATGAAAATTTTTGCATTTGGTGCCAGGCAATTCTATTCAGGTAATGAGGAGTTTAAGTAATGAAAACGTTGAAAATGACTCATAGTATTTTTCCCCCACGTGCCACCAAGCTATCTTATTCAAGTAAATTAGCCTTCAGTGGCCTAAATTGAAGTAGAAGTTGAAATATATAGAACCGCAATGCCATTACATATTAGCGAAGAGCATATGTCAAATGTCGAATTTTATGCTTGAATCATTAATATACGCAGTGCTAACGCAATTATGCATAGTAATTGTCAGTCTACGTAGTTATTCATAATATATACATTTCGAATTTTGCCGAGCGGGAGAGGAAATAATAAAATATGTAAAAGGACAAACGAAGCCGACCTGACATTCATTTCGAAACTCAAAATAAAAAAATAAAAAATCTTATTTACAAATATTACTTTGCAAAATAGATAATTTTAAGATATGCTTTTTGACTTAGAAAAAGAATTGTGAAGAATTCTCCTTTGCTTCATATGATTAAATTATGAAGCAATAACAGAGGCATAATGTTCCACCTCTCTTCAATGTTGTTAATATACACGCATATATATAAAATATATTTTTCAAATTCACATACTTGTATATATACATAAGTGTGAATATATAATATATAGGGCATACTTAAATACACACACACACACACACATATATATATATATATATATATATATAATATATATACGTATACTCATTCACTTATACATATATACGTGTATATACTCATATACTTATACACGCATGTACATATGTACACATACGAATATATATATATACATACACACATTTTATATGTATATTATATATATATATATATATATATATATATATATATATATATAACGTATTCTTTGATATCCCTTTTAAAATCTAACGATATGGCTCCTAACTGTTGTATCGTTCTCAAATACAACAATAACATAGATTAGGCAGCCCCCAGTTTTTGGAAAACTAATAAGAATTGTTTCCGACACTGAAGTTAACTAACTATTGAATACGATATGATATGAAGTACAGAATGTTACAAATTACAGATTTTTTTTTTTTTTTTTTTTTTTTTTTTTAAATTATGTACCCTGAAATTTACTAAATAAATGTAAAATTCCTGATATATCGTTTCTCAGATACTTCGGCAAATATCTTCATTCACACGTTCCGTGTGATGTATATTGCATATTTCCACATTATATATACACTATATGTGAGAGAGTCAGAGGGGAAAACACACAAATAGACCGAAAGTTTATTCTTTAATAAGCACCATAGTGCGAAACTAGTTAAAGAATAAACTCGTTCTATGTGTGTTTTCCCCTCTGCCTCTCTCACAACCTGTCAAGATGTCGTCATATATACTATATATATATATATATATATATATATATATATATATATATATATATATATATATATATATATATGTGTGTGTGTGTGTGTGTGTGTGTGTGTGTGTGTGTGAGAGAGAGAGAGAGAGAGAGAGAGAGAGAGAGAGAGTGTGTGTGTGTGTGTGTGTGTGTGTGTGTGTGTGTGTGTGTGTGACCTCCGTCGCCTCCTCTCAGAGCGTTTCTATCCTCTTTGTTCTAAAAGTAGTTCTTAAGGCCCCTTGCCTGGTAATCTTGAGGGGTGAATAAAATAGGTGTAGTTTTTCTGATGCTTGTTGGTCTCAATCAGTACACCTCGAGAATCCCACCCGGAACTCTCTACATTACGTCAAGCCACCTTCGTATTGACATCACTCTTTCATTCATCCAATAGTCTTTTACTTCTCAAACAAGTGCCACACCTTAAGGGCGTGACTTTTCCTTTCTGCACCAGTGATTTTTCTCCTCCACCACCTTTTTCTCCAATTAGAGAGGCTGTTATACTCTTCTACACGATACCACAACGTAAGCATTATGTCGTAACAAAAAATGGCTTGTCCACTTACAATTAAATGACAAAAAAATATCGCAACCACCAGGCGACACTCCGTATTATGTTACATATACAAAGCGCGAGTCTGACTCAGCTATCCTTGTCGCCTGTTGGCCATCGGCCGCCGCCCTCAGAAGTTTTCATAGTAACTGACCCTGGATTAGCATTCGTTCTCCATCTACCTCTCGATCTACTCTGATCTACCTTAAATGTCTACCTCTATCTACCGGCCTCTTACAGTGTGTGTGTGTGTGTGTGTGTGTGTGTGTGTGTGTGTGTGTGTGTGTGTGTGTTGACGAGAGTAGGCTTGTATTCCGAGTGACATTAGATTAATCTCGAATTTTTTGTTAACTAAAGACTTTTCGAATTACAAGAAGTCTGGGAAGAGTGATGACCCATCGCCTTCCTCATCTTCTGAAATGAGAGAGATAGTGGTAGAGAGGGAGAGAGGAGAGAGAGAGAGAGAGAGAGAGAGAGCGGAGTTGAAATGTAGAGTGAGAGAGTGAGAAAGAAACTGAGAGGGAGAGAGGGAGAGAAAGAGGGAGTTGGAGAGTGAAGGAAAGGAGGGAATGGGAGGGAGAGAGGGAGGGAGGGAGAGAGGGGTGGGTGAGGGAGAGAGGGAGTGGGTGGGTGAGAGAGAGAGGGAGAGGCGGGTGAGGGAGAGAGGGAAAGGGGGGTGAGGGAGAGAGGGGAAAGTGGGGCGAGGGAGAGAGAGAGAAAGAGAGAGAGAGTGAGAGAGAAAGCGAGAGAGAGAGAGAGAGAGAGAGAGAGAGAGAGAGAGAGAGAGGGGAGTGGGGAGAGAGAGAGATGGGGGAGGGAGAGAGATAGAGAGGTGGGGAAGGGAGAGAAAGAGGGAGAGGGAGAATGAAAGTGAGAGAGAGAGAGAGTGAGAGAGAGAGAGAGAGAGAGAGAGAGAGAGAGAGAGAGAGAGAGAGGAGAGAGAGAGAGGGGGGTGAGGGAGAGAGAGAGAGAGGAGGTGAGGGAGAGAGGGAGAGAGGAGGTGAGGGAGAGAGGGAGAGAGGAGGTGAGGGAGAGAGGGAAAGGGGGGTGAGGGAGAGAGAGAGAGAGAGGGAAAGGGGGGAGGGAGAGAGAGAGAGAGAGAGATAGAGAGAGATGTCCTGGCTCCTCTTAGGTATTAATTTATGAATTAAACTACTTTAATATTTTCCAAAGTACTTCTTTGAAACTCTTCTGAAATATACGAATAAAATGTGTGTAAAGAAAAAAGAAGGAACATGTTTACTCAAATTGGACATCGTATCCTACCCATGACTGGAAAAAATCACTAACAATAGAAACAATACCAATTAATGATTACATTATTATTAATAATGATGGTGATGATGGTGATGATGATGGTGATGGTCATGGAAATGAGGTTGTGGTGGTGGTGGTGGTGGTGATGATGATGATGATGTAGTGGTGATGATGATGACAATGATGATAATGATGAGGACGACCACGATGACGATGATGATAAAGATGACGATAACGATGACGACGACGACGACGACGACGTGAAAAAAAGCAAAAAAAAAAAAGCTTGAAAGTAGTTCCTCCTCCCTCTTCCTGTCCACCGCCGTCGTCTTCATCATCATCGTCGTCTTCATCATCATCATCATCATCATCCTGGGCGACTTCTCTATCACCTCATCTACACATCAATCAACTTCGGAATTCTTGAAAAGGCTCGTGCCAGGCTGGAAAGCCAGAGATAACATTGAGAACCAGAAGGAGATGGACTATTTCACTCTCACTCTCACTCTCACCATCACCCCCCACCCCCCCACTAACCATACCCCCTCACCCCTTTACCCCCTACCCCCCACTCTTTTTTCTATCACCCTTACCAGTCTCGACCCACCGCTAATTCGAATGTAGTTGTTTCACCCTAAAGGCGTATATTAGAGCTAGGTTAGGTTTGGTTAGGCTAGGATAGGTTAGGTTAGGTTAGGATTCAGTAGGGTTAGGTTAGGTTAGATTATGTTAGATTATGTTAGGTTAGATTAGGTTAGGTTAGGATAGGATAGGTTAGGTTAGAGTTCACTAGGGTTAGATTAGGGTTCGGTAAGGTTGGGTTAGGTTAGGTTAGGTTAGGTTAGGTTAGAGTTCACTAGGGTTAGATTAGGGTTCAGTAAGGTTAGGTTAGGTTGGGTTAGGTTACATTCGGTTGGGTTAGATTTGGTTAGGTTAGGGTAAGTTAGGTTAGGTGTTTGGTACGGTTAGGTTAGGTTAGGGGTTCGGTGGGGTTAGGTTATCAGTTAAATAAAATCGCCACTTGGGTAACTAGCTTACATGGTAAAGAGACAGCATCTATTGCAGAGTAAAAGCTAAAGAGATGAACATGATCTAGTTCTAGATAGTTTATGAAAAATTGAATTGATGTAAATTTCTATATGGTTTTAGGTAAAAGCACATACGTACATATATACATGTACACGCGTGCATCAACATATATACACAAAAACACAAACACAGAAAAATACACACACGTACACATATATACGTATACACATTCACACAAACACATAAATGCGTACACCAGTACACACAAACACACAAAAGAAATAAACAAACATATGCTCACGCGCACCAATACGTACATACACAAAAAACATATTCACACACATACACACACATATACACAAACGCGCACACATACAAGAATACATATACATGCATGCGCACAAACACCCACCCACACGCACATAAAATACACTTTATATAGAATATATATACACACAATATGACGCTGTAAGAGCAATTTTCATTACTATCTGTGAAACAACCACGCAGGGATATTAATTTTGTTTTGAATGACAAAATAATCATAACAGATATGTGACACAAATCAGCTATACTGTATGATTAAAAATACAGACCGATATTGAATTGTTGTACACAGTTCATTGTGATGATTTTTTATTTTTTTTTCAAGAGCGGAGACTTTTTCATTTTTAGTTTACCTATTTTCTTTTCTTTCTTTTTTATCTATTTATTCATTCACTTCATAAAGGCGGAGACTTTCGTTTTTTTCCCCAAGGGTGTTAAGGATTGATAAGTTTTCGATAGTTTCAGAGATGTGTGTGTAATTGTCCCGCACATATTGTGAATTTGCACAGATTATGAATATTCATAAAATGTGCAACACCAGTAATGAATTCATAATTGGGCGTACAGATAACGAATTCATTTGACATGATGCACACATTACCGAAGTGGCAGATGATGGGAAAATCTAACCTCTGACGTGAATGATACTGAGCTGTGAAAGAACTTAACCTAACATTTTACGAATCTTCATAATATATGCATGTCTAATGGATTAGTTATCTGTGCGCCCAATTATGAATTCATTACTGGTGCTACACATTTTATGAATACTCATAATCTGTACAGATTAACAAATTGAAGGGAGTAGAGACAGAGATAGACTTATAGTAAAATACTATTGAACAGCACTACATAACCAAAGAATACCTTACGACTAATGTAACACGACCTTCATCTTTACTCTTGCTGCCGCAGGAAAATCATTTCAATTATTTCAAAAGTTACTCTATCCCGTTAAAGGATTGAACTACACAATTATCAGTTAGCCAGTTTACTAAACATATCCATTCGTACACACACGCCTACACACATGCGCGCACACACACACATACACGCACACACACACACACACACACACACACACACACACACACACATATATATATATATATAAATATATATATATATATATATATATATATATATATATATATATATATATACACATATGTAAATATATATATGTATATACATATATGTATATATATATATATATATGTATATATATATATATATACATATATATCCAATATATATACTGTACACACACACGTATATTTTATATATATAAAGTGAAAGAGGGAAAAGCAGAGAGAGAGAGATCCCATTCTCTATACATTATGTATGGAACAATCCAAGCACTCACTTGCATAATCAGAATATTGCTTACGTATAGCTTCGGACCCTCTTGCGAAGACTTCGTTACCTGGAACGGGCCCCACGGGAGGCCTTGTGGGGACCAATTGATTCATTAAACCCATTCACTACAAAATTGGACCTGGGTCCACAATGGACCGGAAGATGGATGGACAGATGTGGAGTGATTGAAGACGGTCGAGTTGACGAGGGAAACGGCGCTGCACTAATGTATACAATCAATTCATTTCAACCCAGCCCATCCACTCTCCCGCCGCACGCTTCAACTTTGGGGTGTTTTGGTTGGTGTTCGAGGATTTTTTATTCACGTGTTTTGCATGATTTGATTCTATAGTTTTGATTTTTAATTATTTGTTCTTATTTTTAATTATGTTATTTTCCATTCTTAATTCTGTTATTAAATTATTCCATTCACGTATTTTTCGTGATTTTATTTAAACATTCTTATTTTTGATTATTGTTTTTTAGTTTTCATTATTTTTACATTATTTCATTCACGTATTTTCTATAATTTATCTTTTTGTTTCATATTCCTTTTTTATGATTTATTCATTATTTTTAATGATTTGATTCGATTTTTCATTATTCTATTACATTATTTCTTTCATATATTTTATATAATTTCATCTTTTTATTGTTTATTTTCTTTTTTAATGGTCTTGTTTTATTGTTATACATGATTGGATTCATTGTGCTCTGTGGAAAAGGGGACTCGGTGACGCTTTATAGCATTTCTGTTTGCCGTCTTGTGATTTTATTCATCTATCACGTCAAACCTCCTCCCCTAGCGAGTGGCACCTGACTGCCGTCAGGTGATTTTATTCATTACAGCGCCTGTGGCACACCCTCGTCGGATTAGTGCTGGTTGGTTACTCGCTGCTTTGCTTTGTAATGAGTGCCATGATGAAAGGCCCAGGTTGCACAGCCCAGGGGAGGGGGGTAGAGGGGGGAGGGGGGTAGAGGGGGGAGGGGGTAGAGGAGGGAGGGGGAGAGGGGGGAGGGGAGGGGAGAGGTGAGGGAGAGCGGGAGGGGGAGAGGGAAGGGGCGTGGAGGAGAGGGAGAGGGGGAGGAGCGGGGGAGAGGTGAGGGAGAGAGGTGAGGGAGAGTGGGAGGGGGAGAGGGAAGGGGCGTGGAGGAGAGGAAGGGAGGAGGGAAAAGTGGAGCAGTTGGAGGGGGAGGGGTGAGGGAGAACGGGAGGGGGAGGGGGAGGGGGAGAGGGAGTAGAGGAGAGGGAGAGGGGAGAAGGGGTTGAAGGTGAAGGAGGTGGAGGGGAAGAGGGGTGGGGAAGAGGGAAAGAGGAGGAGAAGGGTGAGAAGGGAGGGGGAGAGGGAGGGGTGTGGAGGTGAGGCAGAGGGGAGGAGGGGAAGAGGGAGGGGAGTGGAGGAAAGGGAACGGGGAGGAGGGGAATGTGGAGATGGTGGGGAAGGGTAAGGGGAACAGGGGATGGAGGGTTGGGAGATGGGGAGGGGGAGTGGAGGAAAGGGAGAGGAGAAGGGGAGGGAGGATGGGAAGGTGGAAGAGGGGAAGGTGGAAGAGGGAAAGGTGAGGGGAACAGAGAGGAGATGGGAGACAGAGGGAGGGAGGGGAGGGGGAGTGGATGGGGGAGGAGTGGATGGGGGAGGAGGAGTGGATAGGGGAGGGGGAGTGGATAGGGGAGGGGGAGTGGATGGGGGAGGGGGAGAGGAGTGGAGGAAAGGGAGAGGGGAGGAGGGGAAAGTGGAGGTGAAAGGTGAGTGGGAGGGGAGTAGAGGAAGGATGGGGGAGGAGGAGGAGGGGGGAGGAGAAATGGGAGGGGATGGATGGGGGAGGAGGAGTGGATGGGGGAGGAGGGTGGAGGGGGGGGAGTGGGGGGGGGGGAAAGGAGTGGGGAGGAAGAGAGAGGGGAGGGGGAGTGGGGGGAAGAGGAATGGGAGGGAAAAAGGGAGAGGGGAGAAAGGGGAAGGGGAAGGTGGGGAAGAGGGGGTGGGGGGGGGGGGGGGGGGGGGCCGGGGGGGGGGAGGGGGGAATAGCCGGGGGAGGGGGGAGGGGGAATAGCCGGGGGAGGGGGAGGGGGGAAGAGGAAAGGAAGCGGAAAAGGAGAGGGGAAGGGGAAGGGGAAGGATGGAAGAGGGTAGAGAGGGGGAGATGGGGGGAGGGGTAGGGGGGGGAAGGGGGAGGGGAGGAGGGGAAGGGGCAGGGGGAAGGGGTAGAGAGGGAGGGGGAAGGGAGGGGGAAGGGAGGGGGAAGATGAAAAGGGGGAAGGGGAGGAGAAAGGGAAGGTAGAGGGACAAAAATTCCTAATAAATTCTTCTGTCAATGAAAAGACAACAAAGGCAAACAGAGGCGTAGACAGACAGACATAGACAGACAGACAGGGAGACAGACAGAGACAGACAGACAGAGACAGGCACAGACAAGGACAGAGAGACAGACAGACAGACAGAGATAATAATAAATAAATAAAACAAGAAAAATGAGAAGAACGAAGATAAAGATAACTTGATAAGGATAATATTACAATGTCAACGTTACACTGACGATTAAAGAAGCATATATCAATAACGTTACAATGATGGCGTAAAGGCTCCGTTACACTGGCATTATGATGATAACGTAACAATGTCGTTACACTGCCGACATTACATTGATGGTAACGTCGTTCCAGTGACGACGTTTATAACATTGTGTATGATTGCCATGATGACGTTACAGTGATGTTACAATGGCGTTACAGGAATGTTACAACGGCGTTATAGGAACGTTACAATGACGTTACAGTAACGTTACATTACTGTTACAGTAACGTTACATTACTGTTACAATAACGTTACAATAGCGTTACAGGCAATCTGCAAAGACGTTGTTATAAAAACGTTACGTCCTTGTCAGGTCATCTATAACGTTACAGTAATGACGTTGCAGTGACAAAGTTTATACCGTTACAATGCCGTCACAATGACGTTGTTTTGAAAACGTTACGTAATCTCACGGCCATTTTTAATTTTATAGTGATGACGTTACTCTGACGACATTTATACCGTTACAATGACGTTACAGTAATTTTACAATGACGTTACAGTTGTTTTGGAAAGAAGTTGTTATGAGAACGTTACGTCCTCCCCAGGCCATCTTTAACGTTACTGTGACGATGTTTATACCGTTACAATGACGTTACAATGGCTTTACAAAGACGTTGTGTTACGTCCTTCCCAGGCCATCTTTAACGTTACAGTGCCGATGTTTATACCGTTATAATGACGTTACAGTAACGTTACAATGGCTTTACAAAGACGTTGTTAGGACAATGTTACGTCCTTCCCAGGTCATCTTTAACAGTGCCGATGTTTATACCGTTACAGATACGTTACAGCGGTTTTACAAAGACGCTGTTATGACAACGTTACGTTCTTCCCAGGCCATCGTTACAGAAATGATTTTTATACCGTTACAATGGTTTTACAAAGACGCTGTTGTGACAACGTCCTTTCCAGGCTATCTTTAACGTTACAGTGACGATGTTTATACAATTACAGTAACGTTACAATGAAGTTACAGTGGTTTTACAAAGACGTTGTTATGACAACGTTACATCCTTCCCAGGCCATCTTTAATGACGATTTTTATACCATTACAGTGACGTTACAGCAACATTACCGTTACAGTGGCCTTGTAAAGACGTTGTTATGACAACGTTACGTCCTTTCCAGGCCATGTTTAACATTACAGTGACGATACTTATACCGTTACAATGACGTTACAGTGGTTTTACAAAGAAGTTGTCATGACAACGTTACGTCCTTCCCAGGCTATGTTTAACGTTACAGTGACGATGTTTATACCGTTACAATGACGTTACGTAAACGTTACAGTAATGTTACACTGACGTTACAGTGGCCTTATAAAGACGTTCTTATGACAACGCTACGTCCTTGCCAGGCCATCTTTAACAACACCAACAAATTATAAGGTGAAAAAAAATTGCAAATTTGTTTCCAATATTAAAAAAGGGATCTGCCAAAGGGGGGGAACTCGGAGACGCAATAAAACAAACAGGAATTTTCGAAATATTAAGGAAACGAAGCAGAAAATAAAAGAAAACACGAAGAAGAGGACGGGCTCTATTTCAGAGAGAGAGAGAGAGAGAGAGAGAGAGAGAGAGAGAGAGAGAGAGAGAGAGAGAGAGAGAGAGAGAGAGAGAGAGAGAGAGAGAGAGAGAGGCGGGGGAGGGAGCGGGAGAGAAGCTGAGGGAAAGGAAGAGAGAGAGAGAGAGAGAGAGAGAGAGAGAGAGAGAGAGAGAGAGAAAAGAGGCGGGGAGGGAGCGCGAGAGAAGCGGAGGGAGAGGAGAGGAAGAGGGAGAGAGAGAGAGAGAGAGAGAGAGAGAGAGAGAGAGAGAGAGAGAGAGAGAGAGAGAGAGAGAGAGAGAAAGCTTTTTTCATTATGTTTGCATCCAAACGATTTTATTCATCTTCGAGTGTATCTGTGTATCAAAAGGAACTTGATGCAATGGAACAGAACAATCTCTTGTAAGGAGTTTTGTGTGAGAAACTAATTTGAGAGCTGCAAGGAGAGTTTGTATTCTTAAACTTCGAGATCATGTTTAGATTAAACATTAGAACAAGGCAAACACTGTAAACAACGGCAACAAAAACAATGATGACAAGGACGAAAATGACAATGACAACAACAACAGCAGCAAACACAACCTCGACAACAACAAAAAACAAAGACAATAGCAACAACGACAACAACAGTTATTACATCACATTTCACTAAATGAAAGTGCACATCTTCCCAAGACAAAGCAAGAGTCGGTGCCGGGTTCCTACTACCATAGATCTCACTGGATCCAACTTTTGCCCTTTCCTCCCTCTCCCCTCCCACTCTCTCGCTCTCTGTCTCTGTTGCCTTAAAGTTGGTCTTCCTCTGTCAGCGAGCAGCTGCAGTTGCAGTAGCAGCAGCAGCAGCATCAGCACCAGCAGCAGCAGCACCAGCAGCAGCAGCAGCGGCAGCAGCAGCAGCAACAGTAGTAGTAGTAGTAGTAGTGGTGGTAGTAGTAGTAGTAGTGGTGGTAGTAGTAGCAGCAGCAGTAGTAGTTGCCTTAAAGTTGGTCTTCTTCTGTCAGCGAGCACCTGTAGTTGCAGTAGCAGCAGCGGCAGCAGCAGCAACAGTAGTAGTAGTAGTAGTAGTAGTAGTAGTAGTAGTAGTAGTAGTAGTAGTAGTAGTAGTAGTAGCAGCAGCAGCAGCTGTAGTAATAGTAACAACTTCGTGTCACAAGATCAACAGGACACCAACGTGAATGAAATCAAAGAAATGAAAAGAAACATATCAAAGGGCAGGGAAGTGAGTCAAAAGGGGGAGCTTCAACCTTACTGGATCAGCTATCGAATCATATAAAAAGAAAGACAGAAATGGCACAGGAAGAAGGGGCGCTCAATTGGCTGACAGCTGTACCAATCAGGGCAAAGTGACTCGACCTAAACAAAAAATAATTCACGGATGCCATTATCCCGAGGTATGGATGGCCACCTAACAGATGTTCTTGTGGTACACACTTTGATCCAAACCATGCGATGATATGCAAGCAGGGCGGATTCATCTTCATGAGACATGACGAGATGAAGGATCTCACTGCCCAAATACATCGGGAGGTATGCAAGAATATGACCATCAAACCAACACTACTCCCCCTAGGAGGGGAGAACTTCAGGTATTGCACCTCCAACACATCAGATAAAGCGCGAGTGAACGTCAGTGCAAGAGGTTTTTGGACACGGGGGACAATAGGCTTTCTCTGACATAGGAATATTTCATCCGATGGCCCCTCTGTTACAATAATCTAACTGTTGAGGCGTCCCACTACCGAAATAAGAATGAGAAAATCAGGATCTACGAGGAGTGTATAGAGAATATGGACCAGGGCTCATTCACTCAAACAACCTTCACGGCTTCAGGCGGATGGATCCAAGGCCGAAGACATTTTACGCTCGTCTGGCAGAGGTGATGGCAGAAAAGAAACAATAGCCAAAGAACAGTACTGTGGCGTGGATGAGATGTAGACTGCCATTCTTACTCTTAAGATCTGTCCTCCTATGCCTGAGAGGTACCAGGTACCTCTAAATCAGCACATATACAAAACCTCGACTTTGAGCAGACTGTAGTACAAAGTAGGATAAATAAACCTTTGTATTAGGCTTTTTTTAAAGTTAAATAATATAAAATATAGAAAAGTAGTCGACCACAGTCATTGGTGAGAGCAGGGCTAATGAACCGTGTCTGTACGTTTGTAGAAGGCAGATCCTGATGCTTTCATCACACAGTACCACGAGAATGGAGGCCACAAATAATACATATATATATACATACATACATAATAAAAAAATATAAATAAAGATGATGATGATGATGATGGAATAGTAATAATAATAGAAATAATAATAATAATAATAATAGTAATAATAATAATAATAATAATAATAATAATAATACATACATATACCAAAGGCTACCCCCCCTTACACGGGGGGTAGCCAAAAAGTAAAAGGCATAGAAACCACTCCCACCCATTCCATTCTCTACACATTCCACTCCCCTCCATCCTCCTCCCTCCCTCTTATATTGGCACCTCCTGGATGTCGGGTCATCCCTGCACCCTGTCCACTGCCCTAGGTCAGAAGCAGTGTCGCAAGACACAGCATATCCACAGCAAGGCCACTTCATAAATTCGGTGACCCCCCCCTCTCCGTCTCCTCATGCAGAAAAGGAGAAGACGGGGAGAAATCCCTTCGGGCTGCGTCAAATCTTTTCTCATATATACTTCCTCACCCCCCATCCCCCATCCACTCCCCCTTATGCATCACAGCATCATCCATCCACAACCCTTCTCCATTCACCCCTATCTTCTGTCATCTCTCATCCTTCCTCCACAGACATTCCTTTCTTTTGTAATGCCCCTTTCACCTCATCCATCCATCTCATCCTAGGACGCCCCCTCATATTCACTCCTTCCACCTCGGCCTTCCATACCTCTTTTACTAATCTTTCTTCACTCATTCTTTCCATGTGTCCAAACCATCCTAATACTCTTTCATCAACCCTATCTCCCAACTCCCTTTCCACCCCTGTTCTCCTCCTCACCTCCTCATTTCTCACTCTATCTAGCCTAGTAACCCCTATCATACTTCTCAGATATTTCATCTCAAACACATTCAAACTCCTTCTCTCTTCCTCTCTTATATTCCATGTCTCTGCCCCATACAGTGCTGTTGGCACAATCACTCCTTCATATAACCCCCTCTTAGCATCCATTCCCAGATGTCTATTTCTCATTACACATTTTAATCCACCAAGGCATTTACTCGTTTCTCTCAATCTACATTCTACCTCCACCCCCACTCCTTCCTTTCCTGCCACATTCGCACCCAAGTATCTAAAACTATCTACTTCCTCCAGTCTCTCACCCTTAATGCTCACTTTCAGCCTGCTGTCACTCTCTCCCCTTGTACATCTCATCACCTTACTTTTGCCCACATTTATCTTCAGCTTTCTTCTTTCACACACCCTCTCAAACTCTGTCACTAACTTCCTCAATCCCTCCTCTGATCCTGCTACAAGCGCAGTGTCGTCAGCAAACAACAACTGGCTTACTTCCAATTTTTCTCAATTTTTTTTAACCATCTCCAACCCATGATCCACTACCCTTGCATTCGCCTCTCGCACCACTCCATCCATGTATAGATTGAACAGCCAGGGCGACATAACACATCCCTGACGAAGTCCCACCTTTACCTCAAACCATTCACTCTCTCCATTTCTAATCCTAACACAAGCTCTACTACACTCGTAAAAACTCTTGACTGCTCTTAACAGCTTTCCTCCTATCCGATATATCTGCAGTACCTCCCACAGTGCCTTCCTGTCTACCCTGTCGTAAGCCTTTTCCAGATCCATAAAAGCCCAAAAAACATCCTTTCCCTTTTCAAATAGCTTTCTCACATATCTGTCTTACCACAAAAATCTGATCTACACAACCCCTACCTGTCCCAAAACCACACTGTTTCTCACCAATTACTCCCTCTGTTCCTCTCCTAATCCTCTCAATCAAGACCCTCCCATAAGCCTTCCCAACTACACTCAACAAGCTGATCCCTCTGTAACTACTACACTCACATTTGTCCCCCTTTCCCTTGTAAAGCGGAACTATACAGGCACTTCTCCAGTCCTCCGGCACTCTACCCTCTCTTAAACATTAAATAAACTCACCAGCCAGTCCACCATAACTGTACCTCCTTTCTTCAGACATTCTGCATGGCATCCATCCAACCCAGGTGCCTTACCTGCTCTCATCATCTTAACAGCTGCTTTCACTTCATCTTTCCCTATTTCTCCTCCATTTTCCTCACTCATCACTCTCACTTTCTTAGCGCTTCCCACTTCAACTCCCTAAAATACTCTGCCCACCTTCCTCTCTCTGCCTTCTCTTCCATTATCATCTCTCCATCTGCACCTTTTACTTTTTCTTCTCGACTTGATTCGCCTCCTCTTCCTCTTTTAATTTATTTCCAAAACATCTTTTTATTACTTTCAAAAATTTCTGTCATACTCTTACCCCATTTCACATCTGCTCTCCTCTTTGCTTCCTTTATCTTATGCTTAACTTCCCTTCTCTTTACTTTGTACCTCTCATACGATTCCCTCGTCCTAATTTGTAGCCAATCTATGAATGCCTGTTTCTTCTCTTCTACACCTTTCTTTGCTTCCTCATCCCACCACTCACTACCCTTCCTTCTATTTCCTCCCGCCCTCCTTGTTCCACACACTATCTTTGCACACCTTATGACTCTTTCCTTGAACCATCCCCATTTCTCCTCCACTGCTAGTTCTACTCTATCCTTCACTCCCTCCCACTCCTCTCTCAGCTTCTTATAATCATTCTCCTTTTCTTTCTCATTTAAGCAGTTCACTCTATGTACCTCCCTACCTTCTGCCCTTTTCCTCTTTCTCCACCTATTCTCCACTCTCAATTTACCTTCCACCAGAAAATTATCTGATATTCCCCCACTTTCTCCCCTTAGAACATGTACATCCTTAACTATTCCTACCATACTCCTGGTCACCACTGTATCGTCCATTAACGCTCTATCTGCCACCCTTCCATCCACCACCCTCTTCCATGTGTATTTATGCTTGACTTTCTTCCTAAACACTGTATTTGTTATCATCAACTCTCTTTCAAGACATATCTCCACTATCAATTCTCCTCTACAATTTTTACCTGGAACTCCATACTTCCCAATCACTCAGTATAATAATAGTAATAATAATAATAATAATAATAATAATATTATCATTATTATTAAAGTAATAATAATAATACATTACTACTACTACTAATGATGATAAGTGATGATGATGATGATGATGATGATGATGATGATGATGATAGTAGTAATAATAATAGTAGTACTATGTAGTGATGAAAAGAAAAGAGGAAGAGAAGGGCACAGAGGAGAAGGATTTATATTTATAGATGCATTTTCATCTTACCTATCTATCCAGCATTCATTCATGTATCTATTCATTCACTTATTTTATTTATTCATTCATCTGTTGCCGTCTCTCACACAATTTGACGACATGGTCGAATCCTCCCTATAAACGACTATAAACTTTCTATTTTTTCTCTTCTTTTTTATAATTATTTTTTGAAAACAAATATTTTGTTTTACAGATAATCGAGGTGCATGAGCTGTCATATTTCTTCAATCAACCTGGGAACTAAAAATCAATAGAACTGAAAATATTGAAGCTCCCATCCAAACGCAATCTATGTTCTACTTAAATATATAATTGTGTTAAACGAGTTATATTACGACAGTGACTTTTGGGTCACTCTGTATCTGTATGTGTGTATATGCGTATGTATGTATATATGTATATGTATGTGTGTATGTATATGTGTATGTTAATAGTCATATTACGGCACAGTGATATTTAGGTTACTCTGTGTCTGTCTGTCTGTCTGTCTGTCTGTCTGTATGTATGCTTTTGACTTGTCTGCCCAGTTAAAATCCTTATGTCGACGGACATGTCTCCAACTTGTCATGTACATAACGATCAATCGAACGCGTTATCTACTACGATGATCTTTTACATGTTTTATTGACAGCGAGCGGACAGTTCCACTTAACTCGCGGAAGCCCTGACTTGGTAAAAGATTAACCGGTTTAAGGTTAGCTGTCATCTCTCTCTCTAGTTTTGGAATCATCAGGGATGACCCGTCATCCACGAGGAGCTGAGATGGGAGGGAGGAAAGAGAGGTGGATGGGAATGGAATGGGTGGAAATTGAATGGGTGGAAGTGAAAAGTGGAAATGGGTTCCTGCCTTTTGACTTGGCTACCTCCCTTGTAAGGGGAAAAAAGAACCCTTAGTATATAGATCGACATATAGATAGAGGTGTAATGATTCTAATTAGTGGTCCTCATTCTAGGATCTAAGGGCTCCTAAGAGTGACTAAGGGAACCATAAACCGTAAACTGGTTCTAGTTAATGGATGTCCGACGATTGTATTCAGTGATGAAGAGGTCTTGCACAGGTAGATAAAGAACAGAAATGCATAAAGTATGGCATACGTGACAAGAGGCGGGTGAGGAATCCAAGGCTAATAGGAGACTCTGGCAAATAAATAAAATATCAAAGAACGCTCTCGATAGCGTTACTATTACTTCTTTCAGAGTCATGAGTACCAACTGAAAATTTAAAAGAATTTGTCCCAAAGTATATCCAGGATGCTGGCTGCCCGAGCGGGTTATGGCGTCGTTATCTGCTACGGAGGTCGAGGTGATGGTAGTTCGAACCCTGCCACCGGCAAGTTGAACCAGGGGAATGGTTCATTACATTCCACGCTACAAAAGTCCTAGCCTCTTGATAGGTAGGGGGGGGGGGAGTTTCGCAATGCTAAACGAAACCATGAATCATATCCAGGGAATTTTATTCATTTGAGAATCACCGACCGGTAATGGAACAGCACTTAATGCCTAGACTCTGAGGATCACCTTGGGCAGACTGCCGAAGGAGTCTCAGTAATGTGGCACTATGAGGAGACGAGGGTGCCACAGTCAGGCTCCATTTGGCACTGATCGGGTTAGGATCAGTCCAGCAATTGGCCTCGCTTATGGCCCTTGTTATTGCACATCCAGAACGTCAGATTGCTAATTGCATAACTCCTGATATGTGTTGGGGGAAGGAACTCGTCTCTCTAGTTGTCGGTGAATTGGTATGCATATTGTCCTGATATTTTTCACCTTATTATTTCATCCTATGATATAAGAATATACATATGGATATATACATGCATATATACATACATTCATGTGCAGACACATATACATATGTATGTACTTTTCTACATGCAGACATATGTACATTTACATATACATATACACATATGTACAAATACATATGTATACAGATACACATACACGTATATGTATATATACATATAAATATACATACACTATACATATTAATATGTAAGTGTATATTTACGTATGTACATATATCTATAGATATATACATGTCCATACAGACATAAAAAATATATATATACAAACATACGTACGAAAAGATCTGGAGTTCAGGATCAATAATGGAGAGACTGAAACGCAAGCCAAAGCCATAATAGATATAATCCAGTCGTTTCGATCCGGGTTCAGGATGGGTCTTCAAGGTGACACAATGGAACGTAGAGGATTGCATTCTGCTAGATACTGGAACGCTTCCAGACCACCGCAGTCCATCCTTCTTTAGTTCAATAGTTACAAAACGCCCGTTCAGGTCGCATGTATCAAAGCACAGGTCACCGCGCAAAGGAATATCAAGGGTCGATGTTCCTCTGTAGTTGTGTCACATGTTGAAGCCCACTGGGGCTGTATGACATGGTTTCTCCTAAATGAGCGTTTGGCACTTTGGCCACCATGTTCGGTTCTGTACCTAATTGGAGACACGTTTCTTCACTCTCTTCTCTCTTATCTCTCTTCTCTCTCTCGTTGCATATTTACATGGGAAATGTATTGGTATGCATCGTGAACTCCCTCTTTCTCTCTCTCTCTCTCTCTCTCTCTCTCTCTCTCTCTCTCTCTCTCTTTCACCTGTCTAGCAGATTGGAATAAAATTTTCTCACAGCTCACTCTCGCTTTTAGTAACAGCCTGTTACTCATTGTGTTCTCCTTGTAAACCACATCAACTCCCTGCCAGCCCTCCTCATGTCGCTCTTCTTGACGGTGTCTGTGCATTTACAAGCTCTGGTCCTTCCTGTTCACTAGTTCCTGGTGTTCTAGTAACCCCATTTTGACCTACACCTACACACACACACACACACACACACACACACACACACACACATAAATACACACATGCACACACGCACACACACACAAGCGTGCACATACACAGTGGGACCAGAACGTGGGACTAAACTGTCCAAGAGGGACATTTGGCCCTCCAGGTCTATGTACATCTCGAGAAAGTATTTCCTCGTCTTCCTCTTCCAGCGCCAGGTGACCTTCAAGACCTCCTTATCTTTATCACTAATATTATCTATCTATATATTCATTTATCCATTTCTTCTTCTTCTTCTTCTTTCGATCTAAGGTCACCGTTTACGACTAGATGCCAAGAACGCCTACGTACATGTGTGGAAGTTGGATAAGAAGACAGTCTTGGTTCGAGTTTTTCCTAACTAGTTTCTTGCTTTGAGCCTCCTTAATACAAAATTAGTCAGGAATAAACTAAGACCAACGAAGGCCCGTATATTATATATATATATATATATATATATATATATATATATATATATATATATATATATATATATATATTACACATATATATATATACATTATATATATACATATATATACATTATATATATATATACATATATATTTACATATATTTATACATATATATATCCATATATATATACATACATATACATATATATATACACATATATACATACATATATATATACATATATATACATATATACATATATATATACATGTATGTATATATATATATTATATACATATATATACACGAGTATATATACATATATATATATATACACATATATATATATATATATATATATATATATATATATATATATATATATGTATATATACACATGTTGAGTTACTTTTGTCCATGGCAGATGACGAAACAGGAAAGGTACATATATAACAAAAGAGAAAGAAGGATACAGACGGAAACAGGGGGGAATGAATAACTGGGGGGGGAGGGGGGGCGAGGGTAGGCAGAGCCTCTGACGTGGAAAAATGGTCAAGGGGCGGGGAAAGGGGGGGAAGTGGGCGGGGAAGGGGGGAGGAAGGCCGAGATGGGGAGAGAGGCCTTTGGCATGGAGGGATGGCTAGGGGGCGATCTCGACAACAACAGAGAAACATTTATCTCTTTTTTATTTATATTTTCCCTCAATTTTGTCTGTTTTTTTATGATAAATGGATTTGATAACCAGGATTTTGTTTCTGATTCATATATATATATATATATATATATATATATATATATATATATATATATATATATATTATTTTTAAAATAATTTCTTTCTGTGATTTACAAATCTAATATACGAGTACATGATTTCATTTCTGATTTTAGACGAAGTTATGAGAAATTAAAGCTTTATATTCACGTATATATGATATATACGGATACAGATTTCCCCTGTATTCCTAAAGTGTAAAGTATATTTTCAAAAAAAAAGACAAAGAAAAAAAGAAAAAGAAAAAAAAACACGTCCATTCATGTCTGCAAAGCAATAGGGAAGGGATTAACGATGAGTAGGCAACCTCTGTGTGATGGACCTGTGAAATGGACGTCAGAGAGGATTATTTCACTGCAATCCGGTTTAAAAAAAAGCTGAACACCTCTCTTTTTGGAAGTACGGCCCCAAGAGGTCGGTATTTGATCCCCAGACATAGCGATGTGTATATGTATATGGATGTATATAGAAACATACATACATATATATATATATATATATATATATATATATATATATATATATAACTGGTGAGAAATTTAGTAACATTTTTTAAATCACAACCAACACCACAGGCGGACGAAGGCAAGAGTTGAGTGAGAGAAAATATATATTTCGATGGCTAGGATTGCAATTAGCAATCGAAATATATAGTTTCGCTTACTCAACTCTTTCTTTCGTCCAACTGTGGTGTTAGTTGTGATATATATATACACATATATCCACATACACACACACACACACACACACACACATATATATATATATATATATATATATATATATATATACATATATTACAACACTCAACTGTCCCCTGTACATATATTTTTATCTTATCAACCACATTAACTTTTTCTATTTTAATCCCCCTCAAACACGATCGAGACTAACATGGAGCCCGATAGAAGAATATTCAGAAACTGATACGCTGTTGGGCTACGGATTCGAACCTAGATAATACGTAACAAATGCACAATGACTTAACCAACTGCGCTATCAAGAGGGATATAAGTGCAATTTCTTTTATATGTATGCTGAGATCTACTTGTGATTAATAACCAGTAATACAAAAGAAATTGTCTTGTATTTCTATTTTTATTTTTATATTTTCATTTATTTGTTAATTTTTTGTAGCCTTTGATTGACTTACTTCTGTATCTATTTTTCTTTTTTTACCTGAATAAAATCGTTTTAAGAAAAAGATAATTACAAGAGAACACCACTAAGGGTTTGATCAAGCTAGCTTAACCCAATTAGCACATGAGGCTTCGCCGTTAAGGGTCAGAATCGATGGTCAGAGCTCAGCACCACCGTCCATCATGGCAAAGGTCAAGGCAAAACCATCTGATAATGATAAACTGCGTTCAAACTGTGTTGCACTTTTGTCCCCTTGATGGATGTATGCGTGTGTGTGTGTGTGTAAGTGTGTGTGTGTGTGTGTGTGTGTGTGTGTGTGTGTGTGTGTGTGTGTGTGTGCGCGCGCGTGTGAATATCTGAAACATATGAAACATACCTAACAAATGAAAATAAATAAGTAACCGATAAAATATGATATGGTTTATGGTTTAACATCACAAACTCCTCCCATCGGAAGGCTAGGACAGTGCCCCTTACAGAGGAATTTGTAACGTGGAATTTAATGAACCATGCCCTCGGTTCAACTTCGCCGGTGGCAGGATTCGAACCACCATCCCCTCGACCTTCGCCGCAAATAACGACGCCCTAACCCGCTCAGCCATACTTATCTTCCTAGATGAGTAAATAAAAAACAAATAAAAATAAATAAATTAATATATGACAAAATAAATAAATGATCATTAGGTAGGCATAAGCTAGCAACTATAAACTCGACGACATAAACAGAAATTCATTTTAAAAAGAGAGAGAGAGAGAGAGAGAGAGAGAGAGAGAACCTAATGTCTTGAAGCTGATTATTATTATTCTGTCTCTCGATGAAACCGCCGAGACAGGCCCGTCCGATCAAGATAGACCACAGACGCGAAGGGGAGTTTGAAGCCGAGATTAATCCTCTACACAGAAGGATTAGACACTTTATACCTCGATCATTTCATCAGCACAACACCGGTCGTCAAGGCAAAACCGTCCGATAGGAAGAGATAAAACACGATCTTATATGACACTCGGGGCTCTCGGTGAGGTGGTGGTGGAGGTGGAGGTGGTTGGTGGAGGTGGTTGGTGGTATAGGTTATGAAATAGGTGGTGGTGGTGGTGTTTGGTGGTATAGGTTGTGATACAGGTGGTGGTCGTTATGGTTGTGGTGGTACAGGTTCTGGTATAGGTGGTGGTGGTGGTATAGGTAGTTGTATAGATGGTGGTGGTATAGATGGGGGTGGTATAGATGGGGGTGGTGGAAGTGGCGGTTGTGG
>NC_134798.1:39855808-39870808 GCF_046742065.1 Oratosquilla oratoria
GAGAGAGAGAGAGAGATAATAATCAAGTTGTAAGACACTTACTCGTGGCCATCTACATTCTTTGAACTTTCCTTGTTCAACCATCCTCTTGCAGGCATTTCTTAAGCGCATAATATATTCATATGCTTTGCCTCCTCAGTCAGAATTAAACGGAGCCAATACATTTCCAAATATAATGAAATGTTTAGATTAAATATCATTATTACTCAAGCTGTGTTCGCCTCGGTAATATATCATACTTATCTTTAGACATATAATACTCCGTTACATGTACGTCATTTGTATATCAAATAAAAAGATAGATACAATCAAACGCATTGATTGTCTGCTTGCCTTACCACACACACAGAAACAAACATGCACATACACACACACACACACACACACACACACACACACACACACACACATGGCGCAGTGGTAGCGATCGCGGCCGCCACTACGGCGGTCCGAATTCGAATATCCCGCCCAGGGCTGAAATAATTTCAATATCGCTGCGCTGTGAGTCGTTACTCCAACTCTCGTGGGCGGGGAGTTCGGTGTGTGTGTGTGTGTGTGTGTGTGTGTGTGTGTGTGTGTGTGTGTGTGTGTGTGTGTGTGTGTGTGTGTGTGTGTGTGTGTGTGTGTGTGTGTGTGTGTGTGTGTGTGTGTGTGTGTGTGATGTCACAGCATTACCCATAGATCGGTCATATATGAGATCTGAGCTCTTTTCCGGGAGGGAAATAGCTGTCGATCACAGGTCTAACACGTGATCCAAGACAATGGTGAATTACACGAGAGAGGAGAGAGAGAGAGAGAGAGAGGATAGAGAGAGAGAGAGAGAGAGAGAGAGAGAGAGAGAGAGAGAGAGAGAGAGAGAAAGAGAGAGAGATAGAGAGGGAGAGTAAAATGGCCTTTTCTAAGACCCCAATAAACTATAAAACGCGACACGTCATCGAAGACGCTCAAAAAAATTTATTTGTGTGTGTTCAGGTCTTGTTGCAGAACACAATAGGGCTGCTCGCCTATTCGATCAGTTGATTGAAGGCTTCAAAGACAACGTATCATTGTGTCAAATTCTCATCGAACTCGGGCCCCACGTCATTCATTCCAGGAAAACTCATCAGAGAGCTTTGCGGACTTCGATGCAAAGACGTTTTATCGTTCTCGGTTTTTTTCTTCGGACTCAATGGAACTGTCCGGGAGGAATTTCTTTGCAGAGGAACGCAAAGGGACATAGAAGAGAGCCAAGGACTAAGAAATATTAAAAGATAAATAAAGTGGGCCCTGTATGATCAATATTATTGCGCAATATTCCGTATTGTGCAATTTTATTGACGGTGCAAGTATGGTATTGAAGATCTACACGTGCTTGGCCTGTACATTTGATGTCTTCAATATATTGTGTCATTCTTGGATACCATCCCTATACCGTGAATAACATTGTACAATATGGAGTATTGTGCAATAATATTCATCGTGTAAGGGCCGCTTAGAGAACGAAGAATAAAAAATTATCAGTAGAAAGAGCGCGCCACCTTACAAGACATTATTTCTTATTAATTATATTTATTCTAATTAAATATTTATCCTTATAAAATTCGTTCATGATAGTCACTTTCACCATATCCATTTGTTCCTTACTCAACTCTTCAACTCCTTTCTATCAGTAGAAAGAGCGCGCCACCTTGCAAGACATTATTTCTTATTAATTATATTTATTCTAATTAGATATTTATCCTTATAAAATTCGTTCATGATAGTCACTTTCACCATATCCATTTGTTCCTTACTCAACTCTTCAACTCCTTTCTACCTTCCTTCATTCACCGTTTGTTTTCAATAATTCCTTACATCCTGTCCTACTACCTTAGTATCTTTCTACAAATTCCTCTTTAGATATTCTAATGATATTCACTTTATTTGTCGTTTTGATGTCCATCCTTTTTACATCTTACGATCTGTCACACATATTACATTTCTCTTATATGCTGTATCTTCAATTTTCTTTCTACCTCGATCTCACTTCAGATTTCGTATCTCTGCTGCATCTATATATCCTTTATTTCCTACTTTCAAGCGTCCATAACTAGTTCTCATACAAAGGCATTGATTCTACGAATTTTTCTAGACTTCTTACACTAAATGATATTTAGTACTTGTACTTTGCCCTAACCACTCGTCTACCGCTTTCACGATTCTAGTTAAACGTTGGACAACTACGAAGACATCACGCATTCCTAAGAATCATCTCTGAGCTACCCCGGCTTCTACTATGTCATTCTTCATCCTTCCCTTATATAAAATTTTAAAACTTAATTTCTTTGCTAAATTGGTTAAAGCCAGGCGACTTTCTTCAGTTTAGGAAAAAATTAGCTATCATTATTTGATTTTCTCATGTCTAATTTCAGATGATCACATTCAGATAAGCCAAGACATAATAAAACGATTGATTTAGGAAATATAAAGCCATCACCCTTGTCTTTACTGACGTAAACGTCCTAAGAGTATAATCCTTCCACACAACACCAATTTTTTTTTTCTTTAAGTAAATATTGGTTTCAGATTCCCGATGTTATTTTCAATGCAAATTTTGAAGACGAAGATTCTATCGCGGCCATCATGAGAGTTCTCTGAATTGCTCTTTCTATCGTCTGGTCGGATAAAGGAGGACTTCATCCTACAATAACCCTGAGGAAGGACCTCAATCATCCCTAAGAATATGATTGCAAAATAAGCAAAGAGGGTGAGAGTTCTTTGTTTTCCAGAGACAAAAGAAAGACTTCATTGCCCCTCGTAAGCTGCCCTCCCTAAATCATGTCAGTTATTTGATTTCCTTGTGTACATTTCTTCCTCCGCCCCACCTCTCCCTATCTCTCTCTCTCTCGCTCTCTTCTCTCTCTCTCTCTGTCTCCTCTCTCTTTTTTCTCTCTCCCTCTCTCTCTCTCTGCCTCCCCCCTCTCTCTCTCTCTCTCTCTCTCTGCCTCTCCCCCTCTCTCTCTGTCACTATTCTCTCTCTCTCTCTCTCATACACACACACACACACACACACACACACACACACACACACACACACACACACACACACACACACTCACTTTTTTCTCTCCCCCCTCTCTCTCTCTCTCTCTCTCTGTCTCTCTCTCTTTTTTCCCTCTCCCTCTCTCTCTTTTCTCTCCCTCTCTCTCTCTTTGCCTCTCCTCCTCTCTCTGTGCCTCTCTCTCTCTCTTTCTCTCTGTGTGCGTCTCTCTTTCTCTCCTTTGGCTCTTTATCTTCTCTCTTAATTTCTTGAGCAGTGAAGAAGAAGAGTGAGAGCCCACTTTGGAAACAATGCGTCCTTGTCCCGATGTATTCTGATCTTCACGTTGCGTTGGGGGGACGCTTTTTTTTTTTTGCGCATCAACGTCACCTGCGACGTCTTGGAGTCTTTTCACTAATTTCTCTTCCATTCTTGATAAGCTTCTTATATTCTGTGTGTCTACACTACACGTAAGCGCTGCCTTGAACCTGTCAACACGTGTAAGATGACGGTACAAATTGCGACAAATTTTCTAGCGTGCATTTGTGATTTTTTTCTTTCTTTTTTAACGTTTACACCCATTAGATAAGAGCGTTGTTTTAAACGTCCTTAAAAAGGTTACAAAGGATTACAAAGAAGGAACATGCCGACCGAAAGGTGACCTTTTGGTCCATAGCTAGGTCGGATACGAAAAAACATAATAACGATAAATAAGTAGATAAATATAAATTACAATATAAATAATAATAGATAAAATAAATAAATGACAAACAGTTAAGTAGTAAATAATAATAAATTGACAGATAAATAATAATAAATGAAAACCAAGTAAATAATAATAAACAAACAGACAAATAATAACAAATAATCAAATGAAATAAATGGCAGGCATTACAGCAAATAATACAAATAATAGCAAATGAACAAATAATATAAAATAAATGGCAGCCATTACAGCATCTTGCTTAGGTTGTAAAGCTGTTTTAAAGTACGACACCGTATTTTAATTTATTTTAACCTCTATAGTCTGAGTAAAATATACACATAATCTTGGGGGAAAACTGACGCTACTGTGAGGGTGGTGGAGGGAAGGGTGGTAGATAGAGCGCTAATGGATTATGTAGTGGTAAATAGGATTATGATAGGAAGAGTTAAGGATGTACATGTGCTAAGGGGAGAGGGTGGGGGAATATCAGATCATTTTTTGGTGGAAGGTAAGCTGAGAGTGGAGGATAGATGGAGAAGGAGGAAAGGGACAAAAGGTAGGGAGGTTCTTAGAGTGAACTCCTTGAATGAAAAGGAAAAGGAGAAGGAGTACGAAAAGAAGCTGAAGGAGGAGTGGGAGGGAGTAAAGGATAGAGCAGAGATGGGTGTGGAGGAGGAATGGGGATGGTTCAAGTAGGGAGTCTTAAAGTGTGCAAGGATGGTGTGTGGAACAAGAAGGACAGGGGGAAATAGAAGAAAGGGTAGTGAATGGTGGGATGAGGAAACAAAGAAGGTTGTAGAAGAGAAGAAGCGATCATTAACAGATTGGTTACAAAAGAGGACAGGGGAGTCATATGAGACGTACAAAGAAAAGAAAAGAGAAGTAAAGCAAAAGGTAAAGGATGCAAAGAGGAGAGCAGATGTGAAATGGGGTAGGAGTATGACAGTAAATTTTGAAAGTAATAAAAAGATGTTTTGGAAAGAAATTAAGAGAGGAAGAGGAGGCGAATCAAGTAGGGAAGAAAAGGTAAAAGGTACAGATGGAGAGATGATAATGGAAGAGATGGCAGTGAGGGGAAGATGGGCAGAATATTTTAGGGAGTTGCTGAATGTGAAGGAGGATAGGGAAGGAAAGATAGCTGCAGTGGGAAATGCGAAGAAAATGAGAGTGAGGAGTGAGGAGAATGGAGGAGAAATAAGGAAGGATGAGGTGAAGGCAGTTGTAAAGATGATGAAAGCAGGTAAGGCACCTGGTCTGGATGGATGCCATGCAGAATGTCTGAAAAAGGGAGGTTCAGTGATGGTGGACTGGTTGGTGAGGTTATTTAATGTTTGCTGGAGAGAGGGTAGAGTACCGGAGGACTGGAGAAGTGCCTGTATAGTTCCTCTTTACAAGGGAAAAGGGGACAAGTGTGAATGTAGTAATTTCAGAGGGATTAGCCTGTTGAGTGTAGTAGGGAAGGCTTATGGGAGGATCTTAATTGAGAGGATTAGGAGAGGAACAGAAGGAGTAATTGGTGAGGAACAGTGTGGATTTAGGACGGGTAGAGGTTGTGTAGATCAGATCTTTGTGGTAAGACAGATATGTGAGAAAGCTATAGGAAAGGGGAAGGATGTTTTTTGGGCTTTTATGGATCTGGAAAAGGCTTATGATAGGGTAGACAGAAAGGCACTGTGGGAGGTTATGCAGATTTATGGGATAGGAGGAAAGCTTTTGGGAGCTGTCAAGAGTTTTTATGAGAGTAGTAGAGCATGTGTTAGGATTAGAAATGGAGAGAGTGAGTGGTTTGAAGTAAAGGTGGGACTTCGTCAAGGATGCGTTATGTCGCCCTGGCTGTTCAACTTATACATGGATGGGGTGGTGCGAGAGGTGAATGCTAGGGTAGTGAGTCAGGGATTGGAGATGGTTAAAGAAAATGGAGAAAAGTGGGAGGTGAGCCAGCTGTTGTTTGCGGACGACACTGCGCTTGTGGCAGGATCGGAGGAGGGATTGAGGAAGTTGGTGGCAGAGTTTGGGAGAGTATGTGATAGAAGAAAGCTAAAGATAAATGTGGGTAAAAGTAAGGTGATGAGATGTACAAGGGGTGAAAGTGGCAGTAGACTGGAAGTGAACATTAAGGGAGAGTGACTGGAGGAAAAGGAAAAGGAGAAGGAGTACGAAAAGAAGCTGAAGGAGGAGTGGGAGGGAGTAAAGGATGGAGCAGAGATGGGTGTGGAGGAGGAATGGGGATGGTTCAAGGAGGGAGTCTTAAAGTGTGCAAGGATGGTGTGTGGAACAAGAAGGACAGGGGGAAATAGAAGAAAGGGTAGTGAATGGTGGGATGAGGAAACAAAGAAGGTTGTAGAAGAGAAGAAGCGAGCATTCACAGATTGGTTACAAAAGAGGACGGGGGAGTCATATGAGATGTACAAAGAAAAGAAAAGAGAAGTAAAGCAAAAGGTAAAGGAGGCAAAGAGGAGAGCAGATGTGAAATGGGGTAGGAGTATGACAGAAAATTTTGAAAGTAATAAAAAGATGTTTTGGAAAGAAATAAAGAGAGGAAGAGGAGGCGAATCAAGTAGAGAAGAAAAGGTAAAAGGTACAGATGGAGAGATGATAATGGAAGAGATGGCAGTAAGGGGAAGATGGGCAGAATATTTTAGGGAGTTGCTAAATGTGAAGGAGGATAGGGAAGGAAAGATAGCTGCAGTGGGAAATGCGAAGAAAATGAGAGTGAGGAGTGAGGAGAATGGAGGAGAAATAAGGAAGGATGAGGTGAAGGCAGTTGTAAAGATGATGAAAGCAGGTAAGGCACCTGGTCTGGATGGATGCCATGCAGAATGTCTGAAAAAGGGAGGTTCAGTGATGGTGGACTGGTTGGTGAGGTTATTTAATGTTTGCTGGAGAGAGGGTAGAGTACCGGAGGACTGGAGAAGTGCCTGTATAGTTCCTCTTTACAAGGGAAAAGGGGACAAGTGTGAATGTAGTAGTTTCAGAGGGATTAGCCTGTTAAGTGTAGTAGGGAAGGCTTATGGGAGGATCTTAATTGAGAGGATTAGGAGAGGAACAGAAGGAGTAATTGGTGAGGAACAGTGTGGATTTAGGACAGGTAGAGGTTGTGTAGATCAGATCTTTGTGGTAAGACAGATATGTGAGAAAGCTATAGGAAAGGGGAAGGATGTTTTTTGGGCTTTTATGGATCTGGAAAAGGCTTATGATAGGGTAGACAGAAAGGCACTGTGGGAGGTTATGCAGATTTATGGGATAGGAGGAAAGCTTCTAGGAGCTGTCAAGAGTTTTTATGAGAGTAGTAGAGCTTGTGTCAGGATTAGAAATGGAGAGAGTGAGTGGTTTGAGGTAAAGGTGGGACTTCGTCAAGGATGCGTTATGTCGCCCTGGCTGTTCAACTTATACATGGATGGGGTGGTGCGAGAGGTGAATGCTAGGGTGGTGGGTCAGGGATTGGAGATGGTTAAAGAAAATGGAGAAAAGTGGGAGGTGAGCCAGCTGTTGTTTGCGGACGACACTGCGCTTGTGGCAGGGTCAGAGGAGGGATTGAGGAAGTTGGTGGCAGAGTTTGGGAGAGTATGTGATAGAAGAAAGCTAAAGATAAATGTAGGTAAAAGTAAGGTGATGAGATGTACAAGGGGTGAAAGTGGCAGTAGACTGGAAGTGAACATTAAGGGAGAGCGACTGGAGGAAGTGGATAGTTTTAGATACTTGGGTGCAAGTGTAGCAGGAAAAGGTGGAGTGAAGGTGGAGGTAGAATGTAGATTGAGAGAAGCGAGTAAATGCCTTGGTGGATTAAAGAGTGTAATGAGGAATAGACATTTGGGAATGGATGCGAAGAGGAGACTGTATGAAGGAGTGATTGTGCCAACAGCACTGTATGGGGCAGAAACGTGGAACATAAGAGAAGAAGAGAGAAGGAGTTTGAATGTGTTTGAGATGAGGTGTCTGAGAAGTATGGTGGGGGTTACTAGGCTGGATAGAGTGAGAAATGAGGAGGTGAGGAGGAGAACAGGGGTGAAAAAGGATTTGGGAGATAGGGTTGATGAAAGAATATTAGGATGGTTTGGACACATGGAAAGAATGAGTGAAGAAAGACTAGTAAAAGAGGTATGGAAGGCAGATGTGGAGGGAGTGAACATGAGGGGACGTCCTAGGATGAGGTGGATGGATGGGGTGAAGGGGGCTTTGGGGAAGAGTGGAATGTCTGTTGAGGAAGGAAGGGAGAGGACGGAAGACAGAGGTGAGTGGAGAATGGTTGTATATGGATGATGTTGTGATTGCATGAGGAGGAATGGGCAGGGGGGGTGGGGTAGTATGTGTCAGTAAATTTTGACGCAGCCCGAAGGGATTTCTCCCCGTCCTCTCCTTATATGCAAGGGGGGACGGAGAGGGGGGGTCGCCGATTGAATGAAGCGGCCTTGCTGTGGATGTGCTGTGTCTTGCGACACTGCTTCTGACCCAGGGCGGTGGGCAGGGTGCAGGGATGACCCGTCATCCAGGAGGTGCTCAGATGAGAGGGAGGGTGGGAGGGGTGTGGAGTGTATGTAGGGATGAAATGGGTGGGAGTGTTTTTATGCCTTTCCCTTTTTGGCTACCTCCCTTGTAAGGGGGAAAAAGCCTTGGTATATGTATGTATGTATGACTGGAGGAAGTGGATAGTTTTAGATACTTGGGTGCAAGTGTAGCAGGAAAAGATGGAGTGAAGGTGGAGGTAGAATGTAGATTGAGAGAAGCGAGTAAATGCCTTGGTGGATTAAAGAGTGTAATGAGGAATAGACATTTGGGAATGGATGCGAAGAGGAGACTGTATGAAGGAGTGATTGTGCCAACAGCACTGTATGGGGCAGAAACGTGGAACATAAGAGAAGAAGAGAGAAGGAGTTTGAATGTGTTTGAGATGAGGTGTCTGAGAAGTATGGTGGGGGTTACTAGGCTGGATAGAGTGAGAAATGAGGAGGTGAGGAGAACAGGGGTGAAAAAGGATTTGGGAGATAGGGTTGATGAAAGAATATTAGGATGGTTTGGACACATGGAAAGAATGAGTGAAGAAAGACTAGTAAAAGAGGTATGGAAGGCAGATGTGGAGGGAGTGAACATGAGGGGACGTCCTAGGATGAGGTGGATGGATGGGGTGAAGGGGGCTTTGGGGAAGAGGGGAATGTCTGTTGAGGAAGGAAGGGAGAGGACGGAAGACAGAGGTGAGTGGAGAATGGTTGTATATGGATGATGTTGTGACTGCATGAGGAGGGGGTAGTATGTGTCAGTAAATTTTGACGCAGCCCGAAGGGATTTCTCCCCGTCCTCGCCTTATATGCAAAGGGGGACGGAGAGGGGGGGTCGCCGATTAAATGAAGCGGCCTTGCAGTGGATGTACTGTGTCTTGCGACACTGCTTCTGACCCAGGGCGGTGGGCAGGGTGCAGGGATGACCCGTCATCCAGGAGGTGCTCTGATGAGAGGAATGGTGGGAGGGGTGTGGTGTGTATTTAGGGATGAAATGGGTGGGAGTGTTTTTATGCCTTTCCCTTTTTGGCTACCTCCCTTGGAAGGGGGAAAAAGCCTTGGTATATGTATGTATGTACTGTGAATTTGTACACAAACACACCCGTGTACTCAGTGACCTATGAACCCATACACTAACAGTCACTCATACGCGTAGATGAACATATCTACCTATATCTCTATATACCAAGAGATTTTTCCACCTTATAAGGGAGGTAGCCAAGCCAGAGGCACGTACCTACTCCCACCCATTCCACTCCCATCCACCACAATCCCCCCCCCCTCTCATCTTAGCTCCTGAACATAAAGACGAATATAGATAATCGAAACATAACTTTTCTTTGTGGACACAGCATTGAGGTGGCGACACACTAATCATTTCTCCCTAGCATGCTACTTGTTTTTTCTATTTCATTTAAGTAGAAACGTCTTCGGTTACTATCTTTTGTTTTTCAAACTTCCAAATGTCAGAATTCCTCTCGCGTCATATAGTTAGAAGCTGAATGACGAACTAAGAAAAGTTAAACCTAGAATACGAATGTTAGACACATTGTTATAATATTCTCACGGAAGTCTAGAATATTGTAACCGACATAGTTTCTAGTCCAACGAACTAGCAAAAGCAAGTAGCAGTCAAAAATGAATTGCCGAAGTACAATTGCTTGCTGTAGACAAGGCTACAGAGTCTAAAACCTTCCCAGTTGATTTCACTGTCCAGTTTGTTGAACTCCTGAGTCTCAAAATCAAATAAAAGGTGCCAACTCGTGACGTCACACGTACCTAGCGTCACACGCTTTGCATTTTGAATTAAAAGAAAAATACTAATCAGAAAATTGATCAATAATGGTTAGCTACATCAACAAGTATCACAAATATGTTATATATACTGTATTTCTTTGGGTTTCCTGTACTAATTATATTAAAAGGTTCATTGTCAAAATAGGTTGCTCGCATCTCTTATACAAGTCATAAAGGCGATAACTAAGAAACTTTAGGAGGATAGTATAACGTACAGTGTAAAAGTTGAAGAGGATCAATTCCTTTTTTTTTTTTTTTAATCAAACATAACATAATGCTACATAACTCTGGTCCGTAGGGGTATCATTAAAGTATGTAGGCACATATGACGTATCCATAATGTGTGTATGTATATATACGTGTGTATGTATATATGTATGTCAGTCCGGACTCTCTTACTCATTATGTATAATTACCTCATGTATGTATAAATGCATGTATGTATGCATACATATATGTAGATATTTACATATGTATACACACATGTATGTACTGCGTATATATACATGTATTCACCAAGGAATTATACCAACTTTTTACGACTCAAAGAACCTGACACGCAGAGACCTCGCCTTCCTCATAAGCTTTTCTCTCCAAGTCTGAAAAGAATCCAAGACAGGACTCTTTTCTACACAGAAGGGGACTTATTGTACACCGTAGACCCATCTTTAATACCTTCAACCCGGCGGCCTTCTGTGTAGAGTTTCTTTTGTCTTCCGCCAGATGGCTCTGCGGTGTTGTAGTTAATAGTGGAGTACCTCAAGTATCAGAAGAATTGATGGGAAAGAAATGTACCATCGTTAAGTTGACGTTCCATAAGACAAAGGAAACAATATGGGAACAGAATAAAATCAAGTAAGAGGATCGCCACGCTGAAGGGTAATCAAGGTTTGTTCATCTTACAACCTCCCTCCCCCCCTAAAAAAAAAGAATAAATAAATAAATAAAAATAAATATTAAGTAAAACAAGTAAATGAAATAAACAATAAAATAAGATAATAATAATAAAATAATAATAATGATTATAATAATGATAATAATGATAATAATAATAATAATAATAATAATAATAATAATAATAATAAAAATAATAATAATGATAATAGATCAAATGATAAGAAGAATGAACAACAACAACAACAATAGCAACAATAATAATAAAGATTATAGTGATGATGAAGATTGTTTAACGTCACAAACTCCCCCCCTATCGGGAGTCTAGTACGGTGACCCTTTCATAGAAATCTGTAGCGTGGAATGGAATGAACTATGCCCTTGGTTCAACGACGCCCTAATAATGATAAAATTAATAATAATGATAATAATAAAAATAGTACTGATAATAATAAAAATGATAATGATAATATATGTCTAGCTTTGGTAATTGTCATTGGGTTTTTTTTAAACAATTATGTGCCTAATAACAAAGCACAAGTTCTCCGATCCCCCAGAACAAAATTCAAAACAGAACATTATCCAAAACGAGGGAAAGAACAATAGAATAGGAAAATAAAATAAAAATAAAATAAAAAACAGAAAAAAAAGAAAATAAAGAAATAAAAGGAAAACGAAAGAACGAAGGAATAAAGCAAACAGAACCAAAACAAAACAGACTCAAACGAAACAAAACGGAAAGTACACACACACACACACAAACACATACATGCAATAGAAAAATATAACAAAAAGAAAATAAAAAGAATAGAAAAAAAAGCGAACGAAGCGCCTAATGGAACCAAAACGAAACAAATTGAAACGAAATAGAACGAAACGCAACCCAAAGAAATTCTAACAAAACGAAACACACACACACACACACACACACACACACACATACACACACACATACACACGTGCAAAGCTATGCATATACTGAAAAAAAATAATCTCTGTTTTCATTTGACTCCGTTTTTCCTCCCAGCGCTAAAAGAGAAACGTTATACATTTTGTACAATTTTCTGTCCATCTGCTTCTAGGTCAGCGCCCACACTAAGCAATTGTTGTAACACACCACGTGACTCTCATTGAGCTTAAAAGAAATACGTGCCCTATGGAAAAAGAACTCAAAGAAGAGTTGGACTATAATACTCCATTTTCCATCTTCATGTATTGTGTCCACAGAGCTCCAAGGTCGTTTTTGTCTTCTTCCTTAGGGTGAAGCTCTTTATATATTTTGTTCCAGATGAGAACAGACGCTTTTGTTCTCCCAGTAGGGGGTGGGAGGGGAGGGGTAAGGGGTCTTCAAGCACGATACATGTTTAAGCCGAAGTTTGTCCCTTTAAATGAATAAAATCGTGTGTGTCTGTGTGTGTGTGTGTATGTGTCCACATGTGTGTGTGTATGTATGTGTATGTGTCCACATGTGCGTGCGTATGTGTGTGTGTCTGTGCCTACATGCCCGTGCTGCTGAGCAAATAAAGTAACTAATTAATCAATTAACCAGTTAATTGGTTCCCTCTTTATTTACAAGCAACTGGCAACCCAAGACCCGAAAATTTACAGCATTTGGTAATCGCACGCTAATTGTATTGTAACACGAGGCAAAGAATATGGTTAAAGATGAAGGACATCAATAAATGTATATGTAAACACACACACACACACACACACACACACACACACACACACACACACACACACACACACACACACACACACACACATATATATATATATATATATATATATATATATATACATATATATACATATGTATTATATATATATATATATATATGTATATATATGACAAATGACACATGAATATAATATGCAGAAAAAACACTGGTAAATAAGAAACGTAGTCCGAACGTATTCGTCTATTTAAGACCATCTTAAATAGACGAAAACATTCGGAGTACGTTTCTTATTTACCAGTACTTTTTTCTGTATATATATATATATATATATATATATATATATATATATATACATATATATATACATACATATATATACATATATATATACACATATATATATATTATATATATATCATATATATATATATATATGTATGTATATATATATATATATATACATACATACGTATATACATATACATACATACACATCAAGAATTCATATGTGCCTGTTCACCTTCTTAAAAGAATGACAGCAATTCATAAACACACACACACTGATATTGCTAATTTATTAGTTTCTCGTGTGTCAAAGGCTTTCTTCAAGTCCAAATATACATCAAGCATTCACATGTGCCTGTTCAACTTCCTGAAAGAATGACAGCAATCCATAAACGCAGGCGCTTATATTCCGAGCGAGTTTCCAGTGTCTGAGCTACTTAAGGCCTTAGTTGACGGCGGGTTTGGGTCACCGGCGCCAACATGAGGCCGAACTGGAGAAAGTGTCGATAGTGTGATGGGCTGCAGTCCCAGTTCGATACGAGTTCGCAAGAGGACCCAGCGAGCCATTTCGTCCACGGAGGACCCAATGCGTACGTGGCTCTTGGGAGCCCAAACAGGAGACTTGGGCTTCATGAGCCGCACCAGGCAGACTAAAGTTATAATTGCTCTTTAGGCTTTGTAAGCTGCATGATTTGCATCCTGAAGCTTACAACCCATGCGTCGTTCGTTGCCGTCTCCTGTCGTGTCTGCAATTTGCAACATCGATATTCGCTTGTTCAACTTTATGACGTAATGCTCCAATGTGTTCTTCGTTACATAGATCTAATGCACATGCAAAACAGTATATCATAAATTGCCGGGTGTTCGTATACCATAAGATAAAGATCACCGTAGTGTTCAATAAATTCGACATAACTTTAAAAGAGTCTATGATATAACTTAATTCTGAAACATGTACATACACATACCCTCACTCGCTCTCTCTTTCTCTCTCTCTCTCTCTTTCTTTCTTTCTCTCTCTCTCTCTCTCTCTCTCTCTCTCTCTCTCTCTCTCTCTCTCTCTCTCTCCCCCATCGTCCCACCATACGACCAGATTCCTTCAACGATCTAAGTTCCCTCCACAAGTGTAGAATTTCCTCCTCCTCCTCTTCCTCCTCCTCTTCCTTCTGCAATTAGGTTTACATGGGAAGCAGAATTTATCGTCAGAGTAATTGAATAAGGCCATCATCTTGTTACTCTGTTCAGGATATAGTTAGGGCACTTTGGGTGAGGGAAAGAGGGTTATAGAGAAGTAGAGACATACAGAGATACAGATATATGGAGAAACGAAGATTCAAAGATCTGGAGATATAGGGAGACATGGAGACATGAAGACAGTGATATGAAGACATAGATATTGATATATATAGATATAGAGATGTAGAGAAATAAAAATATAGATCTATAGAGCTATAAAGATGTAAAGATATAGATATAGAGATACTGTGGTATATAGATATATAGAGATATATAAATATAATAATATAAATATAAATATATAAATATATAAATATATAAATATATAAATATATAAATATATAAATATAAATATAAACATAAATATGAATATGAATATAAATATAAATGGTGGAGATATAGATGTAAAAATAAAATTAAATGGATATATAAAGATATATAGCTAAAGATATATAATGTAAAGATATATAGAGATACAGTGATATAGATATATAGAGATACATATATAGAAGAACGGAAACAGAGATATAGACATATGGAGATAAAAGATAGAAAAATATAAATATATAGAGATATAGAAACAAGGGGATTAAGATCCGAACATTCAAGTCTCATTCCCTTCCTATCTTGCTGTATGGCTATGAAATGTGAACACTGAAAGCAGACTTGAACTGACGGGTTATAGTCTTTGGTATCACGTAGCTTTTGGAGAACGATGTGGTCTTGCTGGAATGCCTTTGAATTCCAAGATTCTATGATGGAACTAAAAATCACAAGTCCCGTTTTTTTTTTTAGAAATTTGATGCGTAATGAGCGAAACTGGAGAAGGCTGTTTCCAACTCTCTTTAATAAACCTGTTTCTTGGTAATTGATCCTATTGTTTCTTGACCTGTGAGAAAGGAAGAT
>NC_134798.1:39875808-39883308 GCF_046742065.1 Oratosquilla oratoria
TCATGACCATCTCGATTAGTCTCATTCGTTCAGTATGACACTTTAACCTTTCATTTCACCTAGCGCTAAGCTATCTATTAATTTCCTAGGCATCCTCTGGATAGGAATTAAATAACAAAATGGTGTAAAGACAGAGTTCTTGAAGAAGGTAGGGGTGACATATATATATATATATGTATATATATATATATATGAATATATATATATATATATATACATGTGTGTGTGTGTGTGTGTGTGTGTGTGTGTGTGTGTGTGTGTGTGTGTGTGTGTGTGTGTGTGTGTGTGTGTGTGTGTGTGTATTAAGACCTTAAACAGTTACACCTTTTATATGAAGAAAAAAATTAGCCCACAAAGACTCAAACACCATTTTCAAAATGTAGGGTAATGATAAGAACAAGACTCCAGAGAAAGATGAGAGGAAAAGACGCCAGGAGGCGCTGAGTAGCTGCGGTCATAGACTTCACCTTTGCCCTATGTGCTTCGTGGGCTGTTGGGGGCAAATAACAAAATACGCTGGGAATCCAAAAGGAGTGAGGGACTCGAACCCACGACTAGGAGGCTATGAGACCAGCACATTTACAATGACGCCACCAAGGAAAAGGTTAAAGATATTTGAGATTCCTTCTGGAACGTGTGTGAACGACATATGACACGATGAAGAAAGTGTCGGAGGAGCAAAAGGAAGGAAATTCCTAAAGAAAGAAGAGGAAGAGTCTGCGACCGTTATGAAGACTGGAGAGCCACTGGAATGACTTAATGAAGAGGTTTGTGTTGAGACGCTGAAGGAAGAGGGACTGCGAATGAGGGGCTCTGATTGAGCAGGTGCAGGGGAAGGTGGAAGCGGAGACGGAGGCGGATGTGGAAGCGGAGGCAGAGGTGGAGTCAGAGGTGGAGGCGCAGGTCGAGGATCAGGCGGAGGCAAAGGCGGAGTGGTGGTAGAAGCGTAGGTAGATGAAGGTAGATGAAGTGGAAAGAGGTGAAGGTCATGGTGCAAGCAGATAGAAGCAAAGTTGATGTTGAAGAGGGTGGCGTGGAAGGGAAGGAAGAGAAAGAGGAGGTGGATGAAGAGGCGAAGGAGGATGAGGTAAGTAGAAGAAGGATAAGGATGAGAAGGACAAGGAGGAGAATAACATCGAGGAGAAGGACAAGGGGGAGGTGGAAGAGGATGACGAAGAGAAAGACAGGAAGGAGGAGTAATAGGAAGACGTGGAAGAGGAAGAGGGATAAAAGGGAGTTGAGATAGAGGAGGAGAAGAAGTAGAAGTAAGACGGGATGAGGAACAAGGAGGACAAGAAAGAGGATGAGAAGGAACGGAAGTAGGAAGAGGAAGAGAAGAAGGCGGAGGAAAAGGGGAAGAAAGTGGAGGAGGCTGACGAGACTATCCAATGCAATTCAGGAAGTCAGTGTGGACGGAAAAAGATGAAAAATAAAATCCCCGAGAGAAAAACTCAAAATTTCGTGAAGAATATAGCGGCAGCTTTTGGGGGGCGAAGGGACACGGCGGGTGACAAGAACGTAGTCCTAAGGGGATTGAAGAGTCTATTGAATAGAAACTAATAGAAGGCTGGAAGCTCAAATTCTCTGACCATTGAGGTCATCAAAAAGGTCAAGGGTTTTCTGTGGCCGAAAACCCGAGGCCCCGTGCTAACCGGCACTGGTCCTCAGGTCTTCCCGAAGACCTCTTCATGAAAAAAAAAAAAAAAAAAAAAAAAATTATTGCTGTCTGTGTTGTTTAAAAGTGGACCTTGAAGCGAGTAGTTTCAGGTAGCCAGTTCTCTTCGTTGAAAATAAATAAATGAATAAAAGATAAATAAATCTGATAAAGGAATCATAACGGTGTCTTCTTCTTTCCCTTTTTTCAACCAGGAAGCTCACGGATATCAAAGTAACAGCGGCTGCAGCTCTGAAGACCCGAGGTGTTCGGGGAGGAGGAAGAGGAGGAGGATGGGGAAGAGGAGGAGGAGGTGAAAGAGGAGGAGAAGTGAAGTGGAGGAAGAGTCACTCCAGGGGAAGGTGGAGGAGGGGAGAGGGGGGAAGGAAGGTGTAGGGTGAGGAGGGAAAGGAAGAGAAGGTAGGAGGGGGAGGAGGAGGAAGGGAAGGAAGACAGTGAGGAGGAAGAAAGGTATTGGGGAAGAGGGAAGGCATTTGGGGAAGAGGGAGAGAAGTGGGAGGAATGAGGAGGAGGGGAGGAGGGTCATGAGAGGGTGGAAGAGGAGGGAGAGGAGGAGGGGAGGTGAGGGAGAAGGGCAAGGTGGAAGAAGTGGAGGAGAATTGGAGAATGGAAATGGAAATGGAAAGGTCACTCCAAGGGAGGCAATTGAGTAGGAGAGAGAAAATCGGAGAGGGAGGAGAGGAAGTCGGAGGGGGAGGAGGGAAGGTGGAGGGGGGAGGGAAGGTGGAGGAGGAGGAAAGATGGAGGGGAGGGAAGGGGAAGGGGGAGGACGGAAGGGAAAGGGAAGGCGTAGCGGGAAGAGAGTGATAAGAGGGGAGGAGAAAGGGTCATTTCAAAGGAAGAGAGAGGAGGGAAAGAGGGGAAGACGGTGAGGGGAGAGGAGGGAAATGCGGTGAGGAGGGTAGGAGGGGAAGACGGTGAGGAGGGGAAGAAGGTGAGGGGAGGAGGGGAAGAAGGTGAGGGGGGAGGTGGGGAAGACGGTGAGGAGGGGAAGAAGGTGAGGAGGGGAGGAGGGGAAGACGGTGAGGAGGGGAGGAGGGGAAGACGGTGAGGAGGGGAGGAGGGGAAGACGGTGAGGAGGGGAGGAGGGGAAGACGGTGAGGAGGGGAGGAGGGGAAGACGGTGAGGAGGGGAGGAGGGGAAGACGGTGAGGAGGGGAGGAGGGGAAGATGGTGAGGAGGGGAGGAGGGGAAGACGGTGAGGGAGGAGGAGTGAAGACGGTGAGTAGGGGTGGGGGGAAGACGGTGAGGAGGGGGAAGGGAGGACATTGAGGGAGGGAAATACGGTGAGGGGGGGAAGGGAAAACGGTGAGGAATGGGAAAGGGAAGACAGTGAAGGGGGAGAAGGGGAGGAAGGTGAGGGGGAGGAGAGGAAGGTGGTGAGGGGGAGGAGAGGAAGAAGGTGAGGGGGAGGAGAGGAGCGCGGTGAGGAGAGGAGGAGAGGAAGGTGGTGAGGGGGGAGGTGGGGAAGACGGTGATGAGAGGAGGAGGGGAAGACGGTGAGGGGGGGGGGTGGGGAATAAGTAAGAATTTCTCTTCTGAAAGAGGAGAGACATGTCTGCCTTCATGTTTCGGATACACAGACAGGCGCGCGGGAGAATATAACAAGATAACAAGAAGAAAGAGTCATATTCATATATATATAGATATATATATATATATATATATATATATATATATATATATATATATATATATATATATATATATATATATATATATATATACTGTATATCCTCTTGAAGAAGGGGTTGGTTTTCGAAGAAATTCGAAATAGGGGAAAATACGGGAATAATATTTTTGTGGATCAGTCTTCGGCCTCCTTCCCCTAAAAAATAAAAAAAAAAAATATATATATATATATATATATATATATATATATATATATACATGTATATATATATATATATATATATATATATATACAATGAAATAAACTAAAGAAATATAGATGAATAAATTATAATAATTCCGTAATTACTATCATTATCACTATTGTTATCATTAGCACTGTCACTCTAAGTATCGCTAACATTATTTCTATCTTTATCGCTATCACTATAGTTAATGCTATTGCTTTAGCTGTCAATGTGATTGTCACTGTATCTACCGTTATCACTGTCACTGTATCACTAAATCACTATCATGCACATCGCTGTCTACGAGACAAACATCGGAGGGAAGCATCTCCCCCTCGGCCAGTCCTCAGCACCGTCACTAGCTGAAGATCCTTTGCGGGAATTTAAAAATAAAAATAATTTTCTTGCAGAAGAGCTCCTTAAGTTCTTGGACAGCCGCGTTACCACCTGGAGGCCTCTTCCAGATGGCTCTGATGGAAATGAAGATACTTGAAGAAGATAGAAATATGTTTTCGAATCTGAGAATCTCCTCAGATATGGAAGCTTCCGAAGACATGGAGGAGGAAAGGTCCAAGAAGTAAAGTTGAGATAAAATGAAGAAAATTAAGTCTTCGCCTTCGTTTGTATTTTATCTCTTTTTTTTTTTCTTTTTTGAGAGAGAGAGGGAGTTCTCTTTCATCTATTTCCTTTTCCTCCCTTGCTTTCCCTCTCTCTCTCGTTCCTTCTCTCTCTCTCCCTCTCTCTCTCTCCCTTCCTCTTTTACACTCCACCTCCAATTCTTCGATTTCTTCCCTCTCTCTCTCCCCTTCGACCTCTTTCTCCCTCATCTCTCTCTCGCTCCCTCTCTCTGCTTTCTTCCCACATTTTTCTTCCCTCTCTCTCCCTCCCTCTATCTTTTCCTCTTTCCCTCTCTCTTTTTCTCTCCCCCCCTCTCTCTCTTTTGTAGAGGCGAGTTCTCTTTCAGCATTTTCATTTCCCCTTTTTTCATTCCTCTTCCTTTTCCTCCCTCTCCTTCCCTTCCTCATTTACACTCCACCTCCAATTCTTCCTCTTCTTACCCCCCTCTTCTTCGACCTCTCTCCCTCCCTCTCTCTTCCTCTTTCCCTCTCTCTTTCTCTCACCCTCTCTCTCTCTCTTCCCAATCCCATCCCCAACCTGATGGCAAGCCTATACTTACGGGTCCCCAATCTTCCCTCTAGTTTACGGTTTCACGAGTTTCAAAATTTTTCAAAATTTCTTAAAGAATCCGTCTCCGGCACCCACGCGTCCTTCTTTACGCCTTCTGGACCTCAAACGCCCACGCCTTCGAGCACATGTGAGGGCTTATCTTTTATCCAAACTTATCGTGATTGGCTGTGTCTTCACGCATGTGTTGTCTCACCTCCATACTCCTCTTGTCAAAGGCAGAATGAAATAGGAAGATGAAGTAGCAGAAATGCATAGTCACATAAACCTAAACACAAGACACAGCCATCGACACACCATGACAAAAAAAGATGAAATGCTTAACAAATAAATCAATAAATCAATAGACAAATAGATAAGTACATATATATTATATATATATATATATATATATATATATATATATATACATATTATATATATATATATATATATATATATACATATATGTATTGACAGAATCAAATAAATTGGGAAAACTAAATACAAAAATACAATGAAATAAAAGGATAAATGAATAAACGAATCATAATTACCATACCGACAATACCAATACGGATACCAGAAACATCAACATCAATAACAAAAACTTAAACGCTACAACCTGAGGACCTAGGAAAACAACATATCTTGGATTTACAACAGTTATGCATTATTAATCATATAACTATCTTTTACGTACAACTGCATAACACACGATATCTCATTAGCCTCAAGATGACCCCCTGTATAGTCGAAGCGTCAAGTAAAATGGAAGATATTGGAAATCTTGTCTTGGCTCATTCTCTCGAGGCAGCAAGGCCTATAGTCGGGAAAATTGAGAGCATTAGAATTAAGATTGATGACTGTGAAGAAACTGTCGTGTTCAATATACATATACATATGCATACTTGCATATACATACATATACATAAACGATACACATACGATACACACACACACGCACACACATATATATATATGTATATATATATGTATACATACATATATATACATGTACATATACATATATATACATACACACACACACATATATACACACATATATACACACATATATATATATATATGTATATATATATATATATACATATGTTATATACATATACTATACACACACAACACACATAGATATTTATATACATACATATGTGTGCAATGCAAGTGCGAATGTGCGTGTGCTATGTCCGTGTGTAGATTAAAAGAATATTCTTTCAAACATTAATTTGGTTTCAGATTCAGTTTTCCTTTCCCCGTCTTTTGGCAGAACCCCCGATGCCTTCAAAAGTTTGTTCTTACTTTATACCAATGACATACCGTTATTTGCTGAAGACCTCAAAGACATTTCCTGCACATTCCTCTCTCGTTTTATTTATTTATTTTTATTTTATTTATCTGTTTTATTTTTTTTTTTTTGAGAAATATTGCAACAAAAGCCATGACGTACGATCTTGGTCAACTCTGGATTTGAAAGTTACGAAGGAAATTAATTGAATTTTTATTTGTTTATTTTATTTTTATTTATTCGTTTTTTTCATTTATTCTATTATCATTATTATTATTAGTAGTAGTAGTAGTAGTATTTTCTTTTATTCTTTTTTTTTTTTTTTTTTGGAACACGAAGAGACACATTTGATGTCCAAAAATACAAACCAAAAATAATTATCGAACAATAAAAAACTAAACAGAATTAATAGACAAACAAATAAACGAGGATTAAGTAAAAACAAACTGAAAATAAGAAACGTTTATATGAAAATATATTCAATCAATTCATTAATAAACGGATAGGATGAAGTATTAATTTTATAAAAAAAAAAATCGTGAGTGGAATGGAAAGAGGAAAATGAGGGGGAGGTAAGGGAAAGGAGAGAGGGAAGATAAGGGGAAGGTAAGGGGAAGGGGAGAGGGAAGGTAAGGGGAAGGAGAGAGGGAAGGTAAAGGGATGGAAAGAGAAATATAAAGGGAAAGGAAGGGAGAGGGAAGATAGGGGATGGTAAGGGGAAAGAGAGAGGAAAGATAAAGGGAAGGTAAGGGGAAGGGGAGAAGGAATATAAGGGGAAGGTAAGGGGAAGGAGTGAGGGAAGGTAAAGGGATGGAAAGAGGAAGATAAAGGGAAAGGAAGGGAGAGGGAAGATAGAAGGTAAGGGGAAGGAGAGAGGGAAGATAAGGAGAATGTAAGGGGAAGGAGAGAGGAAAGATAAGGAAAATGTAAGGGGAAGGAGAGAGGGAAGATAAGGGGAAGGTAAGGGGAAGGAGAGAGGGAAGGTAAAGGGATGGAAAGAGGAAGATAAAGCGAAAAGAAGGGAGAGGGAAGATAGGGGATGGTAAGGGGAAGGAGAGAGGAAAGATAAGGGAAGGTAAGGGGAAGGGGAGAAGGAATATATGGGGAAGGTAAGGGGAAGGAGAGAAGGAAGGTAAAGGGATGGAAAGAGGAAGATAAGGAGAAAGCAAGGGGAGAGGGAAGATAGGGGAAGGTAAGGGGAAGGAGAGAGGGAAGATATAGAGAAGGTAAGGAGAAGGGGAGAGGGAAGATAATGGGAAGGCAAGGGGAAGGAGAGAGGGAAGGTAGAAGGATGGAAAGAGGAAGATGAGGGGAAAGGAAGAGGAGAGGAAAGATAAGGGGAAGGCAAGAGGAAGGAGAGAGGAAGGATAAGGGGAAGGTAAGGGGAAGGGGAGAGGAAATATAAGGGTAAGGTATGGGGAGAGGGAAGGTAAAGGGATGGAAAGAGGATAAAGGAAAAGGAAGGTAAGGGGAAGGAGAGAGGAAAGATAAGGGGAA
>NC_134798.1:39903308-39913308 GCF_046742065.1 Oratosquilla oratoria
ACACACACACACACACACACACACACACACACACACACACACACACACACACACACACACACACACACATATATATATATATATATATATATATATATATATATATATATATATGATGAGACATTGTGACAAATTGAGGAAGGTAGAAAAAGAAGTCACGGGTTATCTGAAGAAGCGTACGTAGACCGACATCGGTCAGGATTAGATTCGCAACTCGGAACTAGATCCGTGAGTTCTTTTCCACCTTTCTTACTTACTTACACACACACACACACACACACACACACACACACACACACACACACACACACACACACACACAATTATATATATATATATATATATATATATATATATATATGTGTGTGTGTATGTGTGTGTGTGTATGTGTGTGTGTGTGTATGTGTGTGCGTGCGTGTGTGTATGCAATGATTTCACATCACCGCGAAACTAAGCATGCAAAACTAGCACAGGAGAAGGGAAACGAAGACAATAAATACTTTCGTATAATTACATCGCCAGACGTGTTACATAAGACAAGGGTATGAGGAGAGTTAACCATAATATCGAGAAGGAATGCGAACAGCAGAATAAAAAGTGGGGACACGAGGTAACAAGGGTGAGCAGAGATGCATAACCTTACATTCCTCCTTCTACCTGACACATCAAATTTAGTTTGGCAGGTAAGTTTTAACAAATATAGCATTTACCACTTTAATAGTTCAGACGTGCCACACTGGCCTAGCAGTATCAGGTTGAAGAAGGAAGGTACGAGTAAGGTTATGCACTTATATATACAGTATATATATATATATATATATATATATATATATACATAAATGTATATGTATATGTATATATATATATATATATATATATATATATATATACATATATATAAGGAGTATTTAAAACGACAGGATTCTTGAAATTATTAAATTCCTTCTTAGTATTTTCAATTGTTGTGGCCAACACATAGGAAAGGGAGCATATAAATAATGCGCATTTTGTCAAATTTCTCAAATTAATTTTTAAATAGTAGTACCAACATTGATCTACAACACTCCCATGTATTATTTTATAATTTGTAATTATCCTATAATTTGTAATTATTCGTTGTCATATAATTTCGATTAAATCCTAAAGATGTCTTATTATAGACGAAACGTTGAAAAATAAATGTAAGGATATGGAGACCTTGCTTACGCTCATTCGATCGAAGCAAAACCATTAATTAAAAAAAAAATCCAATAGTAAGGAGAAATTGAATAACTACAAGGAAGCTGTCTATTTCAATACTATTTGTATCATAGAAAACCTGTTCCCTTATTTTTCATATATATATATATATATTATATATATATATATATATATATATATAAATATAAACATATAAATACATTCATACATATCATTCGTGTGCTCATCCATATGAACTTTTGTACGTATTCATATATCTATCTAAAGCTAGACAGCAATTTTAAAAACAAGACTACGTTCTTGTGGCACACACGAGCGATAAATTCTTTTGGAACGAGGCTTCCTCCTTGCTGATGTCCCATCGCCCAGAAACCCTGAGGAAACAAAGCTCGGAGGACCTTAAGAAACAGCGTTTTATGAATGTTCTCCTTAGAACTTCAGAGACCTCAGTGCTGCCTGGAAGCCAGAGTTTTGTCTTCCTTCTCTTAGAATATCTTTATTTGTCTCTTTATTTTTCTATTTCTATATCTTTCTAACTCTATTTCTATTTCTCTTTTTTTCTCTTTTTTATATCTTTTTTTATCTCATTTTCTATTTCTATCTCTCTATCTATATTTATATTTGTCTATCTAGCTCTCCCTCTCTCTCTCTCTCTCTCTCTCTCTTTTTTTTTTACATAGGTTTGAATTTTTATCAATACTAGGTATTGCTGTCCTTTGAGAAAGAATACATGTTCAGTTTCCCTTATGAATGAGGGATCTTGAGATACTATTCATAATTCCGTAGGTCACTGAGTATTCCAAAGGACAAAAAGTCTTCGGGCTTCCGATATATTCCAGTATCCCCAAAGAACAAAAAGTCTTTCAACGTCCTCCAAGAACTTTTTTTTAAGTACCCCAAAGACTGAGAAATGTTTGAATATTTTTCGAGATCAAGGGATCAGTAGTGTTTTCTAAGAACTATAAATTTCTTATAAACTCTGAGAACGATAGTATTAACGAAATCTTCTGGCAAAGAAAGTTGTCTCTTTGTCTTTTGGGAAAAGGAGGTATGTCATTATGGTCTAAGGGATGTACTCTTACTTTCAGACCAAAATCTTTGCTCATTAAAAACCATCATATTTCTTGAAGACTTTATTCTAGCCAAGCGGTGTTCTTCAGCTTTGAGAGACTCTCTGGGCCTTAGAGTCTGTAAAAAACCCACAATAACGAGCCTTCCCAGAAGCTTCAAGAACAAAAGGTCTCTTAGAGATATTCACATATTTCGACATTTTTTCTTTCCAAGAGACATCATTAGAAATAATGCCACGCCGTCCCTCAGATCAATTGGTAGCCCAGTGGATACCGTCTTGAACTCATGAACAGGTAGTCGTGGATACCGTCTTGAACTCATGAGCAGGTAGTCGTGGATACCGTCTTGAACTCATGAGCAGGTGGCCGTGAGCTGGAATCCCGGAACCCGCCGTGGGTTTGCTGTGTTGGTTCCCGAGAACCCTGACTAGGCGGAGAGGCGACCCATCATCGGCCTAGAATAACCAACGGCTTGCCGCCTCTGACAGGGTTTTGTCCTTCTAGGGGTTTCTCACTTCCCACTACGTGGAAGTGGATTGGTGAGAACTCACCTCTCGAAAATGCTATTCTGGTTAACGCCGAGCGATTCTCTTCGGCTGAGTGAGAGCTTTTGGGACTTCGAGTTGGTCGTGTCCTCCGGGACTTCCCAGAAGCTCTGAGAACAAAGGGCCTCTTAGAGTCTTCAGGAAATGAGAGGTTCTTGAATGTCATCTGAGAACGAAAGAAACAGGAGCTTGGCATGTACTCACTAACCCTTCCTCTTCATTTGGTGACTTTACCGTTTATTTTCTAGATGTCGCCATGTGATTTTATTAATTTTAGAGAGTACTTTTTATGTAGCCAAAGGATTAAATGTAACTAGAACATATACAAATTTACTTATTAGTTGCGTGTCATCACTTAAGTATTTTATTTGTAACCAGGTGATTATAGTCTCAAACCACGGGACGAAGACAAAACCCCAAAATGAACAAGACTGTTCAAGTCGAGCAAGAAGAACAAGAACATTGACAAAGAGAACAAGCAGGGAACATGACGAATGGGAAATGATTTTGTCAAAACTAATTAATACTATCCCACTCATGTTAATCATTTCTAGCTGTGGAAATGATCAGATGCGGAGGCGGGCGATAAAATGGGTTTAACCTCAGACTCCAGCTTACGCGTGCCTGGGATGCAGCCCACGTGCAGCAGGAAGCATTCGATGATTACACATGAACAAGTACCATCCTCTCTCTGTCTGTTTATCTGTCTCTCTCAGAGAGAAAGAGACAGGGAGAAAGAACGAGACAGAGAGACAAAGAGAAAGAAACAGAGACAGAGAGAGAGACAAAGATAAAACAGGCAGAAAGAGAGTGGAGCGAGAGAGAGAGAGTAGATCGAGAGAGTAGAGCGAGAGAGGGAGAGAGAGAGAAAGAGATAGAGAGATAGAGAGAGAGAGTAGATCGAGAAAGAGAGAGAGAGAGAGAGAGAAGAGAGAGAGACAGAAGAGAGAAGAGATAGAGATAGAGAGAGCGTACGTGCGCATGAGCGAGCGAGCAAAATATAGTAAGAGAAAGGAAAATATATTTTCAATGTTTTCGTATCTATCTTAAATATAATCCAGACATTTAACTCTAAGGATACTTATTATACATTTATGTTAAATGTAGTTTCATAACAACGGCCCCGATTTTCAATGTTCAATATTTTCGCAGCAAATAGTTTTTCCACAAGTAATAAAATCTTATCTGACAATAAATCACCTAAATAAATATATACATACATATATATATATATATATATATATATATATATACATACATATATATATATATATATATATATATATATATATATATAATTATATATATATATAATATAATAATAATAAATTAATAAAGTATAAACTTTCAATTCATATATATCAAAGATCACGTTAAAGCAATGTACTGTATATCTATATATACCAAAAATATTTTCAATTAAATAGAAAAAAAAAAGTGAAATTATATCAAACGAATAAACATATTTAGGAAGACAAAATTAATATCGGTTGGGCGTTTCCCCTCCTTACTGAAGTCCCCCCATCCTTCCCTTGCCCCTTCCTCCCTTCCCCCTTCCCTTCATCCTTCCCCCTCTCAAATCCCCCTTCCCTCCTCCTCCCCGCCTTCCCCTCTCCTCTCACTTCCCTCTTCCCCACTCCCCTCCCTTCTTCCCCCTCCCCCTCTTTTCCCCCTTTCCCATCCCCGTCATCCCTCTTCTCCCCCTTCACCCCTCCCCTCTCCCTTCCCTCCCCTACCTTCCCCCTTTCCCACTCCCATCCATACCCCCTTCACCCCTCCCTTCCTCCCTTTACCCCTCCCCTCCTCCTTCCCCCTCCTCTCCCCCCTTTACTCCTCTCCTCCCACTTCCCCTCCACCCTACCCTCCACTCTCTTCCCCTCCCCTTTCCTTCCCCACTTTACCCTCCCCCTTCCCTCTCCTTTCCCCTTTCCCTCATCCCTTCCTACAGTCTCCTCTTCCCCCTCCCCCTCACCTCCCCTCCCCCTCCCCCTCCAAGATCTTCAAACTTTGGAGTGAGCGTTTTTGAAGGCGGTAAACAGTGAATAACCTCAAAACTCACCCGTGGAAGGCTTCAGCGGTATGGTATACTCCGCTGCTCACCAGATGGCGGTGATAATATGGGCACATGGTAAGACCACAGAGCTGCAAATTCAACGAAAAATACACGTCAGGCAGTCATCACGCTACAAAAGCCTCTAAAGCGTCTGACCTAAATTTTACAGCAATTTTCTACTGAACAAAATAGCACTAAATAAAAAATAGATAAAAAAAAAAATAAATAAATAAATAAATAAATAGAAATAAATAAAAAATAAAATGAATAAATATATAAATAAAGATAAATATATATAAAAAAATTGTCAACAATTCTTTAAATCCCTCCAACAATTTTTCTGTTTATTTCTTCATTTATCTATTTAATGTTTATTATTAGTTTCATCAACATTTCAAAATATTTGGAACACAAATCATATGACCCACATATCATTTTCAAACTATAAATCTTTCAAGAAGTTTGCAAATCACAGAAAACTTAATATTACGAAAATTTATCAACACAAACGTGTAAGAGTATATATCACAGACACTCAAGCAAAAAACTTACCTTTGTCATGAGGTGATACAAGCATAGTGAAAAATGTGAACAAAAAATGCAGGTATGATTAAAAGTGTTTGTATATATATATATATATATATATATATATATATATATATATATATATATATATATATATATATATACATATACATATGTCTCTTAATTTTGTTCACAAAGTCTTCACAGAGTTTAATATGAGTGTCAGAGAAACTTGCTACAAATGGTGATAAAATTCCTGTAGGCCATTTAGAAGCCTTATTAGTGCAAAAATTTACATTTGAAATGATAGGTCTAAGGGGGATGTCTTCTTTATGAATTTTCGGAACACCATAACATTGGATAATAGGGGGTTGGTGACTAAGTTTTTTAAACACACAAACGCGCGCGCACACACACACACACACACACACACACACACACACACACACACACACATATATATATATACATATATATATATATATATGCATTATATATTACATATATATATACATGATAATACATATATATATACATATATATATATATATATATATATATATATATATATATAGATATGATAATACATATATATATACTATATGATTATATATATATATTATATATATATTATACATATATATGATAATACATACACACACACACACATATATTTTATATATATTATATATATATATACATGATAATACATATATATATACATATATATATATATATATATATATATATATATATATATACATATATGAGAGTGATAGGTGGGGAAGGGTAAACAACGATGGGCTAAGAATACGTTTATTGTCCTAACGTTTCGGTCTCTATAACCTTCGGAGGACTCGCTACAATACATCATGATCACAAAATCTATACTTGTAGTGGGAGGAACTCGTCAAGCTTCGAGTGTCAGCGTTTTTCCAGAGCGTTAATTATTAGGAGACTAGCTGCTTTGGAAAGGCATGTAAATCCTTGTCTATCGTTGTTGTTTACTTGGGTGTTTATGCGTGCAGCTTCGACCCTCTCTCTCATTTTCTTTCGTAATCCCTCATGTAAAAACTCGACCTTGTTCCAATCAGGTAGGTTATCACAATGTTCGAGGTGGCGAACAAAGGAGTTGGATGTCCTGTGTGTTCTTATGTCATTTTTGTGTTCGCTCAATCTCTTTTCAATCCCTCGACCTGATTCACCGATGTATGCTAAGGGACAGCCGCTACAGGGAATGCGATAAATCACACTGAGGTTGTTGTGATTATTATTGTGGTTTTTAATTTTTTTTTTTCTTATTTTATTAGAGGATGCCTTGGCAATTCTTATCCCACCTTTCAATAAGTATTTATCAAAATCCTCGGTGTTTTCAGAATTACATACACATATACATATACCAAGGCTTTTTCCCCCTTACAAGGGGGGTAGCCAAAAAGAAAAAGGCATAAAATTATTCCCACCCATTCCATCCCTGAATACACTCCACACCCCTCCACCCTCCCTCTTATCTTAGCACCTCCTGAATGACGAGTCATCCCTGCACCTTGTCCACTGCCCTGGGTCAGAAGCAGTGTCGCAAGACACAGCACATCCACAGCAAGGCCGCTTCATTAAATCGGCGACCCCCCCTCTCCGTCCCCCCATTGCATAAAATGAGAGGACGGGGAGAAATCCCTTCGGGCTGCGTCAAATTTTGCTCACACATACTACCTCACCCCCCATCCACCCGCCCATTCCACCTCATGCAATCACAACATCATCCATATACAACCATTCTCCATTCACCCCTGTCTTCTGTCCTCTCCCGTCCTTCCTCAATAGACATTCCCCTCTTCCCCAAAGCCCCCTTCACTCCATCCATCCACCTCATCCTAGGACGTCCCCTCATGTTCACTCCCTCCACATCTGCCTTCCACACCTCTTTTACTAGTCTTTCTTCACTCATTCTTTCCATGTGTCCAAACCATCCTAATATTCTTTCATCAACTCTATCTCCCAGCTCCTTTTCCACCCCTGTTCTCCTCCTCACCTCCTCATTTCTCACTCTATCTAGCCTAGTAACCCCCATCATACTTCTCAGACACCTCATCTCAAACACATTCAAACTCCTTCTCTCTTCTTCTCTTATGTTCCATGTTTCTGCCCCATATAGTGCTGTTGGCACAATCACTCCTTCATACAGTCTCCTCTTAGCATCCATTCTCAAATGTCTATTCCTCATTACACTCTTTAATCCACCAAGGCATTTACTCGCTTCTCTCAATCTACATTCTACCTCCACTTTCACTCCACCTTTCCCTGCCACATTTGCACCCAAGTATCTAAAACTATCCACTTCCTCCAGTCGCTCTCCCTTAATGCTCACTTCCAGTCTACTGCCACTTTCACCCCTTGTACATCTCATCACCTTACTTTTACCCACATTTATCTTTAGCTTTCTTCTATCACATACTCTCCCAAACTCTGCCACCAACTTCCTCAATCCCTCCTCCGATCCTGCCACAAGCGCAGTGTCGTCCGCAAACAACAGCTGGCTCACCTCCCACTTTTCTCCATTTTCTTTAACCATCTCCAATCCCTTGCTCACTACCCTTTCATTTACCTCTCGCACCACCCCATCCATGTACAAGTTGAACAGCCAGGGCGACATAACGCATCCTTGACGAAGTCCCACCTTTACCTCGAACCACTCACTCTCTCCATTTCCAATCCTAACATAAGCTCTACTATTCTCATAAAAACTCTTGACAGCTCTTAACAGCTTTCCTCCTATCCCGTATATCTGCATAACCTACCACAGTGCCTTCCTGTCTACCCTATCATAAGCCTTTTCCAGATCCATAAAAGCCCAAAAAAACATCCTCCCCCTTTCCTATAGCTTTCTCACATATCTGTCTTACCACAAAGATCTGATCTACACCTCTACCTGTCCTAAATCCACACTGCTCCTCACCAATTACTCCTTCTGTTCCTCTCCTAATCCTCTCAATCAAGATCCTCCCATAAGCCTTCCCTACTACACTCAACAAGCTAATCCCTCTGAAACTACTACATTCACACTTGTCCCCTTTTCCCTTGTAAAGAGGAACTATACAGGCACTCCTCCAGTCCTCCGGCACTCTACCTTCTCTCCAACAAACATTAAATAACCTCACCAACCAGTCCACCATCACTGAACCTCCCTTTTTCAGACATTCCGCATGGCATCCATCCAGACCAGGTGCCTTACCTGCTTTCATCATCTTAACTGCCTTCACCTCATCCTTCCTTATTTCTCCTTCATTCTCCTAATTCATCACTCATTTTCTTCGCACTTCCCACTGCAGCAATCTTTCCTTCCCTATCCTCCTTAACATTTAGCAACTCCCTAAAATATTCTGCCCATCTTCCCCTTACTGCCTTCTCTTCCATTATCACCTCTCCTTCTGCACCTTTTACCTTTTTTCTCTACTTGATTCGCCTCCTCTTCCTCTCTTAAATTCTTTCCAAAACATCTTTTTATTACTTTCAAAATTTTCTGTCAAACTCTTACCCCATTTCACATCTGCTCTCCTCTTTGCAACCTTTACCTTTTGCTTTACTTCCCTTTTCTTTTCTTTGTACCTCTCATATGACTCCCTCGTCCTATTTTGTAACCAATCTGTGAAAGCTCGCTTCTTTTCTTCTACAACCTTCTTTGTTTCCTCATCCCACCATTCACTACCCTTTCTTCTATTTCCCCCTGTTCTTCTTGTTCCACACACCATCCTTGCAACACTTTATGACTCCCTCCTTGAACCATCCCCATTCCTCCTCCACACCCAGCTCTACTCTACCCTTTACTCCCTCCAACTCCTCCTTCAGCTTCTTTCCGTACTCCTTCTCCTTTTCCTTCTCATTCAAAGAGTTCACTCTAAGAACCTCCCTACCTTTTGTCCCTTTCCTATTCCTCCATCTATCCTCCACTTTCAACTTACCTTCCACCAAAAAATGATCTGATATTCCCCCACCCTCTCCCCTTAGCACATGTACATCCTTAACTCTTCCTATCATAATCCTATTTACCACTACATAATTCATTAGCGCTCTATCTACCACCCTTCCCTCCACCACCCACTCCCATGTGTACTTATGCTTGACTTTCTTCCGAAACACTGTATTTGCTATCATCAACTCTCTTTCTAGACACATTTCCACCATCAACTCTCCACTACGATTCTTTCCTGGAACTCCACATTTCCCAACCACTCCATCAATTGGACCATTTCCCACCCTAGCATTAAGGTCTCCCAGTACTATCACATTGACATTTCTTCCCAAATCCTCTATGCACTCATTTAGATCTATCCAAAAAGCCTCCCTTTCTTCTACACTCTTCTCACTGCCAGGCCCATATGCACTTACAAAGACCCACATCTCCTTCCCCAGTTTCACCTTCATCCACATTATCCTTGAGGAAACCTCCTTCCACTCCACTACCCGTTTACCTATCTCTTCACTTACTAGAATAGCCACCCCTTCCCTCCCTCGCCCTCTCTTCACTTCAGAATTAGGTACTGTTATAAAAATTCTGAAAACACCGAGGATATTGATGAATATCTATATATATATATATTATATATATA
>NC_134798.1:39925808-39930808 GCF_046742065.1 Oratosquilla oratoria
CCCTCAACATATGGCACTGCCAGTGCCACGGAGTGCCTGTGCTTATTGGCTCTCGAGCTGTCGGCTTCTTCACCAAGTGCGACGAGAGAAAATAAAAAACCAAATCAGCGATGAGGTCTTGGGGTCCCTCAACTCTTCGGAGTCGAGTGGATTCCGAAGTCTTCGGGTTTTTCGATTTTTTTTTTTTTTTTTTTCTTTTGAATATATTTTTTTACGTTTTCGATTTTTCCCTAAAGCTTTTGAAGCTTTTTTTTCTGGAGCTTTCAAGACTTGCCAGAGCTTTTGAAACGTTCCAAAACTTTTGCATATTTCAAAGCTTTTTTTTCTTTTTTTTATCGTTTATGATTTGGTCTCTCGGATATTTCGAGTCATTTAAGCCTCTGAATCTTGCAAATCCTTCGTGCATTTCAAAGCCTTTGAGCTTTGACAAACTCTCGAGTCATTGTAGTCTTTAAATCTATTCGTCCGCATCCATTTCCATGTATCTATATACCTTTATATCTATATATCTATGTATTCATATATACATCTATATACGAGTATATCTATACCTATACCCATACCTATATCTACGAATATATTGATATCTAGATCTAAATCTACACCTACATCTATATCTGCATTCATATCCATATGTCTATACTTACATCTACATCTATATATAGCTAGCGCTACATCTATACCCAAACACACATCTACATAATAACTGTATCTATTATAGAACAGAAACATGCTTACGATGAATAGTCACATATGGGAAATGAATTACCGACACAACGTTGTTGTCTAATTATGCATGTCTCTGGAACCAGATGCATTATCCATATTTCCTCGTACATGTGTAACTCTATTTTAGTCCTTAATTGATTTCATGTCAGTGACTGTTTAGCTGAAACGCCGTATTCTCGTACATGTAAATTTACTTACCTAACTGTATTTACGTAACTGTAGTATACAACGCTCGCTGGGTCTTGTCTTCTATTATCTAATTTTCTAACATACCTAGAATCAAATTCATGTACGGTTCAAACTTAATCCATATCTTTGATTTCTAATTATCATATCTAGATTTGAATTCGGATTGTTTGAGCTTGGGCTATATCACCTTCTAAGCTAATCTATATATTTTTACATCTATATGGAAAAGTCTATTTCTTCATATCCTTTCGACATGTGGACTTTCTTAATTTATTTCCATGACCTCTCAAAGCCCTCCCATATTTAATCAGGAGATCTCTTCTATCAATGCAATCTATCCCAATGAATTACCTAAACACTATAATCACGTCACCTCTTTCTCTTCGATCTTTCAAAGTTGGCAGACCCAGTACCTTTAGTCTTTCCTCATTTGGGTTATCTTCCAGGCTGGGGACCAATTTGGTTGCTTCCCTTTGTATTCTCTCAATTTTGCTTATATCCTTCATTCTGTGTGGGGACCATGCTACTTTGGATCACGTGCTGGACTCGTGATCGACAGCTATTTCCCTCCTAGAGGAGAGCTCAGAGCTCGTATGACCGATCTATAGCTAATGTTGTGACCTTACACGCACACACACACCCAACTCCACGCCCACGAGAATTGGAGTAACGACTCGAAGCGCAGTGATACTGAAATTATTTCAGCCCTGAGCAGGATTCGAACCCGGACCGCCGTAGTGACAGTCATGGACTCTATCAACCGCGCCACTGAGTGTGTGTGCGTGTATGTGTGTGTGCGTGTATGTGTGTTTGTACGTTTTTTTTGTGTGTGTTTGGTCTTAGTTTCATGTCAATGACTTCCAGTCGAAACGCCGAACTCTCGTGCGTGCGCGCGCGCGCGTGTGTGTGTGTATTTCGATATTCTAACATGTGATTACACAGGGGAACACTTTTTCAGTAACTTTGAGTTGCATTGGATATTTTAACGGATTTTGAAAGAGTTTTAGGCGCTGATTTCAAATCTGAAATTAGTTTTTCTCTACAAGCTCTAGTTTGTATGCAATTTGAGGTTAATGAAATTGTACATATGTGAACTTGCGTAAACCATGTATAAGCATTTTAACGTCCATATATATAGATAGCTTCTAATATTTTGATCATTCTTCTTTTGTTTCAGTTCAAACATGGCTTCCAGAATGAGACATCATTGCAGAAACAAGCCTGATGCCTTCTGCTACATATGTGGATGCTACACACTCAATCGTCAGAGACGTAACATATCCTCGTTCGTCAAGCGTGCCTACTAGGCATATTTTGAAGTTCATCTTGGTGATCAAGACAAGCAATGGGCTCCTCATGTTGTGTGCCACAATTGTGAGGAAATGCTTCGAGACTGGACCAAAGGAAAACGCAAAGGTCTGCCTTTTGGAGTTCCAATGATTTGGCGCGAACCCACCAACCATGTAACTGACTGTTATTTCTGTATGGTAAACACAACGGGTGTTGGGAAGAAAAACCGACATAAGATTACGTATCCGAACATTCCCTCAGCTATTCGGCCTGTTCCGCACTCTGAAGAAGTACCTGTTCCAGTTTTCAAAGGCTTACCTTCATTGGACGATAAAGACATTGGACATGATACAAGCCAGCAAGACAGTTGTGACAGTGAATTGTCAGAAAAGTGTTCACAATCGGAGGACTGTTCTTCAGACACTGAACCTTTCCCCGTCCCTAAGCCTCTTCCCCAGGCTGAACTGAATGATTTAGTGCGGGATTTAGGTCTTTCAAAGAAAGCAGCAGAGCTTTTGGCATCAAGATTACAAGGCAGAAATCTTGTTGATCACTCTGTTAAAGTATCATATTTCAGAAAGCGTGACCAGCTTTTTGTGACCTTCTTTTCAAAAGACAGACAGTTTGTTTACTGCCATGACATCCCAGGGCTTCTCAAAGAACTGGGTGTACCTTACTATAGTCCTGCTGAATGGAGACTCTTTTTAGACAGTTCAAAACGCAGTCTAAAGTGTGTTCTTTTACATAATGGCAATGTTTATGGAGCAGTACCCGTCGGTCACTCAGTGCATTTGCGGGAAGACTATGATGATATGAGAATGGTCATGGACTTATTAAAGTATCATGAGCACAATTGGATAATTTGTGTAGACTTAAAGATGGTCAACTTTCTTCTTGGACAACAGAAAGGTTTCACCAAGTTTCCATGTTTCCTCTGTATGTGGGACAGCCGAGCACGAGACAGACATTGGGTCCAGAAGGACTGGCCTATTCGTGACACCCTTGAAGCAGGCATGCCAAATATCATACAAGACCCAATTGTAAACAGAGATAAGATCATCTTTCCTCCTCTTCACATCAAATTAGGTTTGATGAAACAATTTGTCAAGGCACTGGAAACCGAAGGTGAATGTTTCCAACACATCATCACAGCTTTACCAGGGTTATCATTTGAGAAGATCAAAGCAGGCGTGTTTGATGGCCCACAGATTCGAACCCTAATTCGTGATGATCAGTTTGTTGCTAAGATGACCGCTTTAGAAAGGGCAGCATGGTTATCCTTTGTGGCAGTCGTTCAGAACTTCCTTGGAAACAATAAGGCGGAGAACTACAGTGAACTTGTGAACAGAATGCTCCTCGCTTTTCGTGATCTCGGGTGCAACATGAGCATCAAGCTTCATTTTTTGAACAGCCACCTTGATCAGTTCCCTGACAACCTGGGGGCTGTGAGTGACGAACAAGGAGAACGATTCCACCAAGACCTAAAGATCATGGAAGAACGCTACCAAGGGCGCTGGGACAAAAGTATGATGGCTGACTACTGCTGGAGCATTAAACGAAATTGCCCAGATGAAATGTACAAACGCAAAAGTTACAAACGCAAATTCCTGCCTGAAAAAAATACACAAAGAAATTGATAAGCTTCCATCAGCTGTGGTGATGTTCTGAAGGATGCTAATCTAACTTTGGGATAGATATTCTGTTAATGTTCTGTTTCTTTTGGCTTAATAAATGTACAGAAATGGCTTTCATACTGTTTTAAGATTCAAGTGAACAAAAGAATTGTGGCTGATATTGCAATTTCCTATAATAACGAAAATTAAAAAAAATAATAAAAATGTCAAATTGCATAAAATCTGTAGCTTGCAGACAAAACCCGACTTCAGATTTGAAATCAACACACTCAAGTTGACTATAGAAAAGTCTTTTTTTAAATGCAACAAAATGAGTGTTCCCCAGTGTTATAGATCAATTCTATGCAATTTTTATCGCAGATAAACTGTATTACATTTACCAATTGGTCTTTGTTTGGAAAACTAATCTATTATTATATTTTACTTGACTGTACCACTAAACGTCTCCAGGTGTAAGCTCCTCATTTTTTATTTATTCATTTATCTATCTATTTATTGTCAATGCAACTGATCCTCGACCTACGACACTCTTTTGTTTTGTTTGTTTTTATTCCAAATGTCGGCATGTGATTTTATTACATTCAGTGACAAGTTGGTGTAGCCTCTCACCATGATATACATTATTCATAAACAGTTTTATTTATTTATAAATCACATTCAGGCTGCCTGCTAATGAGTGTAATGGTCTCGCATTCGCTCAGTTATAGGTTCGAGTCCCGCCACTCTTCTCTAATTCTCATCAGTGACTGCTACCTGCCTCAACAGTCCCAAAAGCGCATGACAGGGCAAAGATGACGGCCTCGGCAGTAGCTACTCAGCGCCTCCTGGTGTAAGCTCCTATCTACAAGCGAACTCTGTTAAGCTTGCTGGCGTACCTTTGATGATGAAATGAAAGACCGAAGACTGAATTCAGCCAAGAGACCGAAATTCCTGCTTAAAGAAGAAGAAGAGTAAATTTTGGAAAAGACTGCTGGAAAGACTTCCTGGAAAGACTTCCTGGAAAGACTTGAGAAGAAGGGACCTACTATGGATGCTAGAAAACAAACTTAGCATTGGTTTCCACTAACAGCTAAGTCTTCCCCAAATTCCCCACCTTTTCCAGGATTCAAATTGAAGACTTAACGAGACGAAAAGAGTAAAGATTTTTTTTTTCAAGTC
>NC_134798.1:39935808-39940808 GCF_046742065.1 Oratosquilla oratoria
CTGTCCTCTTTCTTATTCTTGTTCATATTCATTATTTATTCAGTTGTAAATACATTTTCAGGTTTCTTTATCATTATTTTATCTTAGTTGTTTTCGTCGCTCTTTTCTTTGTGAACGTTGTATTCTTCTTCTCTCTTTCTCCCTTTCACCTTCTCTCTCCCAAAACTCTTTCCATTTCCTTTAGTCCCCTCTTTCCTCTCTGTCTCCTTCCCCCTCCCCTTCCCCATCTTATTATTTATTCTCATTTCTATATCATATCATATTATATTATATTATAATATATTATATGATCTTATATTATATTATATTGCATTATATTATATTATATTATATATTATATGATATTATTACTATATTATATATTATATCATATTATATTCTTATATTCTTGTAGTTTTATATTCTTGTTCTTATATTCTTGTTCCTCTCTCTATTTTTGTACTTCCTCTTTTTCTCCCTCAATCTACCCTCCCTGCCTCCAACTCATCTCTCTTTTCTCCTCCTCCTCCTTCTCTTGTTCTCTCTTTCCTCCTTCTCCTTCTCTTGTTCTCTCTTTCCTCCTCCTTTTCCTTCTCTTGTTCTCTCTTTCCTCCTCCTCCTTCTCTTGTTCTCTCTTTCCTCCTCGTTCTCCTCCTTCTCTTGTTCTCTCTTTCCTCCTCCTCATCCTTCTCTTGTTCTCTCTTTCCTCCTCCTCCTCCTCCTCCTCTTGTTCTCTCTTTCCTCCTCTCCTTCCTTCTCTTGTTCTCTCTTTCCTCCTCCTCCTCCTCCCCCTCCTTCTCTTGTTCTCTCTTTCCTCCTCCTCCTCTTGTCCTCTCTTTCCTCCTCCTCCTCCTTCTCTTGTTCACTCTTTCCTCCTCCTCCTCCTTCTCTTGTTCTCTCTTTCCTCCTCCTCTTCATGTTCTCTCTTTCCTCTTTTTCCTCCCTTCTTATTCTCTCTCTCCATATTCCTCTACCTCCTCTTCCCTCTTCCCCACCTCTCTTCAAGTCCACCTCCCCATCCTCATCTCTTCCTCTCCCCTTAACCCTTTCCTCTCTCTTCTCCCTGCCTATCCTCTTTATCTCTTCCTCTATTGACCTCCTCTCCTCCTTATCTCTTCCCCTCCTCTTACCCTTCTCATCTCTCTTCCCCCTGTAATTACTCCTACCCCCTTCCTCTATTCTTCTTCCTCTTCCTCTTCACCTACCTCCTCTCTTCCTCTCCTCCTATTAACCTCCTCCACACTCTTTCCCCTGCCCCTTTCCCTTCCTCCTCTCCTCTGGACCTCCTCCTCCTCTCTCTGATACACATTAGTATGTAAAGAGATTTTACGGGGAAAGCAAACACCCTCATCTTAATCTAGTTGGCAACCCACATATATGATTAGATGATAAGGCACTTAAGCCAGGAGGCGCTTTGTTGCGACCAAAATTATCACCTGTGCCCTATGTGCTCGGATAGCATGGCACTTGGTTCTTAAGGTGGTGGCACACTAGGCATTTCTCGCTAGCATGCTACTTGCTTTTGATACTCCGTTTGAGTAGAAATGACTTCGGTTACGATTTTTTTTTTTTTTTTTTTAATTTCCAAATGTCAAACTACTCTTGCGTCACAATAATGAGAAGCTGAATAACGAACTAAGAGAAGTTAGACCTAGAATGCGAATGTTAGACGCATTGTCGAGATGTTCTACTCAAACTACGTAGCAAAAACAAGTAGCATTCTAGCCGAGTATGCCACCAGTTTTACTGATATCTGTTGGAAGCGAACGCGGGTCGCCGATGTACAAAGTGAGTTCGAAAACAACGCGCTACAGCACCAGAATCACATTACCCCATGCTAAGTCTAGTTTATCTTATTTACTTATTGAATTAAAAAAAAAATTACTTCAATTTAATATATTTGTTTTATTTTGCTATTCTAAGTACGTATTAATTTAATTTATTCATTTATTTGTTCAATAAGGTAGAAGGAAAGGAACGAAGAAAGACAAAATAAAGACAGAATGTAAAGAAAGAAGGAAGAAAGAAGGAAGGAAGAAAGGAGAAAGAAAAGAGAAAAATAAAATAAGAAGAATAAATAGGTAAGCAAAAAGAATAATAAATAAACGAATGGATGAATGAATAGGTAATTAATAAACAAACAAATAGACACATGAAAGGCTATATCAAGGAATATGTAAATAAGAAAACAAAATATTTAGTAAACAAAGAAGTTAGAACATAAACTAGTAATAGACACATAGAAAATAATAATTTGTGCTGCAGTAATAAAGACTATTTATTAGACGGGTTTTATATATATATATATATATATATATATATATATATATATTTATATATATATGTGTGTGTGTGTGTGTGTGTGTGTGTGTGTGTGTGTGTGTGTGTGTGTGTGTGTGTGTGTGTGTGTGTATTCACCTTGGTCTTTAGATCACGTGCTGGACCCGTGAACGACAGCTATTTCCCTCCCGGAAGAGAGCTCAGAGCTTGTATGACCGATCTATGGGTAATGCTGTGACCTTTCATGCACACATACACCCAACTCCCCGCCCACGAGAGTTGTAGTAACGACTCGAAGCGCAGCGATACTGAAATTATTTCATCCTTGGGCAGGATTCGAACCCGGACCGCCGTAGTGACAGTCGGGGACTCTACCAACCGCGCCAACGAGTCGTGTGTGTGTGTGTGTGTGTGTGTGTGTGTGTGTGTGTGTGTGTGTGTGTGTGTGTGTGTGTGTGTGTGTGTGTGTATTACTTTGCAAAAGAGCTTTGATGGAGTTGAAGCCTGGTTTTGCTACTGTCATGTCTTCATATCTGATAACATGTCTGTGGGAAAATGTCACACGAAACACCACATGACGTCACGTGACGTCTCTACGCGTCCGTAAACATACAACCTTTGTCCTTTGATTTTTTTTCTTTCTTTTTGAGTTGGACTTTTTGACTTTGACTTTTTGACTTTCTGGCTGACTTTTTTTTACTTCGGCTTTTGACGTTGACTTTCACTTTGACTCTTTTACCTTTAACTTGTTGATTTTCTTTTTTTTTTAACTATTTTACTTTGACTTCGACTTTAAACTTTGAGTTCAATGACAGTATTTTAACCTTCGTTAGCAAGAATTCGAAAAACAAAACGGATTCGAGCATTTACCCTAATACGCTGCAATGCGATTATACACTTTACATTTTCTATTCTGACTGTAACCACGTCATTATATCTAGACATGATTAAACTTTTCGTTGTGTTAACAAAAAAAAAATCCTCTCCCATTCATTGGGAAGTGAGAAACCCCTTGTAGGACAAGACCTGTCAGTTTAAGCAAGCCGCTGTTTTTTTTTTTTTGTTTTTTTTTTTCTTTTTTTAGGCCGATGTTTGGGTCGCTTCCCCGCCTAGCCAGGGTTGTCGGGAACCAACGTAAGAACCACGCAGCGAGTCCCGGGCACTGAACTCACAACCACTTGCTCGTGAGTTCAATATGGTATCCACTGGGCTGCCCGCGCGGCCTTATCTGTGGTGAGACGGATAATCTATTCTGGTTAATATCAGACGATTTTATTCAGCTGAAAGGATTAAACCCCCGTAAATCAATCAAAACCTCGGGGAGAGAGAGAGAGAGAGAGAGAGAGAGAGAGAGAGAGAAAGAGAGAGAGAAGGGAGAAAGAGAGAGAGAAGGGAGAGAGAGAGAGAAGGGAGAGAGAGAGAGAGAGAGAGAGAGAGAGAGAGAGAGAGAGAGAGAGAGAGAGAGAGAAAGGGGGGAGCGAGAGAGAGACAGAGAGAGATAGAGAGAGAGATAGAGAGCGAGAGAGAGAGGAGGGGAGAGAGAGAGAGAGAGAGAGAGAGAGAGAGAGAGAGAGAGAGAGAGAGAGAGAGAGAGAGAGAGAGAGAGAGAGAGAGAGAGAGAGAGGGGGGGGGGGGGGGAGAGAGAGAGAGAGAGAGAGAGAGAGAGAGAAAGACTCAGAGAGAGAAGAGACGTAATTCACTCCCACTTAAAACGACGTACTTTATATATTTTATTCTGACAAAAAAATTAACCCTTGCATAGATGGCCTCTGGACTGCAGTTATTAAACAAATCTCTTTTTAATGTTTTTCAATCCAGAGCTGAACTAAATACCTTTTATATTTAATCTCTTCAAGCAACGCTTCACTTGTCTTTGCATTTCGTTCAAGTCCGAAAGATTTCATTCAGTTGTGGTACTGAGCCGACAAAGAAGAGGAATATATTTGGTAAAACTAAACACTTGAGATACACTCCCCCTCCCTCACTATCCCTCCCTCCCTCCACTTTCTATCTCCCTCCATCCTTCCATTCATCCACTCCCTCCCTCCATCCATCCCCTCCCTCGCTCCCTTCCTCCATCTACTCCCTCCCTCCTTCCGCTCTCTCCCCCAATCCCTTCCACTACGCATCCACCCTCTCTCCCTCCATCTCTTCCACTCCCTCCAAACTTACACATCCCCTCCATCCCTACATATCCCCATTCCTCCATGTCCTTCACTCACTCCTTCATCCCATCCCTCCACTCCACTCCATCCCTTTCTTCAGTCAGTCTTTCTGTAGCCATAGGTCCCAAACCGACTTAGCCTTGCATTTATTCTACCCTCCAGAACCGAAACTTTTTGGGAAAACACCCACTGCTGTTCCAGAGTACTTCGTCCATTACGTTTTCATTTCACTCAGATTACAACAATTTGAACATTCCGTTTTGAACCGCATCTGACGTGCATCGCAATGTCGGAAGCCGATGCAAACTACATGATCTTGTTCAGATATTTCAGTCTGTTTTCTGTTTTCAAAATTTTGAACAGAATTCGAATTCGGGTTAGTTCATTCTCTTCAGGAATTGAGAAACCCCCGGGAGGGGGGAAGAGAGAGAGAGAGAGAGAGAGAGAGAGAGAGAGAGAGAGAGAGAGAGAGAGAGAGAGAGAGAGAGAGAGAGAGAGAGACACAGAGAGAAAGAGAGAAATAGAGAAAGATGGAGAGAGTGAGAAAGAAAGCGAGAGAGAGAGAGAGAGAGAGAG
>NC_134798.1:39945808-39955808 GCF_046742065.1 Oratosquilla oratoria
GGTTGGGTTCGAACTCCTTATTTGTGGTCTGGGTTGGGTTGGAACTCCAAACTGGAGGTATGGGTTGGGTTCGAACTCCGAACTGGAGGTATAGGTTGGGTTCGAACTCTATGAATAAAATAAATAACAAATGAAAACAAATCTGTGAATGCACAGTACATATAAATATACTGAAATTAGATAAATAAACGTAAATCAACAAATGAATAAAAAATAAATCAATGAACGAATGATTAAATAAATATAAAGGAGGACATCATCTAAAACAGACGTCGAAATGAAGATTTATCTTTAATGACCTTTCTCTCTCTTTCTCTGAATCTCTCTCTCTCTCTCTCTCTCGCTCTGTATTCTCCCTCTCTCTCTCTATACAGTATATATCTCTCCCTCTCACTCTCTCTGTATCTCTTCTCTCTCTCTCTGTATCTCTATTTCTCTCTGTATCTCTCTCTCACTCACTCTCTCTGTATCTCTCCCCTATCTCTCTCTCTCTTTCTCCCTCTGGGTGAGTGTCCAGATAATAATCACGAATAAAAAACCCTCACCGTTTTGATCTTGTAATTACCGGTGACGTCAATGTGTTAATGACGAAATTATGACGTCATGGTCAACTTTCTTGATTTGTGAATTCACATTTCTACGAGAGAACACATATGTTCAGAGTGGCTGTCGCCAGACGATTTTATTCAGCTGAGGAGAAACGTGGTCATACTTCAAGAATATCAAGACAATGCGTTTGTGCCCACTGAGCTTGTGCAGTGGATAGCGTCTCAACCTGATACTCATCAAAACCGAAACCGAGCTCCACCAAGGGCTTGAAAAATACAACAGTAATGTAAGCCGGTACCCTTCCATTGGGCAAGGAGATGAAATATGTCTAAGGTCAGGGCATTAACCATTGATGAAACCTACAACATATAAAGCTCTAGTGTGTGTGTGTGTGTGTGTGTGTGTGTGTGTGTGTGTGTGTGTGTGTGTGTGTGTGTGTGTGTGTGTGTGTGATTCACCATGGTCTTGGATATGTGTTGGACTCATGATCGACAGCTATTTCCCTCCCGGAAGAGAGCTCACAGCTCGTATGACCGATCTTTGGGTAATGCTGTGACCTTACACGCACACACCCCAACTCCCCGCCCACGAGAGTTGGAGTAACGACTCCCAAAGTAGCGATACTGAAATAATTTCAGCCCCGGGCGGGGTTCGAACCCGGACTTCCAGGGAGGCGACCATAACCGCTACCACTGCGCCGTCAAATCGTGTGTGTGTGTGTGTGTGTGTGTGTGTGTGTGTGTGTGTGTGTGTGTGTGTGTGTGTGTGTGTGTGTGTGTGTGTGTGTGTGTAGGTGTGTGTGTGTGTGTGTGTAGGTGTGTGTGTGTGTGTGTGTAGGTGTGTGTGTGTGTGTGTGTGTGTGTGTGTGTGTGTGTGTGTGTGTGTGTGTGTGTGTGTGTGTGTGTGTGTGTGTATGTGTATGTATGTGTGTGTGTGTGTTTCTGAGGGTGAATTATTCATGGTTGGGTAAACCGCAGACTGGACTTAACTACCTGTTATTACCAGCGGAGCTAAACTTAGTGGGATAGAGTTTAGGATACGACATTAAACCCGTTGGCTAAGTTAAGGTCTGGGGACGGACCTGACCCTTTTGGGTCTAAACGAGGTCAGTCTTGTGGGAGGATGACCTCAATTGCATCACTGACCTCGTCTCACCCTTGTGCTCAAAGTTCCCGTTTTGGTCAGGATAATCACAGGAATTATCTATTGGTTTGATAATTTTTTTCTTAATATATATATATATATATATATATACATACATATATATATATATATATATATATATATATATATATATATATATTATATATATATATATATATATATATATATATATATATATATTACTCATTTATATACTCATTCGTTTATTCACTTATACATTTACCTATTATTTGTCAATCTATTGATCTATTCATTCATTCATTTATTAATTCTTCGTATATTAATCTATTTCATTATCAATGTGGATAGTTTTAGATACTTGGGTGCAAGTGTAGCAGGAAAAGGTGGAGTGAAGGTGGAGGTAGAATGTAGATTGAGAGAAGCGAGTAAATGCCTTGGTGGTTTAAAGAGTGTAATGAGGAATAGACATTTGGGAATGGATGCGAAGAGGAGACTGTATGAAGGAGTGATTGTGCCAACAGCACTGTATGGGGCAGAAACGTGGAACATAAGAGAAGAAGAGAGAAGGAGTTTGAATGTGTTTGAGATGAGGTGTCTGAGAAGTATGGTGGGGGTTACTAGGCTAGATAGAGTGAGAAATGAGGAGGTGAGGAGGAGAACAGGGGTGAAAAAGGATTTGGGAGATAGGGTTGATGAAAGAATATTAGGATGGTTTGGACACATGGAAAGAATGAGTGAAGAAAGACTAGTAAAAGAGGTATGGAAGGCAGATGTGGAGGGAGTGAACATGAGGGGACGTCCTAGGATGAGGTGGATGGATGGGGTGAAGGGGGCTTTGGGGAAGAGGGGAATGTCTGTTGAGGAAGGAAGGGAGAGGACGGAAGACAGAGGTGAGTGGAGAATGGTTGTATATGGATGATGTTGTGACTGCATGAGGAGGAATGGGCGGGGGGATGGGGGTGGGGTAGTATGTGTGAGTAATTTTTGACGCAGCCCGAAGGGATTTCTCCCCGTCCTCGCCTTATATGCAAAGGGGGACGGAGAGGGGGGGTCGCCGATTAAATGAAGCGGCCTTGCTGTGGATGTACTGTGTCTTGCGACACTGCTTCTGACCCAGGGCGGTGGGCAGGGTGCAGGGATGACCCGTCATCCAGGAGGTGCTCAGATGAGAGGAAGGGTGGGAGGGGTGTGGAGTGTATTTAGGGATGAAATGGGTGGGAGTGTTTTTATGCCTTTCCCTTTTTGGCTACCTCCCTTGGAAGGGGGAAAAGGCCTTGGTATATGTATGTATGTATTATCAATTTATTTACTTTTTAATGATAATTTATTTACTTATTAATTTATTATCTATCTACCTATTCATTTCTTTACTATTTCATTTTATTCAATTGTCTATTTTCATTTAATTATTCATTTACCTTCTGACAGTACGGTTGGATTTCGCATATCTTCAACATGGCGACATATCTCTTATCGACCTCGTTCAAACTTGTGTCAAAAAGAATTCTAATATGAAAACTTCTCACCTCAGAAATGTCTTCCTTTCCGCTCTTAGCCGCGGGGTTGCCAATGATTCCTTTACTGACGAAATAACTCAAACAAATTAAAACATGAATATATGAAATATTTGCTGTATTATTAATCTCTCCTTTGGTAGCGAGTCCCTCTCTTTCTCTCTCTCTCTCTCTCTCTCTCTCTTTCTCTTTTTAGGTGAGGGGTTATAAGGGCGATTTGATTCGGTCCTTAGGCTACCCTCCCACCTTTAAAGAACATTTTGTTCTGTGTGATAATTAGGCAGCTACAACAGCCAATGGCGGGTGACGCGCTTCCTACTACCTGGCATCTTATTTGGGTAAGCGCGTTAGTTGTAGGTTGCTGCTGGAAGCAAAACAGCCCCATCAATCAAAAACAAAGAATTAGTGGTCTAGAAAATCGTTTGACGATCATCGTTGAGCCATGAACGATCATCGTTGAGCGATAATCGCACCAAACAAAAACGTGCGTTTAGATATAATGTTTGGGTCAACATTAGGCTATTTCATTTAGTTAAGGAACGTTTCCAACATTTGAGTGATGAACATTTATCAAATATCTGAACATTGAAGTGATGAGCATTTAACATTTGAACACTGAAGTGATGAACATTTATCAAACACTTGATTCCAAATATCAAAAATAAATCATACGCAAATCGACTAAAACACATGAATCTGTTTTCCCTAAAAAAGCGTACACTCAGAGGTGACTTGATACAGGTCTTTAAGATTTTAAAGGGAATTGACAACATCAAAAGTGACAAAATTTTCACATTGAATGAGAATCAAACAAGAAACAATGGTCTCAAACTGTCCGGAAATAGATTCAATTTGGAAGTAGGTAGAAACAACTTTGCCAACCGTGTAGTAAATGAATGGAATAAACTTCCTGCACAGGTAGTGCAAAGTAGTTCAGTTCGAAGCTTTAAGAATCAGTTAGATAAATACCTAATTAAGATGCTGTAATGATTATAATTTATCTTATATTATTTGTTTTTGTTTTGTTATAATTTGTCTGTCTGATTTTCATTTATTATTAGTTATATGTCAATTTATTATTATTTACTATTTACCTGTTTGTTTATCATCTAACTATACCTATGCATTTATTTATGTATTTCATTTGTTATTTACATTATTATATTTTTTATTTATTGTTTTATTATTAATATGATTTTTTTTTTCGCATCCGACCTAGATATGGATCAAAAGGTCTCCTGTCGGCATGCTCCGCCTTTGTAATCCTTTGTTGATTAAAGTGATGAACATGCATCAATACTTGAACATTGAGGTGATGAACATTTATCAGACATTTGAACATTGAAGTGATGAACATGTATCAAACATTCGAAAATTGAAGTGATGAACATGTATCAAACATACGAAAATTACAGTGAACATTTATCAAATGCTTGAACATTGAAGTGATGAACATTATAAAACATTTGAACATTGAATTCATGAACAATCATCAGGCATTTGAACATTGAAGTGATGAACATTTATCAAACACTTGAATATTAAAGTAATGAACATTTATCAAACATTTGAACATTGAAATGAAAATTTATCAAAGACTTGATCATTGAAGTGATGAACATTTATCAAACAACTGAACATTGAATGAACATTTATCCAACACTTGAACATTGAAGTAAACATTTATCAAACATTAACATTGAAATGATCATTTATCAAACATTTGAACATTGAAATGATGAAGATTTATCAAACAGTTTAACATTGAAGTGATGAACATTTATCAAACATTTGAACATTGGAGCGATGAATATCTATCAAACATTTGAACAATGAAGTGATGAACATTGATCAAACATTTGAACATTGAAGTGATGAACATTTATCCAACATTTAAACATTGAAGTGGTGAACATGTATCAGACATTTGAACACTGAAGTGATGAACATTTATCAGACATTTGAACACTGAAGTGATGAACATTTATCAAACATTTGAAAACTGAAGTGATGAACATTTATCAAACATTTGAGCATTTAAGTGATGAACATTTATCAGACATTTGAACACTGAAGTGATGAACATTTATCAAACATTTGAAAACTGAAGTGATGAACATTTATCAAACATTTGAAAACTGAAGTGATGAACATTTATCAGTCATTTGAAAATTTGAGTGAACATTGATCAAACATTTGAACATTGAACTGATACACATTGATCAAACATTTGAACATTGAAATTATGAACATTTATCAAACATTTCAACATCTCCAATTTGAACACTTTCTTTGAACACCTCAATGTTATTCATTCTTTGATGCCTGTCGCCAAGCGATTTAATTAAATCAAACTAATCCGCTTCTATGGGACGCCTTGAGGGTAAACGATAAAGTACACAAACAGCGAATGTGTCAGAATCCATAGAGGATTTGAAACTTTAACTCAAGTTGAAAGGGAATTGGAATTTTTATCCTCCAGGGGGAAGAGGATTTAGAGATTCTTATACATTGGAGACGAATAAAGAGAAAGACATCCAAACACTTTTAGATAGTTTGTTGTCCTGACCGCCGTCAGGTGATTTTATTCACCTCGCTGTTGTACCATGTCTAGATTAATTAAAGTTAATAAAAAAAATATTCCGTCTAGGTTTGCAAAGTCAAACATTCTGTTTCTTTTCTTATTCTGGCCTGTCGATTTTATTCACTTCAATGCAGTACCATTTCTAGAATATAGAAAATATTTGGGTCTAGGTTTAAAACTATTTGCTAACTTCCTAAGCAAAGGATGGGGGGAGTGGGAAGGGAGAGTTAATGTATAGGTCAGTACCAAAGCAAACAAAGGAGAAACGATGATTGACCTCTGGGTCAATAGTCCAATGCAGGATCTACGGACTAATCTCTTTGAGGCGATACAGCCTTAGTATTTCATCACGGCTGCTTAGCACGTCTTGGTTACCGCCAGAAATTTCATCCAGATTATAACAGGATCTGAATATTAACAGGTTAAGGCAATCTGAGTTAAATCAGTGAGTTTAACTATCTATTTATATGGGAAAGGCTTTTTCCCCTTAATGAGGGAGGTAGCCAGATATCCAGGTTAGCAGTGAGGCTATGTATATATCTTGCTATTGCTGTCAATAGATAATTTTACTAAGCCGAAGAAAACTTAAACAAGATAAAGCTGATCGCAACGAGGATCTAATATAAAATGTAGTTTAAGATAACCTTCAAGGTAAGACTGAACATTATGAACACCGAGTGCCCTGGGGCTTAGGGTGAACTTCAAATTAATAAAATCGCCTGGCCTAGTCGCACACAAACACACATACACAGATATATACACATATATGCTGGCACACACATATATAAACAAGTACATGCCTATGTACGCACACACACACACACACACACACACACACATATATATATATATATATATATATTATATATATATACATATACACATGTAAATACCTATACCTATCCCTATACAAATATACATATATATATGTATATATATATATATATATATATATACATATATATATTATATATATACTGTATATATATACATATATATATGTATATATATATATATATATATATATACATATATATACACCGAGTTAAACACCACAACATTGTCACAATTATTCATCTTCTTCCTGATATTTTCAGTTCTCCTAACTATAGTTCTGACTTTGGGAGGGTGACCGAAAAGCAATTGTCCAAAGTTATTCATTTTAATAACAAATTCGACGTTTCGACTTCAAGGAGTCATTATCAAAATAATTACATTAATCACAACACAATTACACAGAACAACTGCATTTTTTACGGACTGAACAGTGCGACGTCTTTCCATATACATGGAAAGACTTACAGTGGTATGTGGCTTGATGACCTGACCCTACCAGATCTCCTTAAGGGAGGGGGAGGGGGAGAGGGAGGGGGAGGAGTAGGGGGGGTTGGGGCAGTAGGCGATACGAGAGGGGTGGACATAATCCCACCATTGGTGGGATTATTTCTCACGTGTCTCGATGAGCTACTGAACAAGAGAATGACCGTAATCATATTAGATTGTACATTAATGCTAGGAGCCCATTCCCTGCTATACATAGCCTCTAGCATCCTTAATTCTCTGATATAATTACATTGTGTAACTACTTCAGTGTTACTAACAATGGTTGCTCTATCAAGGGAAGATTGATGCTCGTGCTGAAAATAATATATATATATATATATATATATATATATATTACAGGTGAAAAATGTAATCACACATTTGTCAATCACGTTAAAACCACTGTTGGAGTAGAAAAGACTGGAGACGGCGAATGTATATATTCTTATTGTAAACTGCAATCCTCTTCAGTAGATACAAATAAGAGTAGTGAGTGATACTTAAGTAGCACCCTTGACATGAGAAAGGGGAACATTGGGAGAGGTCTCTACCCTCGGCTCACTCCGTATGTGAGGTCAGGAGGCAAATGTCTTTTTAATAGGCTGGTGATAAAAAGTCCTGAAATTATATACGGGGACCATTGCCCCTTTGAAATGTTCATAATGGGCTGGTATTCAATTATAGTACATTCTACCATTTTTCTCCTGAACTCACATCTGAATTTATAATTAAGCTTAGCTTTGTCACAATCTAAACAATGTTTAAATTGCTTAACATGTTGGAACACAGCTGAGCTTTCATGTCCATATTTAATGGAACGTATATGTTCGATCATCCTAGTGTTCAAATTCCTTCCAGTCTGTCCGATGTTAACTAAACTATGGAATATTCGATTTCATGTAAAGGTTGTGACATCGGACAGACTGGAAAGGACTTGAACAGTAGTTGAGCTTATTTATAAATCCAGATGTGAGTTCAGGAGAAAAATGGTAGAATGTACTATAATTGAATACCAGCTCAATATGAACATTTCAAAGGGGCAATGGTTCATGTGGTTGGTTAGGTGAACTCAAACTTTCAATATGAATAACTTGCTAATTCTACCGTACCAAGAGAACCTGCAAAATATTCCAAATATATTACGTAAATTTAACATCAATGTAGATTTTAACAATAAGAACACTGTAAGACAATTGCTCATAAATAATTCTGTCAATAGTGATAAAGGGTGTGTGTACAAAATACCTTGTAAATCATGTAATCAGTTTTATGTTGGTCAGACTGCTAAAACACTCAAAACACGAATCAATCAACACAAGAAATACGTTAGAGAGGGAAACCAATCTAGCGGTATATTCAACCACATGAACCATTTTAACCACCCAGTTGACTGGGATAACGCTAAAGTCATCACATACAACAACATAACAGAAAGAAATTTAATTGAATGCAGTTTGATCAAATCTAGTAAGGGGATAAATGTTAATCTTCATCAAGGTTTGTACAAATTAGATAGTTATATTTCTCATGAAATTTCAAAATTATTTAAATTATAATATAAATTATGAGCAGTTGTCCCATACTTGTTGGTTACCAGGACGGTTCAAACGTCCGTCACGTGTACTTCTTCCACTACCTCTCCGAATGCCCTCTTTACTATGTCATATATTCTCTACCTTGTTTCTTCATTTTATAATTCCTTCTTTGTATCTCCACTGAAGGTGTAATTATACGAAAGCGCTCTGCTTCGTTAGTTTACTTTTCCTAGTGGTTTCTTTCTCACATATATATATATATATATATATATATATACCTATCCATGTACACGCACACATACACATACGAGTACATATACAGTACAAATACACATACATACATACAGTATACATACACATGCACATACACATACATATACATTTATATATACATACACATACCCATACATGTACATATATACATATACCTGTGTATATATACACATATAGACGCACCTATTTACTCCAGGAAGATGATAAAAACAAGGTTTCTTGTTGTCGGACAATGGTCTCGTTGACATGACAACATCTGCTCATCTCAGGAGGAGGAGGAGGAGGAGGACGAAGGAAGGGGACGACGATGAGGTTTCTCCTCTCCTCCAGGCTGAAGAGGAGAGCTCCCCCCCCCCTTTTTTTCTTCAAGACCCAAAGATGTGGGACAATATAATTGAATATAATGGACTGTCGGCTGCAAGCTGTAATTGACTGTTCGTTTCTGCAACCAAGACGAGGAAGAGGAGGAGAAAGAGGAAGAGGAACATGAGGAGGAGGATAGGGAGAGTAAGATAAGAAAAGGAGGAAAAAGAGAAGAAGAAGAAGGAGAGGAGGAGAAAGAAGGAGTAAGAGGAGAAGGATGAAGAAAAGGAGGAGGAGAAAGAAGTGAGAGAGTGGAGGAGGAAGAGTAGGAATAGAAGTAGCAGAAGGAGCGAGGGAAGAGAAGAAAGAAGAAGAGAAAGAGGAGATGCAGATGGAGGAGGAGGAGGAGATGGAAATACAAGAACGATAGTAGCAGTGGGAGAGGAGAGAAGAGAGGAAAAAGAGAAACAAGAGGAGAGGGAGGCGTAAGAGGAGGAAGAGGAGAGAGAGGAAGAAGAGGAGGAGAAGGAAAAATAAAAGGAAGACAAAGAAGTTTGTACATTCCTGAGGTGGAATCCAACATAAACACTCATGGAATAAAAACATCGACACCACCAATAAATCCTTCAGCTGCGTTAATAACGCACCGATAGCGGTAACGACAAAATAATATTTTGTCGAGTTTCGATGTTTTATAATGTCGGGTCACTGACTCTTTGTATAAAAAACACGAAGTGGGAAGTGAGAAACCCCTGATAGGAGAAGCCGTGTCAGTTGCGGCAAGCAGCTTTTTT
>NC_134798.1:39958308-39975808 GCF_046742065.1 Oratosquilla oratoria
AGACCTTTTGGTCCATATCTAGGTCGAATACGAAAAAATCATAATAATGATAAATAAATGAATAAATAAAAAATTAAATAATATAAATAATAAATGAAATATATAAATAAATGCATAGGTATGGTTAAATGATAAACAAACAGGTGAATAGTAAATAATAGTAAATTGACATATAACAATAAATGAGAATCAAGCAAATAATAATAAACAGGCAAATGATAACAAAACAAATAATATAAAATAAATGCTAATCATTACAGCATCTTGCTTAGGTGTTTATCTAAATGATTCTTAAAGCTTCGAACTGAACTACATTGCACTGTCTCTGCAGGAAGTTTATTCCATTCATTAACTACACGGTTGGCGAAGTTGTTTCTACCCACTTCCGAATTAAATCTATTTCCAGAAAGTTTGAGACCATTGTTTCTTGTCTGATTCTCATTCAATGTAAAAATTTTGTCTTTTTTGATGTTGTCAATTCCCTTTAGAATCTTAAAGACCTGTATCAAGTCACTTCGGAGTCTGCGCTTTTTTAGGGAAAACAGATTCACACGTTTTAGTCGATTTTCGTATGATTTATTTTTGATATTTAGAATCAGTTTTGTGGCTCGACGACGTACTTTTTCCAATCTGTCAATGTCTTTAATGAGATTCGGTGACCATACGAAAATAGCATATTCCAAATGTGGATGAACTAACGATTTATATAGCTTGTTAATGAGTGATGGACTTTTAAAGTCCTAGAATCTTATTTGTTTTCTCACAGGCTGAAATACACTGCTTGGATGATTTGAGATCGTTACTGATAATTATGCCGAGATCTTTTTCACTATCCTCTTTTTTTTAACTTGTGTTAGATTTCATTAGCCACTTTTCAGACCATTGCTGTAATTTATCTAAATCTTCTTGAATATCTCATTGGTTTAAGTGATCATTTGCCATTCCGCACAGTTTTGTATCATCAGCAAATTTGAAAACAGTAGATTTTAGTTCATGGTGTATATCGCTTATATTTACTATGAATAGAAGTGTTCAAGAACGGAACCCTGAGAAACTCCACTTGTAACATTTTTCCATCTAGAAGTTTTCTCCATTTAAAACAATTCTCTGTTTTCGATCATTCAACCAATTACTAGTCCAACTTAATTGGCTACCACTTATCCGTGTGAAGCTAATTTAGTAAGTAGTCTTTCGTGGGGGACGGTATCAAAAGCTTTTGCAAAGTTTAGATACATTAAATCTATACTGTTTCTTTTATCATAATTCGAGATGACTGTGTTGTAGAATTCGAGTAAGTTAGTCACGCAAGAACGTTTTCGTCTGAAACCATGCTGGCTATCATTTATCATACAGTTACTTTCTAAATGATGTTCGACAGCATCTCTGATGATAGTTTCTATCATTTTCCTCCGATTGAAGTCAAACTTATAGGCCTATAGTTATTTGGTTTCTTCTTGTCACCTTTTTTGAATATGGGAGTAACGTTAGCTGTTTTCATTCTCTTGGGACATCTCCAGATATGATGGATTTCTTGAAAATAATTTCTAATGAAATAACAATCTCATTTTTCATTTCCTTTAATATTCTTGGATGCCAACCGTCAGGCCTTGGTGTCTTATTAACTTTGAGTTTCTCTATACACCTTTTAATTTTTTCTTTTGTTATATTTACCGTAGTGAGAAAGTTTACCCTAGACTTTTCACAGGTTTCAGTTTGGAGTTCACTTTGAGGTGTTTCGTTTACGAATACTGAGCTAAAATAATTGTTTAAAATATCACACTTTGCTTCATTTGAATATTCAAGTTGACCGTCAGCAGATAATATTGGACCAATGTGATTCTTAAAAAACTTGTTATCTCTAATGTAACTACAGAATTCTTTAGGATTCTCTTTGGATTTATCAGCGATATTCATTTCGTATTGTCGTTTTCGTTTTTTTTTTCGATTGTCTTTTCTAAATTTCTCTGTATTAATACATAACTTTGATAGTCATTAGATGCACCCGAGCACTTATATTTCTTATAAGCCTGTCTCTTTTTAGCAATACTTTTTCAGTTTCTTTGTCAAGCCATTTTGGACGAGCCTGATTTGGGGGACGTCTGTCCTTGAAAGGGATGTAAGTATGACTCATCTTAGTGAGCGTATTTTGAAATATTTCCCACATCTGATCTACAGGTCTTTCGCTTAATTTTGCCTCCCAATCTGTAATCTGAAGCTCCTGACGTAGTCCTATGAACTGAGCTTTACTGAAATCGGGTATTTTAGAAACACAAGTATCTATTCTAGAATTTTTTAGTAGTTTGAATCTAAGTTGTGATCGCTATTTGCAACAGTTTCACCGACTTCTACATAAGTTATCATACCTTCGTGGCTAGTGATCAATAGATCGAGTAAATTTCCATGTTTTGTAGGCTCTTTTACATGTTGAACTAAGTAATTGTCAAAGAGAAAATCAATCAAACGATTACCTATATGGCCATGTTCATGGGTCATCCGGTCAATTCCAGTAAAACATCATCCTTTATCAATAAATCCCGGTTGCAGAAAGTAGACAGTTCTTGAAATAACAGTTTGTAGTCTGCCCATGAGTTGGGGTAACGACTCGCAGCGCAGCGATTCTAAAATTATTTCAGCCCTGGGCGGGGTTTGAACCCTGACCGCCGTAGTGGCGCCCGGGAGCTCTACCAACTGTGTGTGTGTGTGTGTGTGTGTGTGTGTGTGTGTGTGTGTGTGTGTGTGTGTGTGTGTGTGTGTGTGTGTGTGTGTGCATATCTGTATTTGTGAATGTGTATGTTTGAATGTGTGTGTGTGTGTATGTGTGTGTGTGTGTGTGTGTGTGTGTATGCGTGTGTGTGTGTGTGTGTGTGTGTATGCGTGTGTGAATGTGTGTGTACGTGTGTGCGCGTGTGTGTATGTGTGTGTGTGTTTATTTGTATTTACCTAGTTGTATCATACGGGAAAGGAGCTATGCTCGTGATGACCCGTCTTATTGTATGTGTGTGTGTGTGTGTGTGTGTGTGTGTGTGTGTGTGTGTGTGTGTGTGTGTGTGTGTGTGTGTGTGTGTGTGTGTGTGTGTGTGTGTGTGTGTGTCTGAATATATATATATATATATATATATATATATGTGTGTGTGTGTGTGTGTGTGTGTGTGTGTGTGTGTGTGTGTGTGTGTGAGTGTGTGAATGTGAGTGTTAATATATATATATATATATATATATATATATATATTTATATATATATGTGTGTGTGTGTGTGTGTGTGTGTGTGTGTGTGTGTGTGTGTGTGTGTGTTTACCTAGTTGTATTATACGAGAAGGGAGCTGTGCTCGTGGTGACCCGTCTTTGTATCTTTCAGCATCAAGTTTTTTCTTAATATCTTGAATAGTGTTTGCACACTGTTTCTTTATCTAAGTTATTCCAGGTATCCAGCACTCTGTGTGGAAAGCTATTCTTTTTCCGATCTCTTCCATAGTTATCCTTTTTGAGTTTCTTTTCATGACCTTTTGTTTTTCCATTGTCATTTCTTAGTAAATCATTCCTATCAAGGATTTTCATTCCTTTCATAATTCTAAATATAGTCAGTAGATCACCTCTTTCTCTTCTGTGATCCAGTGTTGGTAGTTCCAATTTCGATAAAAAAATTTCATATGTTAATTTGGAAAGAGCTGGTGCCAACTTTGTTGTTGCTCTCTGTATTCTTTCTAGTTTCCTTATATTCATTTTAGTACTGGGTGACCATAGTGTCACTGCGTATTCCAGTTTTGGTCTAATGTAACTAATATTTTTTTTTTAACAATTTCTTCATCCAAGTAATCAAATGCCACTTTCATTGACCTTAATAGGTTGAAGGTTTCTCTGACTATTTTGCTTATATGTTTATCCGGTGTCATGTCTTTGCTGATTATCACTCCAAGGTCCCTATCCAAGTGCACTTTCTTGATTTCTTCTTCACCAATTTTATAATTTTTTGAAATTCTGTTTTTATTTTTTCCAAACTCCATTGTGCCCCATTTCTTGATATTGAAGTTCACTTCCCACTTTTGAGTGCATTTCCAGATTTTATCCAGGTCTGTTTTTAATGAATTACAGTCTTCTGTTCTTAATTTCTTCAATATTTTTGCGTCATCTGCGAAGAAATTCATATAACATTCAACTCCTTCATTCATGTCATTTATGTATATGGCAAACATGATTGGAGCCAGCACCGATCCTTGTGGAACACCACTTATCATTTCTTCCCATTTCGACCATTAGTCTCTAATTACTCCCCTCATTTTTCTCCCAGTCAGGAAGTCTTCCATCCATTCTAGTAGTTTACCTGTGAAACCACCTATTGATTCTATTTTTCTTATTAATTTCTAATGTGGTACTTTGTCAAATGCCTTTTGTAGGTCCAGATAGGCACAGTCTGCCCATCGATCCCTCTCTTCTATTATATCTATTAGTCTCGAGTAGAAGCAGATCAGGTTTGTTGTACATGATCTTCCTTGTCTAAATCCAAATTGGTTTGGGTTTAGTATAGATTTTTCTTCCGGGTGTTTAACCCACCTACTTTTGATCACTTTCTCACATATTTCAGCTACTGTGCTTGTTAGGGAGACCGGTCTGTAGTTAGTTGGATTTTCTTTGTTTCCTTCTTCATATATTGTTACAATGTTTGCATTTTTCTAGTCTTGTGGTACTTTTCCTTCTTTGAGCGAGCATTTGATTATAGTGTGTATTTTATTTGTTAATTCTTCTACGCATTCTTTCAGTATCCAATTTGCAATTCCATCCGGACCATGCGAAATTCTGACATCAAGGTTTTTTATTTGGTCGCTAATTTCCTTCTTTGTTACAGTTATTTCCTTCTTTGGGGGGATTATTGTCTCTCTATTCCCTTGCAGTTAGGTGTGTTCTCAACTGTGAATACCGATTTGAAGTGGTTGTTCATAACTTCTGCCATTTCCTGTTCTTTTGTATATTCATGACTTCCTTGGCACTGCTTTTCTATTTCTTGTTTGCTTTTTAGTTTACTGTTCACATATCTTTAGAATAGTTTCGGTTATTCCATGCATTTTTCTATTATTTCCTTTTCATAATTTCTCTTTTCTTCTCTGCGTATTTTTACATAATCGTTTCTTAGTTTGATGTATGTTTGCCATTTGCTCGTTTTTTTTTCTTCGTTTTTCCATTTTTTCCATGCGTTGTCTCTTATATCCTTAGCTTCACTACAATTTTTGTTGCACCAGTTCTTTACGTATGTTCTTTCTTGCTTTTGTTGTGGTACATATTTGATCACACCCTAATCATAAATTTCTTTTAGTATGTTCTATTTCTCTTACATCCTTGTTTCTTCATTTAGGAATGTTTCCCAGTTTGCATTACGAAAGAATTTCTTAAGTTTCTCAAAATTCGTTTTGTTGTACATTGGTCTTCCTATTCTATGTTCCTCCTTTCTTCTTAGGTCTTTTTGCTCTTTTAGTTCGAATTCTATTAGAACATGGTCACTCTATGTGTGTGTGTATTCACCTTGGTCTTTGGATCACGTGTTGGACTCGTGATCGACAGCTATTTCCCTCCCGAAAGAGAGCTCAGAGCTCATATGACCGATCTATGGGTAGTGCTATGACCTTTCACACACACACACACAACTCCCCGCCCACGAGAGTGAGAGTAACGACCCGAAGCGCAGTGATACCGAAATAATTTCGGCCCTGGGCAGGATTCGAACCAGGTACTGCGAGCACCCCCGTATTTCGCAGTCCAGTAATCTACCAACCGCGCCACCGAGTCGCGCGCGCACGTGTGTGTGTGTGTGTGTGTGTGTGTGTGTGTGTGTGTGTGTCAACGTATTCGATCCGAGGACAAGACCCCAAAGGAACGCGGAAGAGATATCCCAATCTATCAACACTGACATTATTAAATGTATTTTTTAACACCAATATCCAACAGGAATGTGTGCCCGTGTGTGTGGAGGGTATAAAATAAAATAAAAAATATTGAAATTTATTCAAACCGACAATGCTTTTTTTTTTTTTTTTTTTTTGTAAATATCAACAGGAATGTCAAGGTTCCTCTTCGCTAAAATTATAAATTGTATTTTTTCCGTGACCCATTCAAAATGACGACTAGGAAAAGCCCACAACAGACCTCTTAAATCTTAATGGTGAGTTATTTATATCATATTACCACCAAAAGTTCACCTGTGCTTCTGTCTTTATTAGTTTAGTTGGTCGAAAACGGGCAAGACAATTAATATCAAATTTCTTTAGCCATGTCTTCCTGTTGTGGCGATCACCCGTGTAGCGATGCTACTGCGAAAAGAGAAAGAGGTTTTGGTGAGTTCGTCTCCTTTATTGTAAGGTATGAGTAAAATGACTGTACATTCGGCCAGGAGCCTATATATATATATATATATATATATATATATATATATATATATACTGAAGTACGTAGGACAGAATGAGTGGAAGGGTGGTGAGGTAAACACCAGGAACCGTTGGAGTTTTTATTTCTACCGTTTCGTCCTTAAAGGACTTCCTCAGAGTGTACACAAACAAATAATTGACAGCTTATATACCCATAGCTTAACCCGTTCCTCCCCGTTCGTCTTCGCTCCTCATGCACCCCCGTTCGGCATCACGAATAATCAAGCTGGCCGTTACTCTCGCCAACTTTACAAATCCATCGCGGTGGTTGCTACATGGGTGTAAATTGATATAGGCTGCCTCAATTACTTTCCTTTTCTGTTTTGTTAGACCTTTATGCAGCACCTCTGTTCTTTCCCAATCTGGTAGGTGGCCAAATTTGTCAAGGTGGACCACTAGCGAATTTGATGTTCTGAGAGCTCTGGTGTCGCTTTTGTGTTCATAGGTACGTTTCTTTAACCCTCTGCTGGTTTCTCCGAAATAACTAATGGGACAGCTTTTACATGGAATTTTGTAAATCAAGCTGTTCTCTACTGTATCGGCTTTATTACTGTTCTTACTCCTCACAATCTCTCCTATCCTGGTACCAGTACCGAACGCAATTTTTAGCCCTGCTCGGGTGAACAACTGTTCCATTTCACTCGCGCGTCTTGAGTTGGGGACGGACAAAAACCCACCACTGTCACCCTCACTCTCTCCTCTTTTATCCCCTCTGCTTCTTTTACTTATTCTTAGGGCCTTCTCCCTTAACCTGTGTAAAAGACCTTCTGGATATCGTAGTTTTTTGAAAATATCAAAAATGTGATTGATCTCTTCCTGGAGGAATTCCTCACTACAAATTCGGAAAGCTCTCAGGAAGAAACCAATGACAATTCCACTTTTAATTCTGTCGTTGTGGGCCGAGTAAAAATGCACGATGTCATCCTTGTTGGTGCTTTTCCTATAAACTGAGAATGCGGTCTTATTACCTTTTCTCCAAACCACCGTGTCCAGGAAGGCCAATCTATTATTTTTTTCATGCTCCATTGTGAACTGAATATCCTGTTCTATCCAGTTTAACCTATTCAATTTTTCGTTGAGATCGGTTTCCCTCGGAGCAACGACCAGTGCGTCATCTACGTAACGCATCCAAGTGGAATCCTGGCCCATTACGTTCACAAAATGATCCCTTTCTAACAATTCCATGTACAATGAGGCTAACACTGCACTTAAGGGACTCCCCATTGCGAGCCCACGGCACTGGAAAAATTCCTCGTCATTGAAGACGAAGGAGCCAAATCTCACACACAGGGAAATTAATTTCAAGAAGTCTTTCTTACCTAGCGGTAAATCTTCATCTCTCATGTTGGAAACCACCTCCCTAGCTGCCTTCAACGCCCCTTCTATGGAAACATTTGTGAATTTACCTCTAGGTAAGAAAGACTTCTTGAAATTAATTTCCCTGTGTGTGAGATTTGGCTCCTTCGTCTTCAATGACGAGGAATTTTTCCAGTGCCGTGGGCTCGCAATGGGGAGTCCCTTAAGTGCAGTGTTAGCCTCATTGTACATGGAATTGTTAGAAAGGGATCATTTTGTGAACGTAATGGGCCAGGATTCCACTTGGATGCGTTACGTAGATGACGTACTGGTCGTTGCTCCGAGGGAAACCGATCTCAACGAAAAATTGAATAGGTTAAACTGGATAGAACAGGATATTCAGTTCACAATGGAGCATGAAGAAAATAATAGATTGGCCTTCCTGGACACGGTGGTTTGGAGAAAAGGGAATAAGACCGCATTCTCAGTTTATAGGAAAAGCACCAACAAGGATGACATCGTGCATTTTTACTCGGCCCACAACGACAGAATTAAAAGTGGAATTGTCATTGGTTTCTTCCTGAGAGCTTTCCGAATTTGTAGTGAGGAATTCCTCCAGGAAGAGATCAATCACATTTTTGATATTTAAAAAAAAACTACGATATCCAGAAGGTCTTTTACACAGGTTAAGGGAGAAGGCCCTAAGAATAAGTAAAAGAAGCAGACGGGATAAAAGAGGAGAGAGTGAGGGTGACAGTGGTGGGTTTTTGTCCGTCCCCAACTCAAGACGCGCGAGTGAAATGGAACAGTTGTTCACCCGAGCAGGGCTAAAAATTGCGTTCGGTACTGGTACCAGGATAGGAGAGATTGTGAGGAGTAAGAACAGTAATAAAGCCGATACAGTAGAGAACAGCTTGATTTACAAAATTCCATGTAAAAGCTGTCCCATTAGTTATTTCGGAGAAACCAGCAGAGGGATAAAGAAACGTACCTATGAACACAAAAGCGACACCAGAGCTCACAGAACATCAAATTCGTTAGTGGTCCACCTTGACAAATTTGGCCACCTACCAGATTGGGAAAGAACAGAGGTGCTGCATAAAGGTCTAACAAAACAGAAAAGGAAAGTAATTGAGGCAGCCTATATCAATTTACATCCATGTAGCAACCACCGCGATGGATTTGTAAAGTTGGCGAGAGTAACGGCCAGCTTGGTTATTCGTGATGCCGAACGGGGGTGCATGAGGAGCGAAGACGAACGGGGAGGAACGGGTTAAGCTGTGGGTATATAAGCTGTCAATTATTTGTTTGTGTACACTCTGAGGAAGTTATTTCAGGACGAAACGGTAGAAATAAAAACTCCAACGGTTCCTGGTGTTTACCTCACCACCCTTCCACTCATTCTGTCCTACGTACTTCAATATTATATATATATATATATATATATATATATATATATATATATATCGGCTCCTGGCCGAATGTACAGTCATTTCACTCATACCTTACAATAAAGGAGACGAACTCACCAAAACCTCTTTCTCTTTTCGCAGTAGCATCGCTACACGGGTGATCGCCACAACAGGAAGACATGGCTAAAGAAATTTGATATTAATTGTCTTGCCCGTTTTCGACCAACTAAACTAATAAAGACAGAAGCACAGGTGAACTTTTGGTGGTAATATGATATTAATAACTCACCATTAAGAGGTCTGTTATGGGCTTTTCCTAGTCGTCGTTTTGAATGGGTCACGGAAAAAATACAATTTATAATTTTAGCGAAGAGGAACCTTGACATTCCTGTTGATATTTAAAAAAAAAAAAGCATTGTCGGTTTGAATAAATTTCAATATTTTTATTTTATTTTATACCCTCCACACACACGGGCACACATTCCTGTTGGATATTGGTGTTAAAAAATACATTTAATAATGTCAGTGTTGATAGATTGGGATATCTCTTCCGCGTTCCTTTGGGGTCTTGTCCTCGGATCGAATACGTTGACACACACACACACACACACACACACACACACGTATACACACACACACACACACGTACACACACACATACACACACACACACACACACGCACGCACACACATATTCACACACACATACATACACACACACACACACACACACACACACGTACACACACACACACACACACACACACGTACACACACACACGTACACACACACACGTACACACACACACATACACACACACACACACACACGCACACACATATTCACACACACACACACACACGTGCGCGCGACTCGGTGGCGCGGTTGGTAGAGCACTGGACTGCGAGTCCGGGGGTGCTCGCAGTACCTGGTTCGAATCCTGCCCAGGGCCGAAATTATTTCGGTATCACTGCGCTTCGGGTCGTTACTCTCACTCTCGTGGGCGGGGAGTTGTGTGTGTGTGTGTGTGTGTGTGTGTGTGTGTGTGTGTGTGTGTGTGTGTGTGTGTGTGTGTGTGTGTGTGTGTGTGTGAAAGGTCATAGCATTACCCATAGATCGGTCATATGAGCTCTGAGCTCTCTTTCGGGAGGGAAATAGCTGTCGATCACGAGTCCAACACGTGATCCAAAGACCAAGGTGAATACACACACACACAGAGTGACCATGTTCTAATAGAATTCGAACTAAAAGAGCAAAAAGACCTAAGAAGAAAGGAGGAACATAGAATAGGAAGACCAATGTACAACAAAACGAATTTTGAGAAACTTAAGAAATTCTTTCGTAATGCAAACTGGGAAACATTCCTAAATGAAGAAACAAGGATGTAAGAGAAATAGAACATACAAACAGAAATTTATGATTAGGGTGTGATCAAATATGTACCACAACAAAAGCAAGAAAGAACATACGTAGTGAAGCTAAGGATATAAGAGACAACGCATGAAAAAAATGGAAAAACGAAAAAAAACAAAACGAGCAAATGGCAAACATACATCAAACTAAGAAACGATTATGTAAAAATACGCAGAGAAGAAAAGAGAAATTATGAAAAGGAAATAATAGAAAAATGCAAGGAATTACCGAAACTATTCTAAAGATATGTGAACAGTAAACTAAAAAGCAAACAAGAAATAGAAAAGCAGTGCCAAGGAAGTCATGAATATACAAAATAATAGGAAATGGCAGAAGTTATGAACAACCACTTCAAATCGGTATTCACAGTTGAGAACACACCTAACTGCAAGGGAATAGAGAGACAATAATCCCCCCAAAGAAGGAAATAACTGTAACAAAGAAGGAAATTAGCGACCAAATAAAAAACCTTGATGTCAGAATTTCGCATGGTTCGGATGGAATTGCAAATTGGATACTGAAAGAATGCGTAGAAGAATTAACAAATAAAATACACACTATAATCAAATGCTCGCTCAAAGAAGGAAAAGTACCACAAAACTAGAAAAATCAAACATTGTAACAATATATGAAGTATATATATATATATATGTATATAATATATATATATATACATACATATATAAATATATACATATATATATACATACATATATAAATATATACATATTATATATATATATATATATATATACATACATACGGCGCGGGTAGTGGTGCGTAATTACATAATTGCACTGGATTAGGTTAGCATTACCCATAGATCGGACTTACGAGCTCTGCTCTCTTCCAGGAGGGAAATAGCTATCGATCACGACCAACACGTGATCCAAAGACCAAGTGAACACACACACACACACACACACACACACACACACACGCACGCACGCACGCACGCACACACACACACACACACGGACATATGTATACATCATTATTCAGTATTCATCATCATCATTATTATTAGTTTGTTCTTACTCCTGAGAAAATATGTTTCAGGATGGATTCTGCACTTGGTAAACGTTGATGCATATTCCAATCTTGGTCTTATCAAAGTGATTAATATTTTCTTCACCATTTCTTCATCCAGGTATGTAAATGCCACTTTGATTGTTCTTATTAAATTATAAGTTTCTCCAAAAATCTTGTTTATATGTTTCTCAGGTGACATATTTTTCCCAGGTCCTTCTCATTTTCTAGCTTTTTATTCCTTCTTCTCCCAATTTATATGATCCTGTTATTCTGTTTTTGCTTTTTCCAAATTCCATTATACTACACTTTTTGGTATTGAACTCCATCTCCCACTTCCTACTCCATTCCCATACTTTATTGGGCGAGAACGTGCGTTCCATGCCACGTGGTTGTCGCGGCTGTACACTGTATTGTTTCTGACCAAGGCATTGGGCGGGAAACGGGGATGGGTCTTCATCCACAAGGAGCTAGATTGTGGATTGGGTGTGGGGTGGATAAAGAAGGATGACTATGGAAGGTTGATGAGGAGCTTATTACGCCTGGAGGCGTTGAGTAGCTGCGGCCGAAGCCGTCACCTTTGCCCTATTTATATGCGCTTTAGGGGACGTTTGGGACAGGTAAATCACAGTCACTGTTGGGAATCGGAGAGAAGTGCGGGACTCGAACCCACAATTGAGTGAATGAGAGACCAGCACACTTCCGATGACGCCACCAGTGGGCGACAATTTTGAGGCTTTCTTCAGCTGAATAAAATCGCCTGACGACAGTCAGATAAAAGACCCTAGTAGGCTTTCGTCGACATGTGGGTGACGTCACTGAAATTTATTACGTCATTGAAATGGATGACGTCACTGAGGCTAGTGACGTTATTGATATGGATGACGTGACTGAAATGGATGTAATTTAAACGATGACGTCACTTAATTGATGACGTCATTGAATTTGACGTCACTGAATTGGATTACGTCACTTAATTTGATGACATCACTGAAATGGCTGACAATCGAGTCGTTTGCACACGATGAATGAACACACGTTCAGTGAACATTTGTAGCAATTACATGTTGACCTGTTACACACTCGATGAGCACAAACTGTACCCAATTTTTCTTCTCTGATGCTACTTAAAGGAATCAATGTTTATTGTCGAAAATGCTCCGTTGGACGTGCAGCTCTTTGCAAAAAAAAAAAAAAATCAAATAATGATAATTCTCTCTCTCTCTCTTATCTTTTATCTTTTTTATTCAGAAACATTAAGCCTTCGAAAGCCACGGTAGCATTTGCTCCGTTGGACGTGCAGTTCTTTGCAAAAATAGATAAAATAAAATGAAATAAATCAACATAAATTTCTCTCTCTCTCTTTCTCTCTCTCTCTTTTTTTTTTTTTTTTTTTTTTTTTATTCAGGCATTAAGCCTTCGAGAGCCACGTGACACTTGGTCCTTTACTGTTCATCTTGATGGCACCAGCCTCACGAGTCCAACTTCAGCAAGGGCACTTTATTCATCTCCCAGACGGAGTATGAGGACCCTACGCCAAGATCAAAAACATGTATTACAGTCTTTATTCTGGTTAGTTTCAGATTATTCAACTCGGCAAGAGATGTCCATAGTACTGAAATGAGGTAGCCTGTTAGACGTTTTGCAAAAATTAAAAAAATAAATCAATAAAATAAAAATGATATAAATAATAATTATAATAATAATAATGATTAGATAAATAAAATAAAAATTATGAGCAGAGCGTGCCCAGCCTTAATGATCCACTGCAGAACCTCCGTTTTATCCTATGGGACGACGACATAGCCTATGTACCACACCTGACGTCTCCACGGCGCAGTGGTAGCGTTCGCCGCCGCTACTACAGCGGTCCGAGTTCGATTCCCGACCAGGACAAATAATATCAGCATCGCTGCGCTGCGAGCCGGCACCCCAACTTGTGTGTGTGTGTGTGTGTGTATATGTGCGTATCTGTGTGCGTGTATGTGTGTGTGTGTGTGTATGTGTGTGTGTGTGTGTATATGTGTCTGTGTATGCGTGTGTGTAAGGTCATACCATTACCCATAGATCGGGCTTATATGAGCTCTGCGCTCCCATCCCGGAGAAAAATAGCTGTCGATCACGAGTCCAGCACGTGACCCAAGACCACGGTGAATCAGCACGCTGGCTTCATCCACCTCCATTCCGGTTACCGAGGACTTAATTGCAGCGATCCCAAAATCGCAATGGTTGTAGGTATTTGGTCGATGAAGAAATTTTTCTTGTCTGCATTAACGAGCGGTCGTTTGTGGAATGCAATTAGTATGGTAATAAGACCCTCGCGGGCATCCACTCGCTCTTCTCTCTTCTTCCTCTTTTTTTTTTCCCTCTCTTTTTTCTCTTTTTTTTTTGGGGGGGGGGAAGGTTGTCGCCACGCACTTCATGCAGGCTTAGCTGATTAATTAATTATCAGTCTAACAATGAAATCTAGATAATGATAAAGATGGTAAAAACTATTACTCTGTGGTGGTGGTAGTGGTAGTGGTAGTTGTGGTGGTGGTAGTGGTGGTAATGGTGATGGTGGTAGTGGTTGTGGTGGTAGTGGTTGTGGTGGTAATGGTAGTTGTGGTGGTAGTGGTGGTTGTGGTGAAAGATGGTGTGGTGGTGGTGGTAGTGGTGGTGGTGGTAGTGGTGGTGGTGGTAGTGGTGGTGGTGATGGTGGTATTGGTTGTGGTGGTAGTGGTTGTGGTGGTAGTGGTTGTGGTGGTAGTGGTGGTTGTGGTGAAAGATGGTTATTGGCGCTGGTGAGGATGTTTAGTGGTGGTGGTGGTGGTTGTGGTGTTATTTGTGCTGACTGTAGTGGTTGTGTTAGTGTTAGTGATGGTGGTGATGGAGCAAGCTGATGGTGGTGATAGTAATAGTGGTGATGTTAGTATGGTGATGATGGTGATACATTAAACTTTGTCACATCATCATTCAAAAGTCAACAATCCATTCCTTACGTTAGATGGTTACACCAGGAGGAACTACACGTCTTCACGGAACTAGGACAAGTGACTATTACCGATATCCTCGTCCACGTGTTTATATATTCACCTGACTATCTAGAAGCTTTCTAGATGCTGCGGGGTTTCGAGCCTTTGCATGCATATCTAGAGGTTTCCTAGATGCTGCGAGCTTCCTAGGCTTAACCTGCCCTATCCAAAGGTTTTCTAGATGCTGTGAGGCTTCTAGTGCCTCTACTACCTCTCTAGAAGCTATCTAGATGCCGCGAATCTCCTAAGCTTCACCTTTCTATCTAGGGAAAGCCTAGATCCTACGAGAATCCTAAGGCCTCTAGTGCGTATCTAGAGGCTTCCTAGATCCTGTGGGATTCTTAAAATTTGCCTGTCTATCTAAATGCATTCTAGGTGCTGCGATACTCCTAAGATTTACCTGTCTATCTAGAAGCTTTCTAGGTGCTGCGTGGCCCCTAAGCTTTACCTGTCTAACAGGCTCTCTAGATACGAGTCCCTTGCGGTTGGGGTGGGGTGGGGTGGGGTGAAGGGTCTAACTAGATTAATTTCTGTTTCGTTCTACAACTGAGACCTCATTTGACGCTTGGGTGATCTTTCGCAGAAAATGTCGCTATTGGAGTCTCTCGCACGGTCAAGGTGACCCGGGGGGGGGTGAGAGAGGGAGGGAGAGAGGGGAGAATGGTAGGGAGAGAGGGAGAGAGGTGGGAGAGAGGGAGAGAGGTGGGAGAGGGGTAGGAGGAGGTGAGAGGGAGAGCGGGAGGACGGGAGGGTGAGAGGAGGAGAGGGAGATGGTCTAGAGTTTGGTCTTGCAAATGGAAGGGGGGAGGAGAATGAGGGGAGGAGGGAGGAGGGAGGGAAAGAGGAAAGGAGAAGGGGAGAGGGGAGGGATAGAGGGGAGGGTAGGTGGGAGGGGGATAGAGGGGAGGGTAGGTGGGAGGGGGAAAGGGGGAGAGGGAGAGAGGGGGAGACAGGGAGAGTCCAGAATTTGGTCTCGTAAGTGGAAGGGGAAGAGAGGGAGAGTCCAGGGGAGAAGAGAAGGAGGAGGGGAGGGGAGAGAGGTGTCGAGAGGAGGGAGAGAGGGGAGAGGTAGGAGAGGGGGAGAACGGGAGTGGGAGAGAGGGGGGAAGTGGGGGGTGCCCAGAATTTGGTCTTGCAGGTAGTAGGGGGAGGGGGGATGAGGGGGAAGGGAAACAGGAGGAGAGGGGGAGAAATGGAGAGGGGAGGGGAAAGGGGGAGAGAGAGGGAGTGGGATGAGGAGGGGAAAGGGGGAGAGGGAGGGAGAGGCGATGGAGAACACAAAGTTTATTTTTGCAAGTAGGAGGGAGGTGGGAGGAGGGGAGGAGGTGGAGGGGGTGAGGGTGGATGGGAGGGGGTGGGGAGGGGGAGTCACGAGTTTCGTCTTCCAAGTCCCCGGGAAGGAGGAGAGCACATCCGGGAATAGAAAGAGAAGAAAGAGGAGGTTGACAAGAGAAAGAGAGCAGGGAGGGAGGGAGAAAGAGAGTAGGGAGGGAGGGAGGTAGGGAGAAAGGAAAGAAGGGAGGGAGGAAGAGAGAGAGAAAAGGAGGGAGGAAAGAAGAGAAAGAGGAAGGGAGGGAAGGAGGGAGTTAGGAAGGGAGTGAGGAAGGGAAAAAGGAAAGACGGGAGGGAAGAATAGAGAGAGGAAGGGAAAAAGGAAAGACGGGAGGGAAGAATAGAGAAAGGAAGGAAGGAAGGAAAGAAGGGAGGAAGGGAAAGAGGAAGGGAGGGAGGGAGAGAGAAAGGAAAGAAGAGAGGGAGGAATGGAGAGAGGAAGGGAGGAAGGAAAGGAGGGAGGAAGGGAAAGAGGAAGGAAGGGAGGGAGGAAGGCAGGGAGGGAGGAAGAGAGAAAGGAAAGAAGGGAGGGAGGAATAGAGAAAGGAATGAAGGAAAGAAGGGAGGAAGGTAAAGAGGAAGGGAGAGAGGGAGGGAGGGAAAGAGGGAGGGAGGAAGGAAGAGAGCAAGGAAAGAAGGGAGGGAGGAATGGAGAAAGGAAGGGAGGAAGGAGAGGAGGGAGAAAGGAAAGAAGAGAGGGAGGAAGGGAAAGAGGAAGGGAGGGATAGAGAGGGAGTAGTATGGAGGGAATAAAAAAGGAGAGAGGAAAGAGAAAGAGAGAAGACGAATAGAGAAAGAAAAATGGAGAAGAAAGCAAAGAAAAGTGAGACAGAAGGAGAGAGACAGAGAGAAAAAGACAGCGAGAGAGAATAAAAGAGAAAAGAGGAAGTGAGAGAGAGGGATAGGATGGAAGATAAAGAGAAAAGCAAAAAGATACAGACAACGAGAGAGTAACATCCGAAAAATAAAAATAAAAAACTAGAAAAATATAAAATCTAGAAAGAAAAGAGTTCAAAAACCTATTTCAGAAAATACAAATATCTAGAAAAAAAATACAAAAAAATCTAGTCAAAAAAAGGTATGGAACCACCAAATCACTTAACACCCAAGAACAATACGATGAAAGCTAGGACACTTAAAAAAAAAAAAAAAAAAACTGCTGACACTCACCCCACTCCCCTTCCCATTCCCCTCCCCTTCTCCTTCTCCTTCCCTCCACTGCCGCTACAGCCCCTGAACCCTTCCACTTCGATCTTTGAAAATTGAATTTGCATTATACATGAAATGTGTGGATTTGGGAGCGATTTCATGGGCGGTAAGGTACAGAGGCTAAAAGGGAAATTTGATTTCTGAGATGAGAGTTGATGAGCCCAAATGCTCTCTGACATTCCACTAACCAGACACGAGGGGAGCTTCCATATCAAACTCAATAAAACTTGAATCCTTAATTAGATTGATAAAAGGGGAAATATGTTGTTAAAGAGTGTACTGAAAATATATACGAATAGATAATCAGATCAATATAGACAATATTGTATAGATTAGAACAATTTGTACTGAAAATAATGACCACGTGATGAATCTAGTATATAT
>NC_134798.1:39985808-39990808 GCF_046742065.1 Oratosquilla oratoria
CAGGCTCTCAACCCTTGTGTCGGGAGAGGATACGGAGGAACTAATTGGAGTTCCCAAACCGCCTGGAGGAGGGATGTATAAGAACCATGCCTCAGCCGTCGCCACAGCCCTTGAGGAGTAGGGGGCATTTCGGAGAGATTCATCGGGATGTGCTTTGATACGACTGCCTCCCATACGGGGAAGCAATTGTGGGCTTGACTCCGTATTGAACAGAAGTTGGCTCGGGAGCTATTCTACTTCTTCTGTGGCCACCACATCCTGGATCTGGTCCTGTCTGCAGCGTTCCAAGCACAGATGACTTCGACGACGAGCTGACCCAATATCCCTCTCTTCAAGAGGTTCAAGTCTCAGTGGGAAGTCATTGACAAGACAACCTACCAAGCAGCACCCGAAGATGAGAGCCTTTGCCAAAACCTGCCCCCAGACCTGATCCAGCAGGCCATGTCACTCGTCACCTCCCAGCTGGACAATCACCAACCTCGAGATGAATACAGGGAGTTCCTCGAGCTCACTCTCATTTTCCTAGGGGAAATTTCCCCAAGAGGTGTTCAGTTCATAGCACCCGGAGCGTACCATCATGCCCGCTGACTGTCAAAGGCCCTCTACGGCCTCAACATATTTTTGTTCCGAGTACAAATTCAGCTCACGGCTCGTGAAGAGCGAGGGATGAGAGAGGTAGCTCTCTTCCTTGTGACAGTCTACCTGGAAGCTTGGTTCACCAGCCCTAATCCGACGGAGGCTCCTTGTCGAGACCAGGCCGTGATGAAAAGTCTGATTCAAAACACCAGCGATCTCTAAAGCCAAGTCGGAGAAGTTCCGCCATCATCTCTGGTACCTGTCAGAGGACCTGGTGGCTCTGGCCTTTTTTGACACCGGGGTCCTGCTTCCAGAGAGGATGGCCATGGTGGCCGCGCTGGAGAAGAAGGGCCATGACGATCACGTGAAAAGATCGCTGCTCGATCTATGCGACTTCCAGCAGAGGATGCTCTCGTCCTTCGTCTCCATAAGGACCAGTGTTCCAAAAGGTTTGTCCTGGATGATGATGATGTCCTGGAGACCGATCTGGACACATGGCAAGAGGAGGGATCCTTCCAGGAAAAATCCAGGAAGTTTTCTGCGTTCTCCGTGACCAACAACGTCGTAGAGAGAGGAGTCGCCCTGATTCCAGAATATAACAAGTTCCTGACCAAGAAGGAGGATCAGCTTTAGTTCCTGCTTCAGGTCATCTCGGAACATCGAGCTGCGTTCCCCCGATAGCCGGAAGGCTACACTGGCCCGAAATGGGCACCAGTGAATGGGATGGGCACCATGAGACTCCTGTCTTCGAGCGGTTAATAAGCGGTTCTGACCGCGCGGGATCTGGGCGACCAGAGTTAACAGTTGGTGGAGCGGGCGCCACCAGTAAATATTAACGTATCGAAATGGAATTTGTACAACCAAGTTTTCTCACCAAAAGAATATATTTGAACGGGTGCCACAAGAAAAATAAATAAATGAATAAAAAAAAAATCCTCCTATACGTATGTGTATTTTGTATATACATATATATACGTATATAATATATATATATATATACATATATATGTATATATATACATATATATGCATATATATATATATATATATATATATATATATATCACTGTAATGATCATTATCGTTGTTGTTGCTGCTACTATGAACCTTTTGGTAAAGGCACGCGACACTAATTACGGACTCTCCTCAGGAAAAAAAAATACAAATGCATATTTTTCTAAAAAAAAAAAAAAAAAAAAAAAAAAATCATCATAGTGTACACACAAACACATGCACGGGCGCGCACACACATAAAAACTCAAAAGAAAACGAGAGGGAAATACATAAACATATTAAACAGAAACCGGAGGCAAGGGAAGGACTACAGGCTGAGGACAATAGCAGGGTCGAGGGAACCCCGAGCACGCACAAGATTCATAGGAGAGAATGACTCGGCACTGGGCTGTGAAATGATACAAAATTTTCCCCCTCTTGTCAAGGGCAACAAACATATAAACATGTTTTCGTATACAAATGTTTTTTTTTTTTTTTTTTTTTTTTTTTAAGTTTATAAACATGTCTTTGTGTGCATATTTTTTTTTCAGTAAGGATTTAATGATGGAGACAATAGTTATTTTCCTAATAAACAAAAGAAAATAAACAAAAGGAATTATACACATGGATAATTTTAACACATTTTATATACATATAAAATTTCATATACATACATGTATAATTTTGTATATACACACAAAGTCTCCTAATCTCATTCTTAAACGTACACACATGCGCGCGCACACGCACACATACAAACACACACACACACACACACACACACACATAAACACACACACATACACAAGCAAACACACTTGGAACAAACTGGACGAAACAATAGTGTGTGCAAAAACCATACACGAATTTAAGAGCAAAATAGACACTGCGAGATACAAAGGCGTGACACCACGAGCGTAGCTCCCCTTCACAATATCTCTAAGCTAAATTGACTATTGGTAGCCATAGTAAAATATATAAAGACAAATCGTGTAGAAAAGGGTTAATCAAGGTTGGATAAGTCTGCTAATCTCAAAGATTTTCTTTAGGCCTATTTTAATCCCCTGAAGACAGCCATAATAAAATATACAAATTATGGTGAATTCCATAAGCTAAGGACTCATATGAGTAAAATAAAAATAAATATATATTTGGAAAAAATAGAACAAAACATGTGGTTAAAGCGTGAAAATAAACAGAAATTTTGGGAAGAAGAAAACAGTAAAGTATGATAAGAATATAAAACAAGCGAAAAAGAAATATAAATATAAATGAAATATGAAACGGGAAAATAATAATGCATAGTAAAACATATTGGATGAAGGGAGAAATAGAGCAAGAAGTTGAGAAGAACTGAAAATCAAGACAAATTAAGCTGGAACACTAAAAAATATATATATATATATATATATATATATATATATATAAATATCTATATACCAAGGGTTTTTCCCCTTTATAAGGGAGGTACCCATGTCCAAGGTACGTACCTACTCCCACGCATCCCACTCGCATCCTCCACCCCTTAACCACCCCCCTATCTTCTTAGCTCCTCATGGATGACGGGTCATCTCTGTATCCCGCCTTCTGGCCTGGGTCAGAAGCAATATAGCAATTCACTGTACATCCACAGCAAGACTACTTCACTTAATAATAATAAATAAACTCATAAAAGGAAAGCATAATTTTCAGAAGTATTAAACCCACAAGAAATAAAAGAAGAGGATGAAAATACAATTTTAAGGCTCAACCATAACCATGAAATATCTGTTGAAGAAACTAGAGACTACGTCCAAAAAATGAAAAATGAAGAAAGCTCCGTAAGCGATGGCATACCTGTTGAGTTTCTCAAAGGAAATGAAAATATATTAGAATGGTTAACAAAAATATTCAACGTAGTCTAGTGCGAAGGCAGAGTACCAAAAGATTAGACGAAAGCTATCGTACGTAAATAACCCAAGTGAGGCGATATATTAGAATGTAAAAATTGGAAAAGTGTTTCCTTAATATTGTATTTGAAGAAAATATACATAAGAATACGTGAGGAAATATTAAGAGACACTGTAGAAGAAAAAATGGAGTAGGGACAATATGAATTCAGACCAAAGAGGGGGACAATAGATGCAATTTTCTCTTTGAAAATGTTGATGAAGAAAAGCTGGGAGTGGGGACCAACCAATGTATATCGCTTTTGTTGACATGGAAAAAGCCTTTGATAGATTACCAATGAAGACGATATGGGAGACGTCGGAATATCCAATATATGGCGCAGATATAACACTTTTTAGAGCAATAAAAGTCTATACAAAAAGTGTGGCAGTGCTGTAAGAACACATACAGGAGGAGACAATTGGTTTGATATCAATGTCAAGGTGATACAAGGCGGGTTATATCCCCGTTGCTTTATATATATATATATATATATATATATATATATATATATGTATCTATATATATATATACATATGTACATATTTATATATATATATATATATATATATATATATATATATATATACAGATGAAAGTACTGATATTTGGGGAAGGAGTTATTACACTGTACAAGGACAATATTGTACTGTTTATGAATAAACCCAGCAAGTATGAAAATGTATAGAATGATTGGGACAGAGCATTAAGAAATGCAAAAAATGAAGATCAATACAGACAAAAGAGAATTAATAATGTAGTAAAGCAAAAAGAAATTATAGAAATATTATTAGAAAGTGAAAATCTAGAATTAGTCGAAGAATTTGAATATATAGGAGTGAAAATAGATTAAATGTACGAAGTGGAAAAAGAAATAGTAAATATGATCACAACTGAAAGAGAGAGAGAGAGAGAGAGAGAGAGAGAGAGAGAGAGAGAGAGAGAGAGAGAGAGAGAGAGAGAGAGAGAGAGAGAAAGAATGCTATACCTGCTGATGAAAGAAAAAATCATACCCAGTTAGGTTGAAACTACGATGTACAAAACCATACTAAAACCAAAGCTAACCTATGGCTCAAAAACCCGGCCGCTAACTACGAAGCTGAGGACCAAAATTCAAGCAACAGAGATGTGAGCACTGCGAACAAGAAAAGGTGTAACAAGATGTAATAAAATCAGAAACGAAGATATGTGAAAAGAGAATTGGAAATTGAGCTCATAGCAGATGTTCTAGAAAGAATTCAGTCAAGATGGTTCAGTCATGTCATGAGGATGCACGAACAAGCACTCAGCCAAATACTACCGATGTCAGCCACAAAGAAACTGAGCATCAGGCAGACTAAGTAAAAGATGGAGGGACGGTGTGAAAGAAGCCAGATGATCAAGTGGAAAACCCGTGGAGGACGCAGCGAGAAAGAGAGAGATAGAAATAGATAGAAAGAGAGATAGAAAGAGCAGAGAGAGAAAGTAGAGAGAGTAGAGAAAGTAGAGAGAGTGAGAGAGAA
>NC_134798.1:39995808-39998308 GCF_046742065.1 Oratosquilla oratoria
TTAACGTTTCATTTTGCCACCTCACCTCCATATATATATATATATATATATATATATATATATATATATATGTATATATATGTGTATATATACATATATATATCACTTTCTCATATTCTATCTTTATCTGTTTATCTATCTTTTTATCTCTCTTCTCTATCTCTCTCTCTCTCCTCTCTCTCCCCTTTTCTCTATTCCTCTCCTCACTCTCTCCTGACAACAAATCCTTTCCCCTCTTGTCGGTCTTCCTTTTCTCCTTCCATTCCTTCTCCCCCTTTCTCTTCAGTCACGAAATCGTCACGTCGATCTTCCCCACTTTGTTACGCTTCTCCTTCTCCACTTCTTATTGTCTCTCTTTTCTCTTCCTCTGTCTCCGACTTTGTTTCCTTTCCACTGGTTTTTCTCCCTCGTAATTCTCTTTCTGTTTTTATTTATGTTTCTTTATCTATTCCTGTATAGATTCTTACACCGACTCACACGCTTTGTACTATATGTAGTTCTCTTCTTCCTTGTCCTCCTTTTCCTCCTCCTACTCCTTCTTGTTCTTCTCCTCTTCCTCCACCACCTCCTTTTCGTCCTCCTCATTTCTCATCTCGTACTCATCCTCCTTCTCGTCCTCCTCCTCCTCCTTATTCTTGTCCTTTTCCTCCTCCTCTTTCTCTTCTTTCTCCTCCATCTTCTCGTCATTCTCAACTCATTCTTCTCTTCTTCGTTGTCCTTCTCCTCTTCCTCCTTTGCCTCCTTTTATTCCTTCTCTTCCTACTCCTCCTTCTACTCTCCCTTTTCCCTTTCCTCTTCCACCTCCTCACCCTTCTCTTCCTCCTCATCCTCTTTCTTCTTCTGTCCCTTCTCCCCTTCCTTTCCCACTTGATCATAGCCCTCCCCTCCTTCTAATCTTCCCCTTCCCCCTCCTCCTCCTATTCCCCTCCTCCTCTTCCCCGTCCTCCTACTCTTCCTCCTGGCAGACCCCTTCTTTCATCGCCTCCTCTTCCTGTTGTCTTCTTTCCTATTTCCTATTTCTACTCTTCCTCTTCCCCCTCCTCCTCCTCCTCCCCTTTCCCTTTCCCCCTCCTCCTCCTCCTATTCCCCTCCTCCTCTTCCCCGTCCTCCTACTCTTCCTCCTGGCAGACCCCTTCTTTCATCAACTCCTCTTCCTGTTGTCTTCTTTCCTATTTCCTATTTCTACTCTTCCTCTTCCCCCTCCTCCTCCTCCTCCTCCCCTTCCCCTTTCCTCTTCCCCCTCCTCCTCCTCCTATTCCCCTCCTCCTCTTCCCCGTCCTCCTACTCTTCCTCCTGGCAGACCCCTTCTTTCATCGCCTCCTCTTCCTGTTGTATTCTTTCCTATTTCCTTTAGAGTCGCCTTTTTCCCTCTCGCCTTCTTCCGCGTCTTTGCTCTGATGAACTTCCACTCACAGCCTCCTCCAACTCTTCCACCTCCTCCATCTCCTACCCTCCACCTCCTCCTCCACCCCTCTTTCTCCTCCTCCCCTTCTCCATCTTCCTTCCCCACACCTCCCTCATCCACATATCCACCTCCACCTCTTCTTCTCCCTCCTCCTCCTCCTCTCTTCACTTCCTATCCTCTTCCTCTCCTATCTCCTTTCCCCACCCTACTCGCTCATCCACACTTCCACCACATCCTCTTCTTCATCTCTTCTCCCTCTTCCTCCTCCTCCTCCTCTTCCTCTTCCACGTCCTACTTCATCCTTGTCCATCACTTACCCTTCCTCCTCCTTCTCCACCTCTTGCCCTCCTCCTCCATTTCCTTTCCCTACACCTCCTCCTTCATCCACAACTCCACCTCCACTTCTTCCTCCTTGTCGTACTCCACCTGTGTCTAATTGTTCTTTCTTTGATCTCCCTCCCTCACCATACTATGTTTATTGTTTTATTATGTTTTTTCTTCTTCTTTTTTTCTTTCCTTCTGTGTTCTCTGCCTTCCTCGATTCGTTCAGTTTACTCTTTCTGTTCCGTTATGTGCCACTTTCTCACTCTCTCATTCTATTTCACTCTGTCACGCTCACTCTCTCTCTCTCTCATTCTCTCTGTCACTCTCTCTCTCCCTTACTCTCACTCTCTCATTCTCTTTCACTCTGTCACGCTCACTCTCTCCCTCACTCTCATTCTCTATCTCTCTCCCTCCCTCACTCTCCCTCTCTCATTTTCTTTCACTCTCTCACGCTAACTCTCATTCTCTCTTCCCCTCACTCTCATTCTCTCTTCCCCTCACTCTCATTCTCTCTCTCCCTCACACTCACTCTCTCTCTGTCTCTCTCTGTTTGTCTGTCTTTCTCGTATTTTCCCCCTTTATTCCCACTCGCATTTCACCTTTGCCTCCTCCATCCTGTCCCGCTTCCTCTCCATACTCAGCAATATTCACCGTATTTCTTGCCTTCCACGATGAAATTTTCCCAAAATGGCCATTTTACGTTATGGACAGCCTCAGACACCTCGTCTTCCCTCCTCCTCCCCCTACCCCCTTCCCCTCTTCTCCTCTCCT
>NC_134798.1:40008308-40013308 GCF_046742065.1 Oratosquilla oratoria
AGAGGGGGTTAGAGGGAAGAGAAGGGGAAGAGAGGGGGAGGAGGGAGAGGGGAGTAGGGGAGAGGGGAGAAAGGGGGTTAGAGGAGAGAGAAGGGGAGGAGAGGTAGGGGAGGAGAGTGAAGAGGAAGGAGAGTGAAGAGGAGGCAGAGGGAGAGTGGACGACAAAGGAGAGGGAAGAGGGGAGATGAGGAGGGGGAGGGGCGGGGTAGGAGAGGGCGAGGAGTGGAAGGAGGGGGAAGGAGGGGGAGGAGAGGGGAGGAGGGGGAAGGAGGGGGAGGAGAGGGGGAGGAGGGGAGGGAAGGAGAGTGGGGTAGGAAGGAGGTAGTTAACCATTTCTTTGCGTTCTACCAGTCTTTACGCAATTCTATTCACAACAACAAATCAAAACAAAATAAAAACTTAATAGAAATAAAACAAAAATAAAATAGAATCAAAACAAAATCTCTCCATTTTAGGTTTACCCACGTTCTTTGTGTTTTACTATTTTGGGTAATTTCGTTCTTTCTGTCGTCAAGTGATTTTATTAATAGCTCATGTACACCAATATGGATGCCAAAGGATCAAGAAACGAGGACTCCAGGTCTTCCATGTACTGAAGAAAATTTGTCTGATTTCAGCCTAAATGAAAACTTAAAGACTTATCATACAATCTAAATAACCGTCGCGCAGAGGATTCGAACCACCGCCAGTAGACTCAAGAGAGTCCGCAGCACCCGCCTTAGACCACTCAACCATAGACGATCTGCGCGACGGTTATTTAGATTGTATGATTGATGTCGCTGTCCACTAGCGAATTTATTCACTTAAAGACTTATGTTCTCCCCTTGAAGAGACGGAGATAATCTCGTACACCATTTTCACATAGAAAAAAAAAAATTATTTCTTCCAAAGATGCTACAAGACTTTATTGAGTTCAGGAGAGGACAAAAGCTCTTGGGAAACAAGTGTCGAAGTGGAAATGAGAGAGTAAATAGCAAAAGTTAAGTATAAAAAAAAAGAGAGGGAGAGAGAAAGAGAGAGAGAGAGAGAGAGAGGGAGAGAGAGGGAAAGAGAGGGAGCGGGTGAGAGAGAGGGGGAGAAAAGGAGAGAGAGAGGAGAGAGAGAGATGGGGGAGGGAGATAGAGAGAGAGAAGGGAAAGGACAGAGAGAGAGAAAGAGAGAGAGAGAGAGAGAGAGAGAGAGAGAGAGAGAGAGAGAAAGAGAGAGAGAGAGAAAGAGAGAGCTCTCCCGGCAAATAAAGAGAAGTGTGTCAATTGGCCAGCAAGGGGAGGGCACGGGGGAGATTCCCCTGGAGGTTAGAGATCTTACGAACTAATGAAGTCGAGAATGTCGAAGAACCTGATTGCAATACAAAAGAAACGTCGGCCTGTTGACCGCGCTCAGAGAGTGTGGGGCTGACTCTATGTCAGCGCTCGGCAATAAGAGGAAGAGGAAGAGGAGGAGGAGGAGGAGAATAAGGAGAAGAAAGAGGAGAAGAAGAAGGAAAAGAGGGAGGAGGAGGAGAATAAGGAGAAGAAAGAGAAGAAGGAGGAGGAGGAGGTGGAGAGGGAGGAGGAGGACGAAAAAGTGGAGTAGAAACAGGAAGAGGTGGTGGAGGAAGAAGAGGAGGAGGAAGAGGAGGAATAGGAAGAGGAGGAGGAGGAGAAGGCGGAGGAGGACGAAGAAGTGGAGTAGAAACAGGAAGAGGTGGTGGAGAAAGAGGAGGAGGAAGAGGAGGAGAAAGAAGAGGAGGAAGAGGGGAAGGAAAAGAAAGAGGTGGTGTAGGAGGAAGAAGAGGTGGTGGAGGAGGAGGAGGAGGATAAAAGTAAGGAGTAGGAGTAGCAGAAGGAGTAGAAGTAGAATGATGAGGAAGAAGAGGAGGAAGAGGTGGTGGGGAGGAGGAAGAGGTGGTGGAGGAGGAAGAGGTGGTGGGGAGGAGGAAGAGGTGGTGGGGAGGAGGAGGAGGAGTTGGATAAAAGCAAGGAGTAGAAGGAGGAGAAGTAGAAGTAGAATGATGAGGAAGAAGAGGAGGAAGAGGTGGTGGAGGAGGAGGAAGAGAATAAGTAGAATGATGAGGAAGAAGAGGGAAGTGTTGAGTTACATATTGGCTGTTTCTGTCTCCGCTCAGGAGTAAGAGGAAGAGGAGGAGGAGGAGGAGGAGGAAGAGTGAAGAGAGAGGGTAACATACTGGTTGTCAGTTGTTCTCTCATGGGGAAAAAAAAGAAAAAAAAGTGATACTTGATAGAGGAGGAAAAAGGAAGTAGAAGAAAGAGGAGAAAAAGGAGGAGGAGCAGCAGGAGGAGAAAGTAGAAGAGAAGTAGGAAGAGGAGGAGGAGGAGGAGGAGAAGGAGGAGGAGGGGGAGGAGTAGGAGGAGGAGCAGTAGGAGAAATAGATGCAATCGGAGAAGGAGAAATAGTAGGAAGAGGAGGAGAAATGAAGAGAGAGAGAGAGAGAGAGAGAGAGAGAGAGAGAGAGAGAGAGAGAGAGAGAGAGAGAGAGAGAGAGAGAGAGAGAGAGAGAGAGAGAGAGAGAGAGAGAGAGAGAGTGTAAAAGGTACTTGATAGAGTCGAGACGCCTTGAGATCAGTCCGGAGATTGATTACCGGCCCCCAGGGCGTCGCCTCCGGGTCAGGATGTGACTGATCATCAAAGCCTTCGGAGACCCATACAGAAGAGCCAAAACGTGGAGGGCTTCGTCCTTGGTCTAACAAGTGATAGCTCTTTAGTAATGGTGTTAAATTATATGTGTATATTGTATATATATATATATATATATATATATATATATATATATATATATATATATATATTGTGTCTGTGTGTGTGTGTGTGTGTGTGTGTGTGTGTGTGTGTGTGTGTGTGTGTGTGTGTGTGTGTGTGTGTGTGTGTGTGTCATTCACCATGTTCTTCTTGGTTCACGTGTTGGACTCGTGATCGACAGCTATTTTACTCCCGGAAGAGAGCTCTGAGGTTTTGTATGACCGATCTATGGGTAATGCTGTGACCTGACATACACACACACACAACTCCTCGCCCACGAGAGTTGGAGTAACAACCAGCAGCGTAGCAATACTGAAATTATTTCAGCCCTGGGTGGAATTCGAACCCGGACCGCCGGAGTGGCTGCCGCGGACGCTACCACTGCGCCATGCGAGTCGTGTGTGTGTGTATGTGTGTGTGTGTGTGTGTGTGTGTGTGTGTGTGTGTGTGTGTGTGTGTGTGTGTGTGTGTGTGTGTGTGTGTGTGTGTGTGTGTGTGTGTGTGTGTGTCTGTGTGTGTGTGTGTGCTGCAGAAGAAGAAAAAACAAAACAAAACAGAAGCAATACGAGAAAGAATTAAGGTGACGTTGATGATGATTTACGAAAAATGAATAAATATATACGGCATATGAAACGGAAACAATGAAACAAGATAAACAATAGAAGAAAACTAGTGGATCAGACTAGCAGAAAATTCTCAGTAAAGATCCAGATCGAGTTCTGGTTACCGAATGCCAGCCCACGGGACCGCACCCTCAACTAATGGTGAGAAACGTAAACGAGGGTAAGCAACAGCGACAAGAATAGAGATCAGATGCAGCAGGAAAATGAATACATGTGGCAAGAGAAATAAAATAGAGGAATAAAAAATTTTGTGAAAATAACTGGGCGAAAAATAAAGAGACAGCACAAACAAATAAGAAGAGGGAAAAAGAGAGAGAAAACGAAGACACATAAAAAAGCGAAACAAGTGTGTGTGTTTTTTATATGCACAAAACGAAGAAATGAAATGAATAAAGAAATAACGAACGGGAAAAATAAAAAGAGGAGAAAAGGGGGAAACAACGGATAAATATTGAAATTGGGAAATTTGACCAAATCAAAAGAAAGTCGTTTGTCATATGAGAAATATAAACAAAGGTATGTGAACAAAGTTAAAAGGTACATATGTACATACATATACACATATACACACACACAATTATATATCTTCCTCATATTCCATGCATAGGTCTTATGTTGACATTATACATACAAACGAACATGAAGGTGCAATTCATTGTAGCTATTCCTTTATTATATTTGTGTAAACTTTTCTTTAACATTGTGAACAAAATTCTATGTCCCATACCTATGTTACTGTAGGAATAAGTAGTCAAATATAAACTTCTTTGAGTACTTCAAAAACAAAAATTCCATTGGTCAATGATCAATGACAATAATCTATTAATCTAATATCATCAAAGCTAATTCGGGTCTCTCGCTTGCTCTCTCTCTCTCTCTCTTTCTCTCTCTATCACACACACGCACACACACACTCTCCCCCTTTCTCTCTCTCTCTCTCTTTCTCTCTAATAAATAGCCTATTTCATAACCTTCATTGGACCGTTTCTTTGAATCTAATAATTCGTTGCCACATCACATTTTTCCAGTTTAATACTTCGTCACGCACCAAGACCAAAATACGAGGCGTATTTTTAAGTACCGTTTTGAAATAAAACTAAAACAAGAGGACTTTTCGTAACAATTTTATTTTTACATGAAAGCCTATATTGTAATCTACTTTTCAACATAATTACGGAATCATCTGACCGTGTTTAAGTTTGTTTGTGAGTATTTGAAATGCCTTCTCCGATTGAGAATGCCGCCGACTGTGAAATACGCGCTGTGATTTGTTTTCTTACTGCTAAAGGCGTGAAAGCGGCTGAAATTCATCGTCAGATCAGTGAAGTGTATGGAGAAAACATTATGAGTGATGGGATGGTGCGGAAATGGGTGAGACATTTTAAAGATGGCCGTACAAATGTGCACCAAACCATCAGTAATGAGAGAAGGTCGTCCACTTCGTTCCTCGTCATGCACATTTGTACTGCCATCATTAAAAGCTCTCACCCATTTCCGCACCATCCCATCACTCATAATGTTTTGAAAAGCACGCCTCGTAAGTAAACAGACAGAATAAACAAACAAGTAAATAAATATATAAAAGAATAAACAAATACATAATTAGAGAAAGAAAGAAAGAAAGAAAAGGACGAGAAA
>NC_134798.1:40023308-40035808 GCF_046742065.1 Oratosquilla oratoria
CCCTGGATTTTTTTTTTTTTGCATCTACATACCTCAATATATACCTATGTATTCATTGATGTATGCACGCATGCATTATATACTTACATGCATACACATCTATATGTATGTATGTATGCACGTATGGAATAAATCACTAGAGACAGTGATTTAATAAAATAATGAAACCTGGTCTTGAGCGAGCTTCGAACCGAGGTCCGCGTGGCGCGGGTCCCGTGCGCTACCATTCGTACACACTGTCCGCGCCATGCGGATCTCGATTCGAAGCTCGCTCACAGCTGGGTTTCACGATTTTATATATATATATATATATATATATATGTATATATATATATATATACATATATATATATATATATACATATATATATATATACACAAACACACACTTTTGTAAATTGCTACATGCGGACGTAGTTTCACACCGTAGGCACTGTTCTGCCTTGCACCATTTAATAAAAGAACAGCTATGTGACTATAAACACCACCGTACCCCTTTATCCCATCCCCCTTCACACTCAGCCCCTCCCCCCTCCCTTCCTCCCCCCCCCAAAAAAAAAATTATGAATATATTCGAAATAAAAATTTCGAGGGAGGTAATGGGACCTAGCATCTCCGAAAAGTTTCTCAAAAAGTCGTCGACGGCTTCCGAGTTCAATAAAGTACACACTCTACTGCAGTGGATACCGTGTCGAACTTATGAGCAGATGGTTGAGAGTTCGATTCCCGAGAGCCGATACGTGCTTCTTGCGCTGGTCCTCAACAGCCCTGGCCAGGCGGGGAGGCAACCCAAACGTCGGCCTGCAAAACCCAGCGGCTTGAATCAAGTGACAGGAGTTTGACCTTTACCATTTCGTGGAAGTAGAACAAGAACATAAGAATGAAGGAGACTACAAGAGACCATAAGGCCTACACTAGGCAGAATGGTGAATGTACTTCACTACAAATCAACAGAATACAGTGTAGAGTAAAACAAGCCACACTACATTACGATATCAGGCGAAAGAATACAATATAGTGTATTGGAATGCAATAGAATGCATTACTGTACAACACAAAGATCGACGATGTATTTTGTGCAATGACGAGGCGAGATTCGCTGGGCTATTTCGAATCGTAGGTGAATGTAAGGCTTCGAATGAATATTTGATGCGTGAGGAAGAAGCATCGAGTCTGAGAAGTACCTATGAATAAAAGATAAGGGAGATCCCAAATTATGGCTGTAGAAAGAGGAGTTGGGGGAATGAGGTCAATAGTCACATAATTCATGCACTTTTTTCTGGCTTATGGTTGGTTGATTTCATTCACGTTAAAGGGATTTTGCTCCAGACTCCAAAGGATTGGGTCCTTCCTTTTCATTCCGGTTGTTGGTTTCTTTATGTACTTTATTTGTATAGTTGTTACTGTTGTTTTGTTATTGTTGTTGCTGTTGTTGTTTTTGCTGTCATCACCGTATCCATTATCATCATCATCACCATCATCACCATTATTATCACCACCATCACCATTATCACCACCATTATCACCATTATCATCACCACCATCATCACCACCATTATCATCATCACCATTATCATCATCACCATTATCATCACCATTATCATCATCACCATTATCATCATCACCATTATCATCATCACCATTATCATCATCACCATTATCATCATCACCATTATCATCACCATCACTATTATCACTATTATCATTACTATTATCATCACCATTATCATCATCATCATTATCACTATTACTATTATTATTATTATCACTATTATTACTATTACTACTATTATTACTATCACTTTTATTAATATCATTATCATTATTACTATTATTATTATTATATCTATCTATTTACCTAGACTTCTTCCCACTTACAAGGGGGTTAGCCAGTCAAATCAAGCACACACTCCCACGCGTCAACCAGATCCCTCTCATCTTAGCCCCTTGTGGATGACGGGTCATCCCTGTATCCCGCCCACTGCCTTGGTCATAAGCAATGCAGCAAGACACAGCACGTCCACAGCAGGTCCATACCGCTTCATTTATGTTATTATAAATTGTATTATTGCTTCCACCAATCGTCTTGACTTCAAACCTGGAAACTAAAGGGAATTGACCACTTCCCGCAAATGTGTCTAACATTTAACCATGTCATCCATTGGATATTCTCATACAAAAAGAAATAGAGGAAGGAAGGAAGGAAGTAAAGAAGATAGAAAGGAGGGAGGAAAGAAGGAAAGAAGAGAGAGAAGGAAGGAAGGAGGAAAAAAAGAGAAAGAAGAAAGGAGGAAGGAAAGAAAGAAGAGAGAGAAGGAAGGAGGAAGGAGAGAAAGAAGAGAGAGAAGGAAGGAGGAAGGAGAGAAAGAAGAGAGAGAAGGAAGGAGGAAGAGAGGAAAGAAGAGAGGAAAGGAAGGAGGAAGGAGGAAGGAAAGAAAGAAGAGAGAGAAGGAAGGAGGAAGGAGGAAGGAAAGAAAGGAGAGAGAAGGAAGGAGGAAAGAAAGAGGAGAGAGAAGGAAGGAGGAAGGAAGGAAAGAAGAGAGAGAAGGAAGGAAGAAGGAAGGAAGGAAGAGAGAGAAGGAAGGAGGAAGGAAAGAAAGAAGACAGAAAGGAAGGAGGGAGGAAAGAAAGGAAAGAAGGAAGGAAGGAAATAAGAGAGAGAAGGAGTGAGGAAAAAAAGAAGAGAGAAAGGAAGAAAGAAGGAAGGAAATAGGAGAGAGAAGGAGGGAGGAAAGAAAGGAGAGAAAGAAGGAAGGAGGAAGGAAATAAGAGAGAGAAGGAAGGAGGAAAGAAAGAAGAGAGAAAGGAAGGAGGAAGGAAGGAAAGAAGAGAGAGAAGGAAGGAAAGAAGAGGAAGGAAGGAAAGAAGGAGAGAGAAGGAGGGAAGGAAAGAGGAAGAGGGGGAAGGAAGGAGAGATGAGAGAGAAGGAAGAAGGAAGGAGGAGGAAGGGACAAATGAAGGAAACAAAGAAGAGGAGGAAGGGAGGAAAGAAGAGAGAGAAGGAAGGAGGAAAGGAGGAGGAAGGGACAAATAAAGGAAACAAAGAAGAATGGAGAAAGTAGGGAAACCGAACGATGAAGAAATGGAAGAAATTATGTTGGAAAGAGGAAGGATGGAAAATGAAAGAAAAGAAAAGAAAGTGTCCTTAGAGAGGAGGAGAGGAAGGAGGAAAGAAGAGCAGAAAAGAGTAAAGGAGAGAAGGAGGGATGGAGGAAGGAGAAGTGGATGGAAGAGGGAAGGGAATGAGTGGGAACAGAAGAGGAAGGAAACGAAAAGCAAATAAAGGAAGAACGAAAGGAGTGAAACGAGGAAATGAAGAAGAATGTAAGCAAGGAAGGACGAAAGCAAATGAAGGAGTAAGTAAAGATGAAGAGAAGAAAGGAAACATGAAGAGAAGAAAGGAAACATAAAAAGAAGAAGAGAAGAAACAAAAGAAAAAAATACCAGAGAAGGAGAACGAGGCAAGCAAGCACACAAAGAAACACTCAAGAAAGACAATAAGAAAAGGTCTTAAGGACAAAACGAATAAAAAAAACAAAGTTACCCCGGAAGGAACGAGAACAAGAAAAAAAAAACCGCAAGAAAATAAAGTACCCCAGAAGGAGGAACGGGGACAAGAAAAAAAAAAAAGAAAAAAGAAAAAAGAAAAGGGTAAAGGAAGGGGGAAATGTTACAGAAAACCCCATATTGACGTGGAATAAGAAACACTCAAGAATGACAATAAGAAAAGAAGACGTAAGAAGAAAACGAATAAAAAGAATTACCCCAGAAGGAGAAACGGGAAGAAAAAAAAAAGAAAAAAGAAAAAGGTAAAGGAAGGGCAATATTATAGAAAACCCCATATTGACGTGGAATAAGAAACACTCAAGAAAGACAATAAGAAAAGAAGACGTAAGAAAAAACGATACCTACGAATGAGGAACGGAAAAAAAAAAAAAAGAGAGAGAAAGGTAAAGGAAAGGGGAATGTTCTAGAAAACCCCATATTAACGTGGAATAAGAAACACTCAAGAAAGACAATAAGAAAAGAAAACATAAAAAAAGATACCCCAGAAGGAGGAACGGGGAAAAAAAAGGTAAAGTGGGAATATTATAGAAAACCCCATATTGACGTGGAATAAGAAACACTCAACAAAGACAATAAGAAAAGAAGACATAAGAAAAAAAATACTCCAGAAGGAGGAACGGGAAGAAAAAAAAAAAAAAAACATATTGACGTGGAATAAAAAACACTCAAGAAAGGCAATAAGAAAAGAAGACATAAGAAAAAAAATTACCCCAGAAGGAGGAACGGGAAAAAGAAAAAAGAAAAAGGATGGGGCAATTTTATAGAAAACCCCATATTGACGTGGAATAAGAAACACTCAAGAAAGACAATAAGAAAAGAAGACATAAGAAGAAAAATTACCCTGGAGGAGGAACGAAAACAAGAAAAAAAAGAAAAAAGAAAAAGGTAAAGGAAGGGGGAATGTTATAGAAAACCCCATATTGACGTGGAATAAGAAATCACTGGGGAGGAAAGAAAAATATCGGCCAATATAATTTTGTGATTGGGAGAAAAGGGACCCAGGATGCCCCCCCCCCACCCATGGCGGGGAGGGGGGGATGGTTTTGGGGGGGAAAGGGGCGGGGGGATTCCGTAATGCGCTGGAACCACGTAGGAGGTCCTTCAATGGGATCCAGAATGGAGAAAAGGAATGAGGGGGAACGGAGAGGAGGAGGAGGAGAGGAGGAAGGACACAAGAGAGGAGGAGGAGGAGGGACACAGGAATGGAGGAGGAGAGTTACAGGAAGGAAAGAGGAGAGGAACAGGAGAGGAGGGGAAAATGAGGGGAAAAGAAGGGTAAGAGAGGGGAGTAGGGGAAGAGGAGGGAAGGAGGAGGGGCATAGGAGGTGAGGAGGTGAGGAGATGAAGAAGAGAGGAGGAGGGGAGGAGGGGAAGAGGGGAGGAGATTGTCAAAGGAAAAAGTGAAGAGAACAAGGGGAAATGAGGGGGGAGATGATAAAAGATGATGGGAGATGGTAGAAGATGAGGGGAGATGACGGGGGAAATGAGGATAGATCATGATGCAAGATGATGGAGAATAAGGGGAAATCAGGAGATACGGGGAAATGAGGGGAAATGAAGGGAGATGATAGTCGGTTGTAGAATGTCGGAGATCAGGGGGAAATGAGGGGAAATGATATTTCATGATACGAGATATTGGAAGATGAGGGGGCCTAGGGAAAGATGAGGAGAGATGAGGGGGAATGGGAGGTGAGGGAAAATGAAGGGAGATGATGGGAAATGATAGATGAGGGGAAATGAGGGGAGATGGGGGGCATGATGGGATATGAGAGGGAGTTAGGGGAACCGAGGGGAAATAAAGGGAAATTAAAGAGAAATGAGAGGACACGGGGAAATGAGGGGAGGTGAAGGGAGAGGTAGAGAGGGGAGAAGAGGGAAGGGAAAGGGAAGGTAAGGGAGGGGAGAAGAGGAGAGGGGATGGGAAGGAAGAGATAGAGAGGGGAGGGGATGGGAGGGGAGGGGATGGGAGGGAAGGGGTAGGGGGAAGGGAGGGGAGAGGGAAGGAGGAGGGAGGGAGGGAAAAGGATTGGAGGGATAAGGAATGGGAAGAGAGGGGATGGTAGGGTAGGGGAGGGGGAAGGAGGAGGAGGGTGGGAAAAGGAAGGGAGGGATAAGGGAAGGGAAGAGAGGGGAAGGTAAGGGAGGTAAGGGGAAGTGAAGGGAGGGGTGGAGAGGGGTAGAGATGGGAGAAATGGGAGGGAAAGGGAAGGGTAAGGAGGGGAGGGGTAAGGTAGAGACAGGAGGGGGAGAGAGGGAAAGGGAGGAGAGGGGATGGAAAGGGAAGGGAAGGGGTGAAAGATGAGGGGAAGGGAAGAGAAATGAGGGGAAGAGAGGGGAAGTGAGGGGAAGAGAGGGGCTGTACAGAACACGTGGTCCCTTGAAAATCACTGAAATCACTGAAATATTGATTACATAAAACATACAGTCAATACCCTACTCGAGGATAGACACTGAGAAAGAGAGAGAAAGAGTAATAGAGAGAGAGAGAAAGAACAAGAGAATGATGAAGAACGAGAGAAGAAGCGAGAGTATGGCAAAGCGAACGAGAAGAGGGAGAAGACTGATAAAAATGGGAAAGAAAGACATAGATGTAATACTTAAATGATCGCACAAGATTCAGAGGAAGAGAGGAGAAATTGCAGGAAGAATATGAAACAGAAGCAATGATAATAAAGGAAAAGATTGGGATGATAAATCATAGAATACGGATGGAAGGAAGAAGAAATTGAAAGAACCTGTGTTATACTGTATATCAAAACTTTTTTTTTTTTTAATTGCATGATAGACCCAAACGCGTTAACAATATTTTCCCCCGTTTCTAACTTTCTTTTTCGAGCGCACTGATAGATAGATGAATAGATAGATAGATAACTAATATAGATGAATAAATAGTCAAACGTTTGGATCAATGAATTAGCAAACACACACAAAACAAAATTACAAAACCAGATATATAAACAAGTAAATATGATCAACTATACAGATCATATAAATAAATGTAAAAACAACTGAACAAATATATATATATATATATATATATATATATATATATATATATATATATATATATATATATATAAACCTACAAGAGGCTAAGTAACTATATACATAAATAGTTCGAAAAAATCTCTCTCTTTACCCTTTCCTGCCATTATTTTAGCAGGTGTGCCCATGCCAAGGCGCTTACCATAAACACAAAAACCGCAACAGAGACCATAAAGCGAGTTACCTTGCAGGGAGGGAAGGGGGGAGGGGATAGATGGAGGGGGAGGCGGGGGGGAAAGAGGAGGAGAAGGGAGAGGAAGAGGGAAAGAGGTGGAGGTGGGTGTGGGTGGGGAGAGGCGGGGGAGATACGGGTGGGGGTTAGAGGTAGAGGGAGAAGAGGGGGGAAAGGCAGGGGGGGAAGAAAGGCAGGGGGAAAGGTGAAGGGAGAGGGGTGGAGGTGGGTGTGGGTGGGGAGAGTCGGGGGGGAGATGCAGGTGGGAGAAGAGGCAGGGGGGAGAGGCGAGGGGAGAGACTGGGGGGAGGGAGAGGCAGGTGGGGGGAGTGGCACAGACACACAACTGCTGCAACAGCAAAGAGTTACGAGTCGGGAGCAGGTGCTGGCTCCCGTCTCCAGTATTTCAAAGAAAGTAAAGGGAATTACCTCGCAAAGACCAGAAGGAGGATAATAGAGTCGGACAAACACGAGTTGGAGGGAGCATCATCTAAGCTGAACACCTCCTCAACAAAGAGGAAGAAGAAGAGGAAAGGAAGAGGAAGGGAGGAGATGAGGAGGAAGTGCGAGTTACTACGGTGATTCGGGTCGTTTGGAGAAGGATAGGTACATGCTGGTGTTAAGCGATGATGGATGGTGGCGTATATGTGTGTGTGCGCACACACACACACACACACACACACACATACACACACACACACACACACACACATGCAGACACACGCACACACACACACACACACACACGCACGCACGCACATACACACACGCACACATGCAGGCACACGCACACACACACACACACACATACACACACACACATGCAGACACACGCACACACACACACACACACACACACACACACACACACACACACACTTTCAATATACACACAAATAGATTCTAATATATACAGTACATATACAAACACATAAAATGTATCTATACAGAGAGAGAGAGGGAGAGGGAGGACAGAGAGAAAAAGAAAGAGAAAGAGAGAAAAAGAAAGAGAAAGAGAGAAAGAAAGGAGAGAAAGGGAGAGGGAGGAGAGAGAGAAAGAGAGGTAGAGAGAGAGAGGGAGGAGAGGGAGGGGGGAGAGAGAAAGAGAGAGAGGTAGAGAGGGAGGAGAGAGTAAAGAAAATAATATCAGTTCTGCAATAACTGCAATGTCTGTTTTACAGACTCTTCTGTTTCACATTGAACCGTTTCCCACATCCAAATAATCTTTTATAAACTCTAATAATTCGAGTGAGCGAATGAATATATTTCCCCCCCCCCCGTTCACAATGCCTCTTTAACGGCATCGTCTCGCGGCAGAAATGATAAAATCTAACACCTTTTCATTGTAAGATAATTCCACAACAAACATTACCTCGAACAAAGAGCCCTACCATGGACCTTAGGCCTTGTTCACACTAGCGGTTTGAACCGCCGTGGCTTGAACCGCGGCAGAAATGATAAAACCTAACATATTTTCATTGTAAGATAATTCCACAACAAACATTATCTCGAACAAAGAGCCCTACCATGGACCCTAGGCCTTGTTCACACAAGCGGTTTGAACCGCCGTGGCTTGAACCGCGTCGGTTCAATTACAATGTAAATCAATAGAGGCGTTCACACACAACAGCGCAATTTTTCCTTGACTATGCGGTACAGCCGCGGTTTCCGCGCGGTTCAAACCGCTAGTGTAAACAGGGCCTTATGTATTGGGGAAGTTCTGACACTGGCTTTGGAGTGTAATGAGGACATACAGTACATTATACCTATCCTACCACGAACGTGGATCACACGTTATATCGCCCACGCAACTAGACCTGACGCGCCAGCCACACACACCTGCCTATGACAGCGCGACCCTGTTTGACACGGCCTAACCTAATCCAGTGCAATTATGTAATTACACACCACGGGTGACTACCCACGCGATATATATATATATCGGCTCATGGCCGCATATAGAATCAGTTCAGTTTTACCTTACAAATAAAGGAGACGAACTCACGAACACTCTTTCTTGTCACCGTAGTCCACATCGGTTACAGACCCGACACCAATGTCACCCTCCCGTAGTTTAAAGGTGGTGGCACACTAGGTATTTCTCGCTAGCATGCTATTTGCTTTTTGCTACTCACTGTGATATTTGTGATCCAAAGTGAGTAGTAGGCTAGTGACTCTTGCTGCTGGGAAAAATGGATAACATACTGGGAAGAATCCACAGCAAAATTTGCTGCTCACTTGAGAGTTCAAATGAGCCATTCCTGGGATTTATAGATAAAACATAAATAAAATTAAGCATATCATTGTTTATATGCAATTTCTCTGTCTTTAATCATCACTGTACACATATTCATTCATGGAAAATATTATGAAGTCTGTGTTATTTTCATTTATTTTTTTACTACTGCAGTGATAAAATCGTTTGTAAACATAGTTTGGCGGAAAGCTATGTTATTGTTTTCGCTAGTCGCTAGCCAAAAAGTCACCAGCAAAACATTCCCTGTGTGACTGATACACAAGACCTCGCTAACAAAGCAAGTAGCAAAAACGAGAAGCATGATAGCGAGAAATGCCCAGTGTGTCGCCACCTTAAGTCTGAATAAAATCTTTCTTGGGTCACCATGGCAACAAAGCACATAGGGCAAAGGTGACGGCTTCGGCCGCAGTTACGCGCCTCCTGGTGTGGACTACTCACCGCCATGCCTCCAGAATTCAGTCAACTCCAGACTGCTACAAGACACTGTCTTAGGGAAAGAATATTTAGGAGCCAGATCCTCAGCCGGTGGTGTAATAGGAAGCCTACTGACCTCGCATTCGCCTCGTTGTGGGTTCGAGTCCCACACTCCACTCCAATTCCCAGCAGTGGCTGATTATTACCTAGCCCCAACAATCCCTAAAGTGCACAATAGGACTAAGGTGACTGCTTCGGCCGCAGCTATTCAGCGACTCCTAGCGTAAGCTCTTCTCGATATACCCCCGTCCCCTTCGTCATAAATGAAAAAAGGCATACACGATAACATTACGTTGAATATATTTGCATGCAGTGAAGTGAAGGCATACATAGCATTGCATAGTAAATACAAACGTGCGAAAAATACTAAATTATAATAATAAAGAATATATACATGTGCTTACTTTATCTGTTCAATGCGTACCCACGTGGTAAGCCCCACCAAGGTTAATCCCCGTGGTAGGCGTACCCCGGGTTGAAAACCCCTGATCTACCAAATCAACCTCAACGGGCAAGTTGATAATTGACTGACCCGGTCTAAGATCACGAATTACCCCTTTGGGAGTACCTAGGACGTTGCCTCCTTCATAAGGAAGACTTTTGAAATCGGGGGATTTCATATAGTCTACCCTTACTACGAACTCGTTTGCCGATCGGTAGGACTAGAACAGCCCTCACGACTGACCACCTCTCCACATAGCAACGCGGCAACAGGCCAGTTTGGCCAACAAGCGTCTGAGACAAGGATGATGCCCCTGAATAATGGAGTAAACGTGAAACACACAATCTACTCAGGCAATATTCTCTCAGTATGCAGACCCAGAAGGCTGCAAGCATCTGGAGAGCGTGAAGGAGACGGGGACCGTAAGAGATATGCACTGTCTCAAAGATTTATGGAAGCAAGGAAGTATTATCTCAAAGGTATGAAAAGTGGCTATAAATGTATACAAAGATGACTATTGTCACACACACACACAGACACTCACACACACACACACACACACACACACACACACACACACACACACACACACATTATATATGTGTATATATATATATATATATATAGATATATATATATATATAATATATACACATATATAATATATATATATATATATACACATATAATATATATATATATACACACATATATATATAATATATATATATATATATATATATATATATATATATATATATATATAAAGGGAAAACTACCTTTAAAAGATTGCAAAGTTAGTCTATAATTTTTTTCTGAAATAATGATAACTATCATTAAGAAATATGAAAAAAAAATAGTTAAGAGAGGAAAAGATTAGACTTTCGCAAAGAGACATGCAGACTAGAAAATCATATCTCAAAAAGACCAGAAAATTAGCACATACAAAAGATATACAGACCATGAAGCAATATTTCAAGATTTTTTTTTTTAAGTGAATACCAAAAACACAAATAATTATCTGGAAAAAATATTGGAAAAAAAATGAAGAAAAATTGTAAACTTTATCAAAAAGAACTGAGATATCACGAAGCATTATCTCTCAAGAGAACAAAATGTTAATACAGAAATGACAAATGATGGCCTCAAAGAGAGTAAATTTTCTCAATCCAACACTGTATTTTCTCAAATGGAGAAAAACATATTAAATATACACACCTAGGTCACCAGAGATTATCCCAAAAAATTGCAAAAATATCACAAATAAATCTAAATTTCGTTAACTAAAAAATGTGTTCCGACCATAATCTAGAATATTTTTTTCTCTAGTGATGGAACTATATCACTAGTTATCCCTCCTACACCTCTATTACTACCTAACCACCTATGTATTCGTGTTCCTGTACCTCTTCCTCTCCCTATGCCTCTTCCTCTTCCTTTTCTTCTGCATATACTTATTCTTCTTCCTCTTCCTCTTCCTTTTCTTCTGCATATACTTATTCTTCTTCCTCTTCCTCTTCCTTTTCTTCTGCATATTCTTCTTCCTCTTCCTCTCCCTCTGACTCTTACTCTTCCTCTCTCTGTACCTCTTATTCTCCCTCTTCCTCTCCTTGTAACACTGCTTCTTCCTCTCCTTATGCTTCTTCCTCTTCCTCTTCTCCATGTGCGTTTTCCTCTTCTTCTCCCTCTCACTCTTACTCTTCCTCTCCCTGTACCTCTTATTCTCCCTCTTCCTCTCCCTATTCCTCTTCCTTTTCATCTCCCTCTGACTCTTACTCTCTTTTCCTCTCCCTTTTTCTCTTCCTCTACCTTTACCTTTGACTCTTCCTCTCTTACTCTTCCCCTTCCGTCCCTCTACCTCTTCTTTTCTTTCTGTCTCTTCCTCTCTCTTATCTGCTCTTTCACAATACCTCTGTTAGTGACAGTTTCTGTCTCTAACCAGCGAAGTCTCTGCTTCTGTCTCTGCCTCTGTCTGTCCCAGCCTCTGCCTCTGTCTCTTCCTATATACGACTTTATCTTCCCCAAAGGCTCTTCCTTTGAGTCATTTTACCTCTGCAGTTGCAGAATCCCCTCCCTTGTCTCTGCCTCCATACATTGTCAATGGTCTCAGTCTACGAAAAAACATAAACAAACAAATAAATAAATAAATAAATAAAGGTTAAGAATATAAATAAATAAATGAATAAATAAAAAGGCAGACTCCCCTTCCTTTTCCATTTCATCCTCCCTCCATACAGTGCCAATGACCTCAGTTTATTAAAAAAAAAAAAAAAAAAAAAAAATCAAGGATGAAAAGGAAGCCTCTTCCCCCCGTTTTCTTCCTCTCGAAGATATTACAGCTCAGCGAGAGCAAAGATTACTTCCTTATGCTCGGCAGACAATTGCGAGCGATTCTTGCAATGCTGATTGCTCCACTGCATAACAAACAGCCTGGCAGAAGCTTTCCTCCAAAGTCTTTGGAAAGATACAGTTAATGGTCGCTTCTGTTTGAGAGGGAATAGAGAGAGATAGAGATATATAGATATATAGAGATAGAGAGAGAG
>NC_134798.1:40038308-40070808 GCF_046742065.1 Oratosquilla oratoria
AGAGAGAGAGAGAGAGAGAGAGAGAGACCAAGCCAAAAAAGACAGAGAAAGGGAAAGACAGAAGAAGAGAGAACCCGCCCGAGAGAGAAAGAGAGCAAGCAAGAAAGAGAAAACCACTCGAGATTTTAATCTCACAAAATCCCTCTCATTTTCTCACCAGCTCCTCCTCCTCCCTTGCCCTCCAACCTGAGCTGAGGAGTAGGAGGAGGGAGGGAGGAAGGAGGAGGGAGGAGGTGGGAGGGAGGAGGTGGGAGGAGGGAGGAGAGAGGGAGGAGGGAGGAGGGGGAGGGAGGAGGGAGGAGGGAGGAGGGGGAGGGAGGAGGGGGAGGGAGGAGGGGGAGGGAGGAGGGGGAGGGAGGAGGGGGAGGGAGGAGGGGGAGGGAGGAGGGGGAGGGAGGAGGGGGAGGGAGGAGGGGGAGGGAGGAGGGGGGAGGGGGGTAAGGGAGAGCTCCTGTGCTATGCAGAAGGAGGGGCAATAGATCTTGTCTTTCTCTGGCAACCCCAATAAACAGTGTCATTTTTCACGGGTCACTAAATTGGATCTTTCACTACTCCGCTCCTGTCCTGGGTCCATTCCTCCCACCACTTACAGCCTCCTTCTTACCTCCTCCTCCTCCTCCTCTTCCTCCTCCTTTCATCTTATACTTGTTTTACGTTGAGCGCATACTGGGAGTATGCAGGGTTATGAATATATTTGCAGACATTCTTGTAATATATACACACGCACTCTCTCTCACACACACACACACACACACACACACACACACACACACACACACACACACACACACACACACACACACACACACACACACACACACACACACAAATATATATATATATATATATATATATATATATATATATATATATATATATATATATTATGGAGCTTTCATATAGTGGTACCACTGCCAATGCAGGAGTCCCTCTTTTATTCCAAGAAGGTGCGGTATACCAGTGTTGCATAATGGTTCTGGTACGTCATCAGCATGATCAAGTTGATTAAACATAATGCCTTCTCATATCAGTCACACCTACAGTCACTCCGAAGCTTACCAGGCTGGTTTAAGCTACCGTACTGAAGCACAGGGGTTGTATCGACCCATAGGGGTCAGTCTAATAATCCTGTATTGGATACTCAAGCCTAAGAGAGAGAATTGAGTGAGAGTTGAGAGAGAGTTGAGAGAGAGTTAAGGGAGAGAGAGAGAGAGAGAGAGAGAGAGAGAGAGAGAGAGAGAGAGAGAGAGAGAGAGAGAGAGAGAGAGAGAGAGAGAGAGAGAGAGAGAGTTAAGAAAGAGTTGAGAGAGAGTTAAGAAAGAGTTGAGAGAGAGTTGAAAGAGAGAGTTGAGAGAGAGATTTGAGAGAGAGATTTGAGAGAGAAAGAGGGGAGATAGTTGAAAGAGAGAATGATCAGAGAGAGACAGAGAGAGAGAGAGAGAGACAGAGAGAGAGAGAGAGAGAGAGAGAGAGAGAGAGAGAGAGAGAGAGAGAGAGAGAGAGAGAGAGAGAGAGAGAGAGAGGTCCGTCCATTGGCACTCTAGTGCCAAGTCATGCAACCATGCAGCTGCCTGGCACTTGGGGCCATACTTAACCTTCCTGCCAAACTAGACATTAACTTAATACATCAAGTTTATCTAGCTTTCTGGCTTATCTACAAAATCTACTCAAACGAGAACAGAAGCCCAAAATTAATGCGTTCTTTTCTAATAGAAAACCGTCTCCACCAATGGGGAGACGGTGTTTGTATGTGACTCGGAAAAGGGGCGTGGCTTAAATGTCAGATTATTATGAACATGTTAAGGATTGAGTTGAAGATGTGGGGAATGATGTGTGTGTGTCTGGACGTTCCAGCATACACTCATTCACAAGTCTGGAAACACTAAGATATACATTTGATTACCTTGAATGTTTAGCTTTAAGCGGCAGAGAAATGTCAGCATGCCACATAACATCAGCAATCAGAACAATACGGTTCCCTGCTGTACCAGATTGTTATGTCTTATACTATACTTGGTCAGAAAAGAGAGCATTTTAAGAGTACTCTTTAACCCGTTAACCCTCTCAATACAGTGGCACTATTTCGAAGTTTATACTCTCTTTCGGTGAGAAATGTTATACTCGTTTTATGGCAACAACAGCTGATCAGTGCGAGGTGTTGCCATAAATCAAGTCTAGCATTTGTCAGACCACGGCTAAGGTCAACCAGTTCGGTCACAAAAAATGACCTGTTGATATCCAGATGGCGTTATTAGAAATAAATACCACTGTATTAATTCTATTTATCAATTTATCTATTTATCTATTTATAGAAAAAAGGTTTGATGGCCTTAAGATCAACTTGTCTGTGCATTATTCTTTTTGGCTAATTCTTTTTAATCATCATCATCATCATTATCACAATCATCACCATTATAAATCTGTTTCTCTCTTAACTATTTTTATCTATTTCGATAATTTTACTTTATATTTTCTCTATCATCTGATTTAGAATTACTTCTAATTTAACTTCATCTAGATTTTATTTTTTCTTAACGTACAACATTGAGCACTGATACATTATTTCTGATGCTCAATTATTTTCATTTATCATTTATGTCTTTTTGCCTCCAGTAATATGGGCCCACATTTATTCTATTTTATTCATTATCTTTTTAATGTACAATAATAAATATCTTATTTTTCAGAAGTTCGTTTATTTTGTCAATAGTGATGCAGTTCCTTTTTTATGTTTATTTATACATTTATTTGATTATTTATTTATTTATTTATTCATCTATCTAGCCCAGTGGATAAGGTGTCGAATTCACGAGCAGGTGGTCGTAAGTTCGATTTCCAGGACCCGTTGCGTGCTTCTTGCGTTGGTTACCGACAGCCCTGGCCATACGGGGAGGCGACCCGAACACCGGCTTAAAATATCCAGCAGCCTACCGTAACTGACAGAGCTTGTCTTACCAGGAGTTTCTCACTTCCCATTTTATGGGAGTAGGATGGTGATTTTATACGTGTGTGTGTATGTGTACATATATATATATATATATATATATATATATATATATATATATATATATATATATATATATATATAACCGGAAATCTGTTATCAAAAGGCTTGATATCGTATTAATTTTGTTTCATTTTTATTTATTTCATTTTTAATTTATTCTCTTTGAGTAATCAAAATTTGCCTTCTCTCCCACCCCCTTTAACATAAAGCATCCTGGACCGCCAGCTCGAGCATTTTCTCTCACCTCCCTTCATCCACCTCCATCTCCTCCACCCCTCCACACTCCCGCCTCACTTCCCACCCACTCCCTGTGGGATTGTGACACAGTTTTCCGGAAGAGGGAGTGGGGAGGGAGCAGATGGGCGACCCAAATCTAGTTAGATCCTTCAAACTAAATTATATATATATATATATATATATATATATATATATATATATATATACATATATTTATATATATATAGATATATATATATATATGCATATATATATATATATATATATGTGTGTGTGTGTGTGTGTGTGTGTGTGTGTGTGTGTGTGTGTGTGTGTGTGTGTGTGTTAATTTAGTTTTTATTTATTACTTTTTCATATTCAAGAGAATGGTGATATAAGAAGAAAGATATGAAATAGTTAAAGAATGAAAATAGAGAGAGAGAGAGAGAGAGAGAAGAGAAAAAGAAGAAAAGGAAAGAGGATAAAATCAGAGACTAAACTTTCAAAGTTGAAAGATGTTGATTAAAGATAAAGAAGAAGAGAGTCCAGAAGGCAGAATTTTCCAGAGTTGAAAGAGGCTGTTAACAGTTAAATATGAGTTGAAAATTGATTAACAGGAGAGGAAGAAGTGTTAAGCAGTGAGAATGAAAAAAAGAATAACGACATCAAGTGAGAAGGAAGCACGAAAAAGAACGACGAAGATAAAGAAAGAAATTAATTTTCCAGTTTGGAATGAAAGGAGAAATCAAATAATGGCAGAGAAGGAGATGAAAAAATGAGTAAGAACTAAGAGAAACAAACATAATGCAAAGTAGGATAAATTATTTGCCATTAACAGGTAGGAATCTAGAAAAAAAAGTAAAGCAATTTACAAATCTAGTAGAGCTTTCAGGTACCATAGAAAACAGAAAAATTAGTATCATACACACACACACACACACACACACACACATATATATATATATATATATATATATATATAAATATATATACATATATATATATATACATATATATATATATTATGTATATATATATATTACATGTACATATAAAACTTATCAAAAGGATTTGAAAACCGAACATAAAAACAAAAATGAAGAAATGAAGACAATTGCATATATAATTAGATAAATAAATAAATGAATATGTAAATAAACAGATATACAAACAAATAAACAAAAATTGAAGAGAGAAAGAAGAGAAAAATAGAATTAATGAAAAAAAGTTGGAGAGTAAAGAAATAGAAAATTCGAATAAAAGATAAAAAAAAAAAAATTAAATGTAATTATAAGGAAAACTGTAGGTTTGGTTTGTATGACCTTCATGTGAAGCAGTAACAGTCTCTATGTTGTAAGGGAAAGATGTGTGACGTGGGATCAGTGAATATGGAGAAGGTTCGATCGGTTTCATGGAACTGGTTGCGTCGGTGTGCGATCAGTTTCATGAAACTGGTTACATTGATGACGATCGGTTTCATGCAACTAGTTGTGTTGGTGTGCAATCGGTTTCATGGAACTGGTTGCGTCGGTTCCATGCAACTGGTTGCGTTGGTGTGCGACCGGTTTCATGCAAATGGTTGCGTCGGTGTGCGATCGGTTTCATACAACTGGTTGCGTCGGTGTGCGATCGGTTTTATGCAACGGGTTGCGTCGGTATGCGATTGGTTTCATGCAACTGGTTGAGTCAATCTGCGACCTGTTTCATGCAACTGGTTGCATCGGTGTGCGATCGGTTTCATGCAACTGGTTGCATCGGTGTGCGATCGGTTTCATGCAACTGGTTGCGTTGGTGTGCGGTCGGTTTCATGCAACTGGTTGCGTCGGTGTGCGAGCTGCCTTATGGGCATGGGGGGAGGGGTAAAGATGTTTTCGACACATGAGAACACTTCCATTGCGGCGAGGAAATTGGACCCGTCGATCCACCTTTCTCAGACGGCAAGAATGGTGTAAAGCTATTCCCCCCCCAAAAAAAGAAATAAATAAAAAAATGAAAAATAAAATAATGACTAATGATATAGCACAAAAGAATTGAAACAATGTTTCAAAGCAGATACATTGTAACATGTAAATTCACAGTAAAAAGGAGAGAGAGACAGAGAGAGAGAGAGAGAAAGGTGGGGGGAAGAAAAGATAATAAAATTTGATGAAAAAGTATATAATGTATATAAAATTCGCAAAAAATGTCGACAAAACACGCTTCTGTATCAAATGAATCCACCTCCCCCTTCCCCTCCCCCTATACCTCCACCTCCTTCTCCACCTCCCTCCTACCCATCCACCTCCAAGTCCCCCTCCCCTCTCCACTTCCCGCCTCCATCTTCAGCCCCTCCACCTCCCCTCCCTCTCCACCTCCCCTCTACCCATCCACCTCCACGTCCCCCTTCCACCTCCCCCTTCCCTCCACCTCCTCCCTCCCTCTTCATCTCTCCCTCTCCACCTTTCCTTCCCCACTCCACTTCCACTTCCCCCTCCTCTCCACCTCCCCCACTCCCTCCCCCCCCCAAAAAAAAAAAAGAAAAAACAGAATAAAACTCGCATAATGAAGTGTCTGACAACCTTTCAGAAGGACATAAAGAAAAAAAAAATATTTGATAAATGGATGAAATGCGAAGAGAACAAAGGAAATCAAACATACAAAGACGAAAAAAAAAAAAAAAAAAAAGACAGAAGGAAGAAACAAAAAAAACACCAACATAACAAATGGGTGACACAAGAGAGACCGAAGGTAATAAATACAAGAAAAACAAAATGAATAAGAAGGAAATGAAAAAGAAAATGGGGGGCTGAGATGTGAACAAGAAAGAATATTCAATTTAGAGAAACGAGAAAGGGGGAAGCTGAGGAAAGAGAGAAAAGATGAGGAGAAAGGGGGAAGCTGAGGAAAGAGAGAAAAGATGAGGAGAGAGGGAAGAGAGTAATAAAGGAAACTGAAATTAGGTGTAAAAGAGCAATAGGAAGAGGAGGAAGGAGGGAAGAAGACTGAGGAAGAGAGTAAGAGAAAGAGGGAAGGAAAAGCATATAAAGATGATACAGGAGGTAAAGAGGGGGAAGAGAAAAAGAGAGATATTGAAAAAGAGAAGAAGATGAAGTAGAAAAAAAGAGACATAACGAAAAAGAAGAGAGGAAAGGGAGAGAATAAAAAAGAAGAGAAAATATGAGAGAGAAAAATAGAGATAAAGGAAAAGAGGAGAGAAGGACGACAGGAAAAAAGAGATAATGGAAGAAAGACGAGAAAACAGAGAGAAAATAAAAAACAAAAGAGGAAGAGAAGAGAAAAGAGAGATGAAAAGAAAGAAGAGAGTAGATGAGAGAGAAAAAGAGATCATGAAAAGGAAAAAAGATGAGAGAAAAAGAGGGACAATGAAAAAGAAGAAAGAAAAACAAGAGAAAAAGAGAAATAATGGATAAGAGGAAGATGAGAGAGAAAAACGGAGAAAATGAAAAGGAAGAAAGAGGATATGATGAAAAACAGAGAAGACAGGAGGAAATGAGAAATAATTAAAAAGAAAGGAGGAAGATGACAGAGAAATGGTGACAATGAAAAGGAAGAAAAATGAGAGAAAAAGATATAATGAAAAACAAGAAAACGAGAGAAAAAGAGAAATGACGAAAAAGAAGAGAGGAAGATGAGACAGAAAAAGAGATAATAAAAAGGCAGAGAGGAAGATGAAAGAGAAAAACGGAGGGCGTAACGAAAAAGAAGAGAAGAAAATGAGAGAAAAAGAGGAGGAGAAGGAGAGCAAAGAAAAACAAAGAAAGAGGGAAGAGGATGGAACAAGAGAATGGAAAAAGGAAGAGAGAAGAAGAAATAAAGAAGAGAGAATGTGGAGAGGGGAAGGGGAGAAGAGAGTCGGGGAAGGAAAGAGAATGAAAGGAAAAAGAGAGAGACAGAAGAAGAGGTGCCAAAATAGAGAGGATGAAGTAAAGAAGAGGAAGAGAGTGAATATAACAGAGGAAGGTGAAAATAGAAAGGAAGAAAAGAGAGAGATGGAGGGAGAGAGAGAGAGAGAGAGAGAGAGAGAGAGAGAGAGGAGAAAAAAAGAGAGAGAGACAGAGAAAGAAAATATTTCATATTTAGATATAGAAAAGGCTGGTGAGGAGCATACGCTACGAGGTGCTGAGTAGCTGCGGCCGAAGCCGTCAACTTTACCCTACGATGCCCTTAGGAGACTTTCGGGAGTGGTTATTAACAGTCACTGTTGGAATTTGGAGAGGAGTGCGGGATTCGAACCTACAACTTAGCGAATGCGAGACCAACACGCTTCCGATGACGCCACCGAAGGTGGGAAGAAAGAGGAGGAAGAGGAAGAGGAGGAGGAGGAGGGGGAGGAGGAGGAGGAGGAAGGGGCCGTTCAAGTTAAAAGTCATCAACATTCTTCTTTGAGTGGAGATTGACTCCCAATTATAAAAGAAGAGTTGAAGAGGAATTGAAGAGGAGGTGAAGAGGAGGGGAAGAGGAGGGGAAGAGGAGGGTAAGGAAGAGGAGAGGAATGAAGGTTTGAGTTGGTGGAGAAATGAAAAGAAGCGTTGTATGGAGTGTGAAGAAGAGGAGGAGAAAGAGGAGGCGAAAAGGAGCTGAGGTCCTGAGGAGGACAAGGAGGACAAAGAGGAGGACGAAGAGGAGGCGAAGAGGACGAGGTAAGGATAAGGAGGGTAAGGGAGAGGGAGAGGAGGAATAGAAGGTGGAGGAGGAAGAGGAGAAGGAGGAGGAGGAGGAGAATGAGAGGGAGAAGTAGAGGAAGACAAGGAGGAGGAGGAGGAAGAGGAGGATAAGGACGAGAAGGAGGAAGAGGAGGAGGAGAAAAACGAGGAAGAGGAATTCTAGGAGGTGGCGATGGAGGAGGCAGGAAAGGGAGAGGAGGAGAATGAGGAGGAGAAGAAGTGGTAGTAGGAGGAGAAGGAGTAGAAGGCGTATGAGGAGGAGGAGGAGGATGATGAGGATGAGGAGGAGGAGAAGGAAGAGGAGGAGGAGTGGGAGAAGGAAAAGAGGGAGTAGGAAGAGAAGAAGGACAAGGAGGAGTAGTAGTGGTAGGAGGAGGAAGAAGAGGAGGAGGAGGAAGAAGAGGAGGAGGAGGAAGAAGAGGAAGAGGAGGAGGAAGAGAAGGAGAAGGAAGAGGTGAAAGAGGAAGGCACAGCGTGTCATGTCCCTCAATTCTGGTGAGCTCCCCCCCCCCCGCGTCATCAATTATTATTTGATTAAAAAAATTGAAAAAATCTCGAGATTGATAGAAAGAGATCTTGGTTCGAAGGGTGGATACGGGTTGAGCGGGTGTGGGGGGAGGGGGTGTTGATGGGCTTTGGATTTGGGTGACACTGGGATAATCCTCTCCGACGTCCCGTTCGGAATGCCATCAATAAAGGGCGCCCGTCATTTGCGTGTCTGTCTATTTCTATCTCTATCTGTCTATCTCTTTTTCTCTTTCTCGTTCACTCACTTACACGACCGTATCGAGTATGTTTTTGTTAATATACATGCATGTATTCTTACCTATATACATGCACACATACATATTATATATATATATATATATATATATATATATATATATATACATGTATGCATATATACATGCATATACACATACATACACACATAAATATACATACATCCGCACAAATTCATACATACATATATATACACATAAATGCATACATACACACAAATGCATACATACACACACATAAATACATACATACATACACACATACTATTATATATAATATATATATTATATATATATATATATACACATATATATACATACATATATACGTACATACATACAAACATGTGTGTGCGTGTGCACGCGTTTACATATTCAAACTGAATCTCATTACGAATACTCGTCGGATAAAGACCAAATTCCACATGACAAAGTATATCATCATAATTCCTACATTTGTATGATCAAATGAGATATTTTCTTCTTTGATGAAGAAATAAAAGACGGGAAACCATGAGAAAATATTTATGACAAAGAAGGACAAGTTAGTCAAATGAGCTCCTCTTTTATAAAATAACGAATAAATTGATAAAGAGATAAATAAATAAATAAATAAATAAACTCTCATTAACTGATTCTATTGTCTCTTTCAGACTTCCAGAGATTCCGTATGAGACACACACACACACACACATGCACACACACACACACACACACACACACACACACACACACGTGGCGCATTGGTTAGAGTTCCCGGCTGCCGCTACGGCGGTTCGGGTTCGAATCCCGCACAGTGCTGAAATAATTTTAGTATTGCTGCGCCGAGAGTTGTTACTCCAACTCTCGTGGGGGGGAGTTGGGTGTGTGTGTGCGTATGAGTTCACAGCATTACCTAAAGATCGGTCATGTATGAGCTCTGAACTCTCTTACGAGAGGGTAGTAGCTGTCGATCACGAGTCCAACACGTGATCCAAGACCACGGTGAATTACACACACACAAACACATACACACACACACACACGCACACACACACGCACACTCATTTATATATATATATATATATATATATATATATATATATATCAAAACTTCTTAATTAAGACATCTACTATTTTCATTATAAGCATCTAAGATCTCGTATATAATGTCTTGAAACGATTTTATTCAGTTACAACTTTTCCGTTCAGACTTTTCCTTTAAGCCTCTCTGTCTTCAGGAGATTTAATTAATCTCCGCAACACTTGCCACCAATAACAGACCTCTAACCCCCTCAATAACGGGTGTCATGCTTTTTTCTATGGAACTCTGTGGCACTCTCCCTTCAATTCCGTGGCACCAGAGCTAGGAGTGCCTGTCCTCAACGCAGCCCTTCCATATCTGTTGGTCCTTTTCCTGTCTGCTGGTGTAAAATGGATTATGGACTCCGCCTGATATTGGACCGGGAGTCCTCTTTCTATAGCTGAAAATGGTCCACAGCGGAAAAGGGTCCACAGCAGAAAATGGACCTTCCCCTATCAAAAATGGACACCCCTTTGAAACATACATTTCTTTGTCATTAGATTAGGTTAGGCTAGGTTAGAATGAGTTAGGTTAGCATGAGTTAAGTTAGGTTATGTTAGGTTAGGTTAGTAAGGTTAGGTTAGTTTAGTTTGCGTTAGATTAGGTTAGAATAAGTACTCTGATAAAAAAAAAAATACTTACTAATAAATGTTAATTTGTGAAGTTTAATTCGAACCACTATTTTTTCGTGATTTCCCCATCCCTTCATGTTAATTTGTGGGAAAAACGTTACTAAGAAAATTTGTTGGAATTGTTGTAATATAAATGCAAAAAATATACAAATTGCTGTACAATCGGATAAGACGAAAATTCACAAATACCAAATATTATCTATTTCTTATATAAATAAAAAGAAATAAACTTTTCTAGTGTTATGAGTGGATGTCCATTTTCTATAGGGGTCCATTTCCTGCTATAGAAAATGGACCCCTGGTCCAATTTCAGGGGGGTCCGTTTTCTATCTCGGAACGGCAGTTTCTTCGCGGTTCCCGCGAGTTGATCGCTTGACTGGCCACGTTCTCAAAGTAACACGTTCAGGTCAATACGTTCGACTCTGTACGTTCTACTGCAATCAAGTCTTATTCATAATCATACAAGCCTCAATGGCGCCTCTTTCATCCCTACTCCATTTTAATCCCTACACCCTACCCCCTCCCCCTTCCCCTCCACCCAGTTTTATAACAAAAGAAATGAATGGACACATAATAAAAATTGTCGTATTTTCGGGATTTTTTCCTTCTATGCCGTAGGGTACTTTACCCTTTACCATAAGTGCCGCCAGGTGATTTTATTCATCCAATGAATGACCTTTCCTGCAGGGGGGAAGTTCATTTTATTTCGTTCAATTTCATTTCAATTAACTCCTACCAATATAAAATCAAACTCATCGTAACGAAACCAGACGAAACAAAACAAAAACTGAGGTGGGACACATGAAAAAGGAGGCTTGAGTCAGTGTCCGCACCATTTCTGTCAGAATGCGTCAGATTCCGGCTTCGGAAACGGCGTATTCTCTCTCTTGTCCGCTGCCTTACCAAGGCTGCCGTCAGTCGATTTTATTCATTTGAGAAAAATCCGCATGCAGGGAAATCTTACTTTCAATTAACAATTTTGTTCTGGCTGACATACGACGATTCTACAAAGATAAATGAATAAATACATGAATAAATGAGGAGTTAGACAAATTAATAAGTAAATAAATAGACAAACAGATATAATTAAATAGACAAACAGATAAGTTATATACATAAATGAATAAAACACATGAACAAATAGATAAGCAAATAATGAATATAACAAATAAATACTTAAATGAATAAATGAATAAATACATAATAAATAAATAAGCAAATAATAGATAAAATATTAATATATAAGTGAATAAACAAATAAGCAAATAAATAAAAAATAATATAAAGAGGAATAAACAAGATAATAAATAGATTAATAAATAAAAGGGACCTAATGACTCCTTCTTTCAGTCAGGTAGACAATAATCATATTTTGGCCAGATAACTCTCATTGGTTAAGTGTGATTCGTGTGATGGTTTTGTTCTGGATCCGAACTCACATTCTAACTCATTTTCTCGCTCTCTCTCTCTCTGTCTAACTCTAACTCTTTCTCACTCTGCAACCCTCTTTATATCTAACTCTTTAACTTTCTTTTAAACTCTTTATAACTCCCTTTACAACTCTCTCTTTCTCTCTCTCTCTCTCTCTCTCTCTCTCTCTCTCTCTCTCTCTCTCTCTCTCTCTCTCTCTATAATATATATATACATATATATATATATATATATATATATATATACATATCGCTCTCTCTATCTTTATCTTTCTCGCTCTCCTCTCTTCCTATGTATCTATTTTTTTCTTGCTATGTATCTTTTTTCTCTCTCTAACTTTTATTCTCTATCTTCCTCTCTACTTGGCGCAGCAGTCAGAACCTATCTCAATGTGACCCTCCTATTGTTATTCCCTTGTTTTTATTATTATTGTTACACAACAACTTTATTCAGTTGAAAGAGAACCCCGTCTTTTATTATCAAGGGGTCACGGTGTACCACGCGGTCTTTAATGGACTTAGAGAAAACGTATGACTTGATAGCAAACCACGCGTTCTCACATGCGGTCTATATACAGACACTTTCATGATTGGGGAGAGTTGGTGGTGGGGTGGAGGGGAGAAATGGGAGGGGTGAGGAGGAAGGAGGGGTGAGGAGGAGGGATTAGAGAACAAGGAGTGAGAAGAGAAAAAGGAGGGGTGAGGAGGAGGGAGGGGAGAAAAGGGAGTGGAGAGGAGAAGGGATTAGAGAACAAGGAGAGTGGGAAGAGGAAATGGAGGAAAGGGAGAAAAGGGAGGGGTGAGGAGGAGGGGTGAGGAGGAGGGGTGAGGAGGATGGAGGGGTGAGGAGGATGGAGGGGTAAGGAGGAGGGAGGGGTGAGGAGGATGGAGGGGTAAAAAGGAGGGATGGGTAAGGCGGAGAGAGGGGTGAGGAGGAGAGAGGGGTGAGGAGGAGGGAGGGGTGAGGAGGAGGGAGGGGTGAAGAGGAGGGAGGGGTGAGGAGGAGGAATGGGGAAAAAGGGAGGGGAGAGGAGAAGGCATTGGAGAACAATGGAAAGAGGAAAGGGAGAAAAGGAAGGGGGGAGAAGGGAGGGGGATAAGGGAAGGGGGGGAGGGAGGGGAGAAAAGGGAACCGGGAGAGGGTCGGGGAGAGATGGAAGAGTTGGTGGATAGGCGGGGGAGAGAAAAGGGTGAGAGAGAGAGAAGGGGAGAGAACGAGGGGGGGGTGGAAAAATGGGTTTACCATTACAGACATATGTTTAAACTTTCGAGGAGTGAGAGAGAGAGAGAGAGAGAGAGAGAGAGAGAGAGAGAGAGAGAGAGAGAGAGAGAGAGAGATAGAGGGTGAGGGAAAGAAAGATAGAGAGAAAAAGAATGAGAAAGATAGAATGAGAGAGGAAGAGAGAAACGGAATGAGAAAGTGAGAGAAAATAAAAAAGAGAAAGAAAAAGAGAAGGGGAGAGTTAGGAAAGAGACACTGGGAATAAGAGAGAGAATGAAAATAAAAAAGAGAGAAAAAGAGAGACAGATAGAGAATGAGAAAGAGAGAAAGTGAGAGAGAGAGAGAGAGAGAGAGAGAGAGAGAGAGAGAGAGAGAGAGAGAGAGAGAGAGAGAGAGAGAGAGAGAGAGACTTTTTTTAGCGCGAGAGAAAATATGGAGTCGGAGACGCGGGCAAAGAGGAAAAGGAATCTGTTATTAATGCGTAAAGGTTGAATAGGTTTGCTGGGGGGAAAAAAGTCCCCAAAAGAAATTATAGACCAATTAGGCTGCAGGGCTTCTGTAGGGAAAGCTGGGAGAAGGAAAACTTCCATTGGAAGAAAAAGGATTTAACGTTGAAGAAATATGACGAGGAAAGAACGAGTAGGAGAAGGAAAGAACGAGGAGGAGGAGGAGGAGGAGAAAAAGAAGAGGACGATGATCTGCTCTCTGTAAGAATGGAGTTACATGAACAGCGATGAAAGCAAATAGATAAATAAAAGAATATTTCTATATAAATAGATAAATAAAAGAATAAACACAGGTACATAGGATATATATATATATATATATATATATATATATATATATATATATATATATATATATATATATATATATATATATACGTGTGTGTGTGTGTGTGTGTGTGTGTGTGTGTGTGTGTGTGTGTGTGTGTGTGTGTGTGTGTATTTTTTTTAAGCTAAGTAAAGAGAAACTCTAATTTCTGGAGGCATTTGTCTCCTCAGGTTACGAAAAACCTGATGGGAGTTATAGACCAATTACTTAAACAATGGAGAGAATATAGAGAAGCAAATTTGTGTTAATCGCTATACAAAAGGGAGAATAGACAAGATGACCCTTATTCACTGAACAATGGAATTTACGATTCCTGTACAACAGAAAAGTAAAAACATATAACGAGAGGCTAATAACTTCAAGAGATGTATTTGTAACAAAATAAGATTTCGAAATGGTCTATAAGAGTATATAAGTGGTTTATATGGGCCACAGTTTGGAGTCCATTGAGTTAGAAAACTTTTACAAAGACAAAATAATTGGTACAAAGGATTACAAAGGCGGAGCATGCCGACTGGAGACCTTTTGGTTCATATCTAGATCGGATGCGAAAAAAAAGATCATAATAATAATAGATTAATAAACAAAAACTATAATAATGTAAATAACAAATAAAATACATAAATAAATGCATAGGTAAATAGTAAATAATCATTATTTGACATATGACTAATAATAAATGAAAATCAGACAAACGATAACAAAACAAAAACAAATAATATAAAATAGATTATAATCATTACAGCATCTTGCTTAGGTGTTTATCTAAATGATTCTTAAAGCTTCTAACTGAACTACATTGCACTACCTGTGCAGGAAGTTTACTCCATTCATTAACTACACAGTTGGCAAAGTTGTTTCTACCTATTTCCAAATTGAATCTATTTCCGGACAGTTTGAGACCATTGTTTCTTGTCTGATTCTCATTCAATGTGAAAATTTTGTCACTTTTGATGTTGTCAATTACCTTTGGAATTTTAAAGACCTCCAAGTCGAGAATCGGGTCGTTCCTTTTGTACGGCCTGGCTGGCTCGAAGGTATCGCCTTTGTCTCAGAATAAGCAAGTCGCCCCCGCTAAAGGTTCGAGTCCTTGCGGTGGAGCTTATTTCCATTTGTCAAAATGACACACTTGTCGGAAGGCTCGCCATAATAAAGACTCGATGAAATTAAAATAGAGACCGAGCCGGCCTAGTACCGTCGGGGAACCTCCAGGTCGAAAATCGGGTCGTTCCTTTTGTACGGCCTGGCTGGCTCGAAGCTATCGCCTTTGTCTCAGAATAAGCAAGTCGCCCCGGCAAAGGTTCGAGTCCTTGCGGTGGAGCTTATTTCAATTTGTCAAAATGACACACACACACACACACACACATATATATATATATATATATATATATATATATATATATATATATGTATATGTATATATATAGTGGATGACGCTTCTCTGCGCTGTGGCCAAGATTTGAACCCACGCACCTGACCTCCCTAGCAGTTCCCAGACTCGTGCACTAACCACTGTATCACTGAGTATATAGGGCAAAGGTGGCAGACCCGTTCGCAAGTAGGCGTTGTAACAATTAAACAAAAATAAAAATAAAAAGTAAAGGAGATTATAGACCAAAGGATGGGAGTGGAGAAGATATACCAAACTGTTTAGGGTATTTTATTTTATTATACTTTATCCTACCCTCTTGTATTTATTCATGTATTTTTTTTATATATTCATCATGTGTATTTATTTATTCATTTATTTATCTATTTATCTGTTTTACCTTATCTTATTTCTTTACTTTATCTTTTTTATTTATCTATTTACTTTTTTCAAAGATAAACAAGAGACAAAAGAAAGTGAGCGAAAACTTAAGACCAACATGATGATGGAGAATGGAACGAAAAAGATTAAAGTAAAAACAAAATCCACATTCCAATAAACAAAAGGAATAAGGCTGAAAATATGAACGAAAAACGAAGATAAGTTAACAAAAGGGATTATTCATTTTTGGGCGCGACGAACCGCGAAGACATATACCCAAAAAGTACGATCGTCTGAATCTTTTTGAAAAAAGACGAATCATTATGAAAAAAATAATCTCTTACGGATATTTTTGAAAAATAAAATAAGAGCTGAGGTCTGTGGCTTTAAAGGTGTGAAATATGAAGGTAATATGATTTCTATCCCAATGCTTCATTTACTTTCAGTTTCTACTTTTTCAGAAAATATAGAGTCCCGTAGGTGACTCTATATCTACAAATATATATATATATATATATATATATATATATATATTTTTTTTTTTTTTTTTTTTTTTTTTTTATGCCAGTCCCCTTTCTGTGCCCGGGTGTCATTACTCTGTATTTAATCTTGCTTGCCATTAGGATATTTTATTTTATCCTTTGGCGCGCGCACACACACACACACACACACACACACACACACACACACATGCACCTTCATTAATGACAAAGTAACTACGCCCCATATGGATTGACTCGACCATACTGAGTGACATTATCTTATTAATTTATTTAATTATTTACTTATTTACTTATATATCTGATTATTTATCTTTTCACTCATTCATCTGATTATTTATTAATTTATTTGAATAGTTATCTATTTATCTATTACTTCCGATTCTGTTAGCTGTCTATATACTTATTTGGTATTTCTAATTTATTGTATTATACATTTATTTGCTTATGTGTTTGTTCGCTTAATCATTATTCATATATCAATTGATTTGTTTTAGCTTATTCTGTTACCCATCTATTTTCTATTTCAAAATTGTTATATTAATTAATTTATGTTTATCTATCTATTGATGTATATATTTATCTATTTAATTTCGAGTACAAAAATTCTAACGTGTGGCAATCCCGTCTCTTCATTTAAGCTCCCGCCAGTCGATTTTATTCATTTCCTTATAAACTACCTCGGTTGCGAAGTGGTCAAGTACCAAATGTGTTTCGTCTTTTGAACCAAGTGTTCCTCTTCACCTTCTCTTTAAGATAAAAATATTTTTGAAAAAAAAAATAATAATTTTTTTTAATTATTAAAGATTTTTTTTTTTTTTTTTTTTTTTTGACAAATTCTTACAGATTTTTTTTTTTCGGCAATGGGTCAAGTGTTCCTCTTCACCTTCTCCTTAAGATGAAAAATAAAAATAAAAATAATAATAATAATAGATTTTTAATTATTAAATTTTTTTTTTTTTTTACATTCTTACAGATTTTTTTAAGATTCTCGATGATTTTTCTATATAAATGAAAAAATTCTTGAAGAAAATTTTTATTATTATTCTTTTATTCATTTTGTTCCCTGTTCGTGTTTCTCTCGAGGTTATTGAGTCCTCGTCTCTGCTCCTTCGTTATTCGTCTTTCTTTTTTTTCTTCTTCTTCTTCTTTCTTGATTCGGGAGATATGTAAGAAAACAATGGGAAGCACATCTGAAACAAAATTTTTGATCTAGAAGAAAACCGGATGAAAAAATAGGAAAGAAGCGGAGCGGAAAAGAAGAAGGAAGAGGAGGAAGAGGAGGAGGAGGAGGAAGATGGTGGAGGAGGAGGAAGATGGTGGAGGAGGAGGAGGAAGATGGTGGTGGAGGAGGAGGAGGAGGGTGGTGGAAGTGGCGAAGGAGGAGGAACTGGAGGAGATAGAGAAAGTGGAGGAGGTAGAGGAGGTATAGGATGTGGAGATGGAGAAGGTGGAATAGGTGGAGAAGATCTCGGAGATGATGGAGATGGAGAAAGTAGAAGTGATGAAGATGGAGGAGGTGGAGAAGGCGAAGGTGGTGGAGAAGGCGGAGAAAGAGAATGTGGAGAAGGTGGAAGAGGAGGTGGTGGAGGAAGTATTCCACCACACCCTCACCCTCGACACCCTCACCACTCCTCACCCGCGCCCTCCTCTTCCTTCCTCCCCAGACTCCAAACTCTTCAACAATATCGATTGTGCTACTCCACTTGGGCATCTACTGATCCTCCTATTTGCTCATTCTCACCCCTACCACTCTCCTCCTCTTCCTCCACCTCCTCCTTCTCCTCCACCGCCTCCTTCTCCTCCACCTCCTCCTTCTCCATATTCTCCTCCTCCTGCCCTCCTCCTCCATATTCTCTTCCTCCTCTATTCCCTCCTAATCTTTCTCCTCCTCCTCCCCTCCTCCTCCATATTCTCCTCCTCTTCCATATTCTCCTCTTCCTCTTCCTCCTCTATTCCCTCCTACTCCTACTCCTCCCCCTCCATTCCCTCCTCCTAAGCTTACTCCTCCTCCATATTCTCCTCCTCTTCCATATTCTCCTCCTCTTCCATATTCTCCTCCTCTTCCATATTCTCCTCCTCTTCCATATTCTTCTCTTCTTCCATATCCTCCTCCTCTTCCATATTCTCCTCCTCTATTCCCTCCTACCCCTCCTCCTCCATTCCCACCTCCTACTCCTACTCCTCCAATCCTACCTTTACTCCTCCTCTCCCTTCTCCCTCCTCGTCGTCCTCCATTCCCTCCTCCTCCTCCTCCTCCTTCATTCCCTCTTCCCCCCCCCCCGCAAGACGAGGCTGCTGTTGTGCGCTTCTTCGCCCTCCTCGTCGACTCCGTCTTGCGACAATTTCCCGTCTTCCGCTTCTTAAACTCCCTTCAATACGGAGACGCGATCTGGAAGCTTTGTACACGGATGGATTTTCTTTTTTCTTTTTTTTCTTTTTTTTTCTCAACAGATATCTTTTATTAATTTTTACTTATTTTTATCCGCTTGTTTTTTTTTCACTTGCTTATTCTTTTTCATTTTCATTTTTTACTATTTTTCATTTATCTTATTTCAATCCATGTTGTTTTATTCACCTCTTTTAATCAGCGGAAATTAAAGATCGACACAAAGGCATGACCGATTTCTCTAGTGGATGGGGTCTCGGGCCTTTGCATCCTCGTTCATAATTGGTCCACCTTTGCATCCTCGTTCGTGATTGGTCCACCTTTGCATCCTCGTTCATGATTGGTCCACCTTTGCATCCTCGTTCATGATTGGTCCACCTTTGCATCCTCGTTCATGATTGGTCCACCTTTGCATCCTCGTTCATGATTGGTCCACCTTTGCATCCTCGTTCATGATTGGTCCACCTTTGCATCCTCGTTCATGATTGGTCCACCTTTGCATCCTCGTTCATGATTGGTCCACCTTTGCATCCTCGTTCATGATTGGTCCACCTTTGCATCCTCGTTCATGATTGGTCCACCTTTGCATCCTCGTTCATGATTGGTCCACCTTTGCATCCTCGTTCATGATTGGTCCACCTTTGCATCCTCGTTCATGATTGGTCCACCTTTGCATCCTCGTTCATGATTGGTCCACCTTTGCATCCTCGTTCATGATTGGTCCACCTTTGCATCCTCGTTCATGATTGGTCCACCTTTGCATTGGACATAACTGCCTGATGTCTAGCACGGCTATATAATCGATAAAGGCCCCGAATACCCGGTCACAGCACACAAACACAACAAGGCTTAGTACATTATGCACTCAAATCAGACTAGTATATTGTCAGTAACTTGTATAGTAAATTGTACATTATCAATGTATCCCTGTATCGCTGTTAATTCAATAAACCGATTATCATCATCATTAGCGTTACTATTATTATTACTAATATTATTATTACTATTTTTATTATCACTATCACCATAGTCATCATCATTATGATTATATTATTATTAGAGCCTCACTTTGTTGAATGCCTTCGCGTCTTCAATTCGGAGATGCGCGGATTATATATATATTTTTATCAACAAATTAAATAAATTTTACCCATCTTATGGGTCGGTCCCTGGCCTGAAGAAAGTTCCCATCGATCGTGACCCCTTTGAGGTTCAAGTAATTCCCTCGGGGGCATAGAACCGATTGTACTTTAACTAGAAAATCTATGAAGCCTGTTACTTTGTTGAAGGTTCTGTGGCGTCGTCCTTCGCCTTTAAGACCTTATCACATTGGTCTATTTTGCCTTCGATTGTCGGAACAGATTTGCAGCCCGCAGAAGGACTCCGATGTGCTGGAGGAAAATTTGCCCAGTGTGATGACCCCTTTACGAAGTTATCTTCAGGCTTTGACGGAAGTTGGGGGAAAGTAAAGATGTATCCATCTTTATTACATGTTCACAGCGGCTTCGCTTATTCGCTCCCCCCTCAGTCCAGGCCATTTAATCTTGTTGAACTGATATAATTCGCAAAGAATTGGTATAAATTAATTTTGTTTTGTTTTGTTTCTTATGAAAAATTTCGGAGTATCTTGTAGTGAATAATTCTGTTGCTTAGTTTATGTGTGTATATGTATGTATGCATGTATGCATGTGCATGTATGCACGTACATATGCATATATATATATATATATATATATGTATATATATATATATATATATGTGTGTGTGTGTGTGTGTGTGTGTGTGTGTGTGTGTGTGCGTGTGTGTGTGTGTGTGTGTGTGTGTGTCTGTGTGTGTATCTATGTATGTACATATGTATGCATATATGTACGTATGTATGTACATGTATGTATACACGTGCATTATGTATTTATGTATGTATATACATATGTATATATCAATATACCTAGGTATGTATATACAAGCATGCATTTATGTGTATAAATGTATGTATGCATTTTTCGGTGTATATATGTTTGCATACATGTATGAACGAATGTAATAACAATATTGATAACGATAAACATAAAAAAACAATAACAGCAATAATAACGATAACAACATCTACCTGTACCATTGTATCAATAACAAGTGGCGGATGGATGAGCGCATCGCGGATATCTGGCCAGGATGTTCCACTTTACTCCATACTGTTCCAACACACTATGGAAGACTGCAGTGTACACAGTGACACAGGACAAGAACACAATTGTACTCTATCAGGTGATTTATAAGAAAAAAATCGTTCCATCCATAGCGTTTAACTTAAGGTAGACGGAACAGCTCGGCCAGTCAGTCTAGGGTACAGCAATACTACAAATACCAACAACAACAACACTTCCAAAACAACAACAAAAACAACAAAAACAACGTCATCTTCATCATCACACTCGTCGTTGTCGTAATCACCATCATCGTCACCATCATCATCATCCCACTCGTCGTTGTCATCATCATCATCGTCATCTTCACCATCATCATCATCATCACTACCACCATCATCCTAACATCCTGTTTCAATAACAAAAAACTAAATTCGTTTTCATCCCTTCCTTATGGGACGATATTCTTCCTTTTACTCAGTTTCATTAACCCCTACCGCACCCAACTTGTCAGAGAAAAAGACAGCGAAACAACACTGTGCACACAAACTTTAATGAGAATAAGAGCTTGCATTCCGCGCCGGGACTAAACTGGTGCCTGATGGGAAGTTTTTACGGTCCAATAAAGTGTACAGAGAGTGCCAACCCTCTATTCATGAAGCCGTGGTACTGAACGTGAACTAACTAAACCAGTTGTCAAACCAGTACTCAAGTAGTGCTTTATCAAGTTAACCATCTGAGTTGGACATCAAAGTTAGTGCCTGGTTGGTGCCTTCTTTTTCTTCTTCAACTTAATCTATTTCATCCTATTTAGAACACCTCAAGAAACTTATGGTGGTATTCTTAAAAAAAAAAAAAAAAAAAAAAAAAATCTTTGATAAATCTTATATTAATCCTTGGAAGGGAAAGATGTACATAAGGATTTATATATATATATATATATACGAATACCACCGTAAGATTCTTTCGGTGATATTAAAAAAAAATCTTCCCTTATATAGATATTTCCCTTGGAAGTATTTATATAAGATTTATATAAGGAAAGAATATTTTTTAAGAATACCACTGTTAATCTTAAGCACAAAGTCAAAGAACATAAATTAATGAAAACCCAATCTAACAAAAACACAAAATTACAAACTAACGAAAACACATAGGCAAACATGAACACAAAACACAATTAAAACACACGAGTTGTTCTAAATGGCAAAACTTCTAGATGGAAAAATGTTACGAGTGGAGTTCCTCAGGGTTCCGTTCTTGGGCCACTTCTATTCATAGTATATATGATATACACCACGGACTGAAATCTATTGTCTCCCAATTTGCTGATGATACAAAAATGTACGGAATGGCAAATTATCAATTAAATCAATTAGATATTCAAGAAGATTTAGATAAATTACAGCAATGGTCTGAAAATATGCTCATGAAATTTAACACAAGTAAATGCAAGGTTGTGCACATAGGTAAAAATAATAGTACGATTACAAGTTATTTGGAAATGCATTAACAAAAGTGGATAGTGAAAAGGATCTCGGCGTAATTATCAATAACGATTCCAAGTCATCTAAGCAGTGTATTTCAGCCTCTGAGAAAGTAAATAAGATTCTAGGACTGATTGCACAATTTTTTAACTTCAAAAGTTCATCTCTCATTAACAAGCTATATAAATTGTTAATTCGTCCACATTTGGAATATGCTGTTTCCGTATGATCACCGAATCTCATTAAAGACCTTGAAAGATTGGAAAAAGTACAACTGCGAACCACAAAACTGATTCTAATTATCAAAAATAATACAAAAATCGACTAAAACACATCCAAAGTGACAAAATTTTCACATTGAATAAGAATCCGACATAAAATAATGGTCTCAAACAGTCAGGAAATAGATTTAATTGGAAAGTGAGTAGAAACAACTTCGCCAACCGTGTAGTTAATGAATGGAATAAACTTCCTGTAGAGGGAGTACAATGTAGTTCAGCTCAAAGTTTTAAGATTCGTTTAGATAAGCACCTAAGCAAGATGCTGTAATGTTTGCCACTTATTTTATATTATTTGTTTGTTTGTTATTATTTGTCTGTTTATAATTTGCTTATCATTTATTATTTATCTGTCAATTTATTACTATTTACTATTTACCTGTTTTTACATTATTTAACTTTCCCTATTTATTCTGTTATTATTGATACTATTATAAAAAAAAATTATTCTTAATTATATTATAATTTTTATCATTATTATAATTTCTTCGCATCCTACCTATTTATGGGCCAAAAAGTCTCCTGTCGGCATACTCCTCTTTTGTAATCCTTTGTGAAACAGAATCACGGCATACAAACACAGGAAAAAGTACACAGAAACACAAACAAATTCAAAACAAGCTAAAAAAAAACAATAAACAAAATCAAAACACAAACAGAAAATACAAAACAAAACAAAAAACACACGAAGACGAACAGGACAAAGAAACGTAAACATAAACACAAACAAAACACAAAACATGACAAACACAAACAAAAGCATAAACACACGGGAAAGCATAAAATAACTGTAGCCCATTCACTCACTTATCTGTATCTTCTTTTTGGGCTCAATATTTCCTCCTCTGCAACGCAATGAATTCTCAAATCACCCTCGAGAACCATCTCTAAACATCAAGGGCCCCAATGATGTAACGCCACTTCCTCCACTCCTCCTCCACTCCTCCCCAACTCTTCCTCCACTCCACCTCCAAATATCACGTATTCCAAGATCCCAAAGTCTTTAAATTGTGTTTCACTCTATTTCGTTTTGTTTTATTCTGTTTTATTTAGTTCTATTTTCATTTAATCTTTTTTAACTATTTTATTTGGTTCAATTTTATTTTGATATTAAATTATTTAATTCTATTTTGTTTCACTTGTTTCTATCTTATTTTACTTTGTTGTATTTAATTTTAGTTTAGTTTATCTTGTTTTATTCTATTAATATTTTCAGATTTTTTTCATTTCTCTTCCACGTGTTGTAAAACAGCCCTTTACATCAGGTATATTTCCTTTGTCATCCCCCTAACTGCGTTTACTGCGCCTGTAAACATTCTGTTTGCTATGTCATGACGTTTTGTGCCATCTCCCTGGTTTTCATCACAGGCAGACTACGAGTAGATTGAGTACCTCGGCTTTTTCAACACTCTGTATGCCTTTGCCTTCTGTCCCAGTTATTGGACATTTTGTTTTTCATACCTAGGCTTCCTCTATCAGGGTTTTTTTTTTATCATATCCAAGCGTGGACAAGTTTTGTTGATTTAGACTTTGGCTCGCGTCCCTGTGCAATAGATTAATCAATCAACGAGTAAATAAATAAATAAATAAATAAATAAATAGATAAATATTTAGGTAAATAGATAAATAAGTAGATAAATGAGTACATGAATGAAGAAATACTTAGGTAAATAAATTAATAAATCAATAGACGAATAAATAGATAAACTAATAAATAAATGAATAAATGAAAAAAATAAGTAAATAAATAAATAAATAAATAAATGTTTAATTAAACAGGTAATCAATTAAATAAATAAATAAATAAATGAATAAACAAACAAACAAATCAACAACCAAATAACTAAATGAATTGATAGATACCCTAACAGGTTGACAAACAAACAAACAAACGAACAAACAAACAAACCCCCTCAATTCCAGGTGCCTCCTTTCCTTCTGTCCCGCATTCTCAACACACCGATTTCATTCAATTCCGCGACACCCAGTCGATGCGAGGACCCCCAACTTATACTTCTGATATTGACATTCCACCCTAACCTGGCACTGTTACTCCCTGCTGTAGACCTTCAGTGGCACTCCACAAGGAATTGGACGACGCTCGAGTTGTGATGGATCTCTTTTATGTGGATCTAAGTACTCATTCAAGAAGATTGAAAACTCCCGAAGTTGAAGGCCGTCTATGCGTGTTCTTCCACTCAGAGTTGACGCACAATGTCAAAGAGGGTGCCATCGTTCTTGTTGGCGTCAACTCGTCATCCTTTTGCTGGGCTTTCCGGTTGTAGTGTTTGTTCCATCTGTCGTCAGGTGATTTTATTCGGAGGTTTGTAATTTCCCAGGGAAATATGAGGGAAGAGATTCAGTGTGTGGTGAGTGGGTGATAGGTGACGGGTGGTGATTCAGTGATGAATAATTGTGGTTGTGGTTGTGGTGGTGATTGTGGTGGTGGTGATAGTGGTGGTGGTGGTGGTAGTGGTGGTAGTAGTAGTGGTGGTAGTGGTAGTGGTGGTAATGGGTGAATTATTGTGGTTGCGGTTGTGGTGGTGGTGATAGTGGTGGTGGTAGTAATGGGTGAATTATTGTGGTTGCGGTTGTGGTGGTGGTGATAGTGGTAGTGGTGGTGAAAGTGGTGGTGGTGGAAGTGGTGGTGGTGGTAGTGGTGGTGGTGGAAGTGGTGGTGGAGAAAGTGGTGATGGTGGTGATGGTGGCGGTGGTAGTGGTGGTGATGATGGTAATAGTGTTGTTAACAGAGTAACCCAAAGCCCCACCACTTAACCCCCTCCATACAAAGAGACAAAACAACAATTACCTAACCACGACATTAAACTCGTTCATCTGCAGATAGCTTAATCCCTCTTCACGGCGCCCCTACGTACCTCCTCACCTTGCCCTGGCGCTCGCCGGAGGCTCTGGTGCCACTTGTCCTACTTGACCCTCGTAATCTGCCACTGCACCGCTTATCGCGTCTGATCTCACTCCCCGTTCCCACTCCCATTCTCCTGCTCCCCCTCCACTCCCACCCCTACTCCCCCGTTCCCATCCCTACTCCCCCGTTCCCATCCCTACTCCCCCGTTCCCACTCCCACTCTCCTGTTCCCCCTCCACTCCCACTCCCACTCCCCCGTTCCCATCCCTACTCCCCCGTTCCCACTCCCACTCTCCTGTTCCACATCCACTCCCACCCCCACTCCCACTCTCCTGCTCCCCCTCTACTCCCCCGTTCCCACTCCCACTCTCCTGTTCCCCCTCCACTCCCACCCCCACTCCCACTCTCCTGCTCCCCCCTCTACTCCCCCGTTTCCACTCCCACTACCATCCCCATTCTCCTACTTCCCCTCCAATCTCCTCATTACCCCGTCCCCGCCCCCAGTCACCTGGACCCCCTCCACTCCCACCCCTTCCCCCTCTTCATTTACTGCTCCTCCTCTCACTCCCACTTCCACTTCTCCTCCTCCTCTCCCTCACTTTCACTCTCCTAGTCTCCCTCCCCCCCGTTCCCATTCCTACTCCTCTCACTCCCATTCCCATTCCTGCCCCTCTCCCACTTACTCTTCCCCCCCTCCCTCTTTCATTCACCCGCACCCCTTCCCACTCCCATTCCCACTCCTTCCCCTCTCACTCTCCTGCTCCCCTCCCTGTACCAACCCCAATCCTATCCCATTCTCACTCTCAACCTACCCCTTCTACTCCCACTCCTCCCCTTCTCATTCTCCTGGTCCCCCCTCCATTACCACCCACTCCCAATACTACCCCGTTCTCACTCTTCTCCTACCCCCCTTATACCCATTCCTCCCCCTTCTCACTCTCCTAATCCTCCTCCTCTTCCAACTCCCACTCCTTCCCCCTCTCATTCTCCTGCTCCTCTCCCCTTCCCGTTCCCAATCCTACCCCCGTTCTCACTCTCCCTGTATCCCTCCTATTCCCACTCCTCCCCCATATCAAGCTCCTAGTCCCCCTCCCCCCTCCGTTTCCCACTCCCCCTCTTTGTCTCAGTTTGATTTTACCAAATTAGGATATTTTTCCTTTTTCAAGAGGTCTCTGTCTATTATCTAAAGGTTCTCTTCTATCACTTCTATGCCTAAAAGAAGAGTATCTTCAGTGCCTTTCGGAGGGGAAGGTCGGAACCAGGTTCTTGGTGGTCTACATAACTGATACGATGAATCTGGTGTCAAGAGAAATCATCCACAAGACCATCACCATCTTAACCCATTAAACTCCAATGACAAGATGTCTTGTCATTTGGTCAAATAAAACAAAAAATCATAAAACACCAAAATGTTTGATCGAACACACACCAGAAAAATATGACGTCAGTCCTCGCTTCGCTCGCGAGCGAAGCGAGGACTGACGTCATATTTTTCTGGTGTTTGATCAAACATTTTGGTGTTTTATGATTTTTTGTTTTATTTGACCAAATGACAAGACATCTTGTCATCGGAGTTTAATGGGTTAAGAACATAAGAACATAACATAAGAATGAAGGAAACTGCAAGAGACCATAAGGCCTACACTAGGCAGTTCCGTATCCATCACCACCTGTCATCCCCATCCATAAAGTTGTCTAATCGTTTCTTAAAACAACTGATAGTTTCACCGCTTACTACATGATTACTAAGGTTATTCCATTTGTCGACCACCCTATTTGTAAACCAATTCTTGCCTCTTTCCTTCTTGAATCTAAATTTGTCCAGAATGGAGGAGATCGCGAGAGACCATAAGACCTACACTAGGCACTTCCGTGTCCCTTACCACCTGCTTTTCCTACCCACAGTTATCCAATTTTCTTTTAAAACAATAAATTCTTTTGGCGCTCACTACATTGCTATTAAATCTTGAGCCTAAGAGAATTGCAAAGGCAGAAACGTCCGAGTCTTAACCAGTTCTGGAGGAGAAATGACTTGTATAATTTACTCAGCCTCCAGACGATTTTGTTCAGCGAACAGAAAGCATCCTTACTACCCAAAGATTAACTATATTACCTTTATTTATTATTATCTTTTTAAGGACACTTGAAAATATTGCTTCACAGCAAAGGTGGGACAGTTCTCGTGCCTTTGCTTGCAAGCAATGCTTTCAGCCTCACTGAGATAAGTTTCCTTGTCTGGGGTGAGAATAAATTCTCACAGTCGTCGTCTGGGAGAAAAAAAAAAGAAAAAGACAAAAAATATGGTTTGTCTTGGAGGCAACGCGGCGAAGCGGAGTTTTACAAAACAAAGACATGATTTACGACAGGGCTGATCCTACGCGCGCCTCCTCGTCCTCCTCATTTTCCTCCTCCTCCTTCTGCTCTCCTCTTCATTCTCCTGCTCCTCTTCTTCTTCCTCCCCATACTCCTTCCCTTCCTCCTCCTCCTTCTCTTCCTCCTCTTCATTATCCCCCTCCTCTTCCTCATCCTCCGCTTCTTCATCCCCCTCTTCCTCCTCTCCTCCTCCTTTTCTTCATCCTTTACGGAATCTACAAAGGGAGGCAGTTGACGTTATATATCTCCACTTCCAAAAAGATTTCGATAAAGTCCCTCATAGAAATTAATAAACTAGAATTCCATGGTATAGTAGGTCATATCCATCGATGGATTTCTGAATAGCTGTGCGATCGTAAGCAATGTGTTGTTCTAAGTAGAAAATACTCAGGCTGGCAGTGTGTATCAAGTGGAGTGCCTCAGGACTCAGTGCTAGGTCCTGTTCTCTTTCTGATATACATTAATGGCCTGGATGACAATATATATTGTAAATTATTCAAATTCGCGAATGATACTAAAATTGCAAATTTGATATTCATAACACAAGAATTACAAAAATGATTGAACATTTTATGTGAATGGGCCAAAAATTCCCAGATGTTTTTCAATATAAATAAATGTAAAGTACTTGATATTGGTAATAGAAATGCCCAAGCCAACTATACGATGAATGGAGAACAACTGGCAAGTGTAGAACAAGAGAAAGATCTTGGTGTTATGATCTCAAGCCAAGCAAACAGTGATTGGAGTTCATTAAAACTGCAAATAAATTAATTGAATTTATAAGTAGAGCTTTTGAACTTAGAACTGATTTTTTTTTTTTTTTTAATCTTTACAATACCCTAGTCAGACCTAACCTAGAATGTTCTGTATAGTACTGGCCTCCATATTACAAAAAGGAAATACAGAAGCTAGGCTCATTTCTAGGTTGCAGAACAAGCCTTACGAAGAGCGTTTAAGGGAACTGAATTTGTTTAGTCTCTCGAAACAGAGAATGAGAAGAGATCTAATTGGGGTCTTCAAAACTGAAAGTTAGAAAGAGTGCAGCGTAGAGTAACAAGGCTCATTTCTAGGTTGCAGAACAAGCCTTACGAAGAGCGTTTAAGGGAACTGAATTTGTTTAGTCTCTCGAAACAGAGAATGAGAAGAGATCTAATTGGGGGTCTTCAAAATTGTCAAAGAAATTGAAAACATGGATGTGGAAAAATATTTTAAAATTGACACCTCCAACGCAACTAGGCGTAATGGATGCAAGATTGTACGTAAACGATTTCAAACAGACGAAGCAAAATACTCTTTCTTCAGTTGCGTTGTTGATATATGGAATAGTCTACCATCCAACGTCATTGGTTGTCCCAATTTACGAGTAGACGTATTTAAAAGACGTCTCGACATTTACTTTGCTACAAATTCCCGACTAGAATTACTTACAAAATTGTAATAATAATAAAACAATACTAAATAGATAATAATTATAATAGTGAATGGTAATGATGATAGTAATGGTAATAGTAATGATAATGTTAACCCTATGTTAAGTACCGGAACAGCCATGTGAGAACCAATAGATCTATTGGTCTTCGTTTGTCCATGGAACTCCATGTAAATCATCCCCCTCCTCCTTTTCTTTGTCCTCTACCTCATCCCCCTCTTCCTCAGCTTACTTCTTCTCCTCCATCTCCTCCTCATCCTCCACCTCTTCTTTATCCTTCATCTCCACCTCGTCCTAATCCTAATCCTCCACCTCATCTTGATCCTGATTCTCCACTTCATCCTTATCCTCCTCACCCCTCACCTCCTCCTCCTTTATCTCTCCTCCACCTCATCCTCATCCTCCACATTATCCCTATCCTTCACCTCCTCCTCATCCTTCATCTCCTCCACCTCATCTTGATCCTGATTCTCCACCTCACCCCTCACCTCCTCCTCCTTCATCTCTCCTCCACCTTATCCTCGTCCTCCACATTATCCCTATCCTTCATCTCCTCCTCCTCCCCAATATCTTACTTTAGAAATCCTCCTTGGTCTCCTCGTTTTACTCCTATACCTCTTCCGCGTATTCCTCCTCTTCTTCTTCCTCTCAGTCCTCTTCCTCCTCCTCTTATCCTACGTCACAGTTGCGTTTTCCATTTCATCCTCTTACTCCCCCCGCTTCTTCTTCTTCTTCTTCTTCTTCTTCTTCTTCTTCTTCTTCTTCCTCCTCCTTCTCGACCTCCTCCTCTTCACCCTTCTCCTGTTAACCGGTCAACGCGCTATTAACAGGTCAACGTGTTGTTAACATGTTGACCGCAATTTGGGTCATTTGTGCATTAGTCTGTCAGATGGCAGAGTATAATCCGCTTCGGCTAACCCGTCCAATGTCCCTCGCGGCCTCCACACGTTTGTCCTGGCTGCCGGCAGGTGATTTTTATCAGCCGAAAGAAACCCTATGGACAGCGAAAGGACCATTGATGTTAATAACTCCGGACCGCCTCAAGGTTGAGGTCCGGACGAGTCTGTCCTACAAACCTTAAAACTCAAAATAAATAAATAAATAAATAAATAAATAGAAAATAAACAAATAAATAAATAGATAAGATAAATCAATATATATAAAAAAAAATAAGGGCGAGTGCATCAGCCGGAACAGCCGCTGTTCCGTTTAGCTGACCATCACTCACTCACAGCCCAATCCCTTGCTCTCGTCACCACCCCCCAAACACACACACATACCCGACTATCATCCCCCTCAACCCCATCCCACCCAACCCCACAACCTCACCCACAAACATCCCACCCCTAACTCCACCCGCACGGGCTCAAAGCCCGTAGGGGTGATACTTAAAAAAAAAAAAAACGCCCTCAACCCAATCCCTACACCCCCACCATCCTATGGCCCATCGCCGAATCCTCAAACACACGCACACAACTCGTGGCGCAATTAGTAGAGTTCCCGGCGGCCACTACGGAGGTCCGGGTTCGAATCCAGCCCAGGGCTGAAATAATTTCAGTATCACTGCGCTGCGGGTTGTTACTCCAACTCTCGTGGGCGGGGAGTTGTGTGTGTGTGTGTATGTAAGGTCACAGCATTACCCATAGATCAGTCATATACGAGCTCAGAGCTCTCTTCCGGGAGGGAAATAGCTGTCGCTCACGATTCCAACACGTGATCGAAGACCATAGTGAATCACACACACACACACGCCAAACACAACCCTACCACCATACCTAACCCTACCACCCCATCCCAGCCCTAATTCCACCCCCGAACCACACTCCACCCAACCCTACAACCCCACCAAACCAACCCGACAAAGCCCGTGGGAGTGATACTTCACTCCCAAATTTCGAAAAAAATAAATTAAATAAAAAAAAAAAATAAAAAAAAAAATAACCCCACCATCACTACCCTCCCAGCCAACCCCAGCCGCTGACCTAATGCTTTTGAGTATCCGTGAGGGTCTCCGGCGAGGAACAATGAGCGACTCGAACAAGGGCTCGGTTGGCCTTTGTCCCGCCGCCATTACCGGGATGGGTCCGCACGGATTAGTGATGCCCCGTAGACCTCATTCTTAACCCGCATATCCTTTTCCTTCCGTTCCGGCTCTTTTCTCTTTTTCTCTTTTTCTTTTTCTTTTCTTTTTTTTTTTCCTTTTTTTATTGCTAGTTTCATTTTTTTCTCTTTTTTTCTCTTTTTTTTTTTTTTTTTTTTTTTTTTTCCTCGTCTATTCTTCTGTGGGGTCAATGTTCGGAGAGGGTCCACGTGGTGGTCGACGGATTTTTTTTTTCTTTCTTTCTTTTTAGCGAATGGCATGAGGGATGTGAGACGGGGAGGTGGGAGTAGGATGTAGGAGGGGGAGGTGGGAGTGGGAGTGGGAGGTGGGAGGGGGATGTAGGAAAGGATTGTGAGAGGGGGATGTGGGAAGGGGGTGTGAAAAGGGAATGTGGGAGGGGGAGGTGGGAGGGGGAGGGGGGAGGGGGATGTGAGAGAGGGAGGTGGCAGGGGGAGGTGGGAAAGGGATATGAAAGGGGGAGGTGCGAAGGGGCATGTGAGAGGGGGAGATGGGAGGGGTATGTGGGAGGCGAATGTGGGAAGGGAGGATATACTGTAGGAGGGGAAGGGGAGGCGGGTGAGGAGGAGAGGTGTGAGGGGAGGGAGAGGTGGGAGGGGAGGGAGGGGTGGGAGGGGAAGGGGAGGAGGGATATGGGAGGGGAAGAGGGATATGGAAGGGGAAGAGGGATATGGGAGGGGAAGGGGGATATGGAAGGGGAAGAGTAATATAGGAGAGGAGGAGGATGTGGGAGGGAAGGGTGGATGTGGGAGGGGAGAAAGGATATGGGAGGGGAAGTGTGATATAGGAGAGGAGGAGGATGTGGGAGAGGAGGAGGATGTGGGAGGGAAGGAGGGATGTGGGAGGGGAGAAAGGATACGGGAGGGGAGGAAGGATATGGAATAGAAGGGGAGATATGGGAGGGGAGGAGGGACAATGGGATGGGGAGGAGGGATGTGGGAGGAGAGGAGTAATATGGGAAGGGAGGTGGGAGAGGAGGGGGAGGAGGAAGAATGGAAGTGGGAGTGGAAAGGGGAGTCAAACTCCCTTTCGGGGTCTCGGTCCCTGACGGTCCCCAATATGCCCCAAGTTCGCCTCTGAGCTGAACAGAACCACCTGTTCTCCAGTCTGTTCTTCACAAGAACAAAATACACGAGAGACGAGAATACACGAGCTATAGAGAACAAGAGGTCCGTCGTCGCCATCGTCGTCGTCGTCGTCGTCGTCGTCGTGAACCGCCGTAGGGCGAACCATAGTACTGGGTACCCTATGCTGTCTCTGAATACGGACGCACTACTCTACATTATCACTTCGTTTCCTATTGTCAGGGCCCTTT
>NC_134798.1:40078308-40080808 GCF_046742065.1 Oratosquilla oratoria
TGGAGTGGCTGCGAGTGAGTTTGAAGTTAGGGTAGGTTTGGAGTGGTAGGGCGTCAAATTGGAGTTGAAGGAAGGGAATTTTTAGTGGTGAAGATCTAATTCGGAGGCGTAGGGAGTAAATCTGTGATAGCGAGAAGTGTTTTGGAGTTGGAGTGGGTTTGGAGTGGCAAGGATGGAATTTGAAGTGTATGGATTGAATCTGAAAATATGGGATGGAATTTAGAGTGGCTGGGAGTAAGTTTGAAGTCAATCTAGTGTATTGGGTTTTGAACTTGGAGAGAAGTAATGAATTTGGAGTTGTGGGAAGTCAATTTGGAGTTCTTATAGGTAAATTTTGAGTAATGGGGAAAAGAACTCAAAGGAAGAAAAAAGTGAGAGTGATTTAGGAGTGATGAAGGTGGAGGTAGATATGGGTGGAGGAGGAGGTGTAACTGGTGGATGAAGTGAAGGTGGAGGAGGTGTAACTGGTGGAAGAAGTGAAGGTGGAGGTGGTGAAGTAGGTAAAGATGTAGGTGGAGGAGGTGGACGAGGTGATGGAGGAGGTGGAGGTGATGGAGAAGGTGGAGTTGTAGGTGGAGGTGGACGGTGTGGTGGTGGAGGTGTAGTTGGGGAAGGAGGTGGAGGTGGAGGTGGTGGAGGTGTAGGAGATGGTGGAGGAAGTGTAGGTGGTGGAGATTGAATTGGTGGAGGGGATGGAGGTGGTGGAGGTGGAGGGGATGAAGGTGGTGGAGGAAAATGGAGGAAATGGAGGAAGTGAAAATTGTGAGGGTGGAGATGTTGGAGGAAATAGTGAAGGTGGAAGAGAGGGTGGAGGTGGCACAAATGATGACGATGATGATGACGATGATGATGATGACGATGACAACGATGACGACGACGACGACAACAGCAATAACGAAAATAACAACAGTAAAGCCCTGTTCACACTAGTGGTTTGAATCGCGGGGAAACTGAAGCGGTACCGCATAGTCAAGGAAAAACTGAGCGGTAGTATGTGAACGCATCAATTGACTTACATCGTAATGAAGCCGCCGCAGTTCAAACAATGACAACAATAACAATGATAACAACAACAACAACAAAAACAAAAACATGAAATGCGGAAGAACCAGAGGCATCACTCGAAGAACAAAAAAAAGTAAATAATCACCTGCGTTTGCACACAAGCCACGCCCATTACAAGATAAGCACCTCCTCAATTTAGTCTCTTACAGCGTAGTAACCTTTGTAAAAAAATAGAAAATAAAATCTAGTTTTACATTCAAGCCTCGCCCCTCATTTGAAATAAGCTCATTTTATTGGTTGATATCTGGTCTGAATGATGACGTCATTTAGCCAAGCAAGGTAATGCATCCAAAAGGGGAGTGGCTTTGGTGCAAAGTTATATAGAATATTCTAATTTTCATTTTTGTACAGAAAATTTGTAAACATTTATCTCTCTCACGCGCAAGCCCGCTTTTAAAATATCTCCTTCTTTTCTATTACTTTATCCGTTTCATTGGGTTAAAAGGAGAGGAAGAGGGGAGGGGGAGGGGAGAGGAGGGGAAGGAGAGGGGGGAGGGAGGAGATGGGGAAGAGAGGGGAAAGGGGAGGGAGGAGAAGGGAAAAGGAAAGGAGGGGAGAGGGAGGAGAGAGGGAGGAGGGGAGGACGTGGGAAAAGAAGAGGAGGGGAGAGGGAGGGGAGAAGGGAGATAGGGGAGGGGAGGTAGGGGAGGGGAGGGAGGGGAGGAGGAAGTGAGGGAAGAAGGAGGGGAGAGAGAGGGGAGAGGTAGGGTAGGGGAGGAGAGAGGGAGGTGAAGGAGCAGATAATAATAATGATACAAGTAATAAATAATAATGAATAATAATAATATATATAAATAATAATAATAATAATAACAATAATAGTAAATATAAATAATAAACAATAAAATTAATAATAATAAATAATAAACGTGCCCATCTTGTTCTCCTATCTCCATGACGGAAGCACAATTGACTCAAACAAGTCTTGACCTCTTCAAATATACAAAGGACATAATTACACTTGTCATGAGTCCAGGGACATTTCGTTCACGTCGCCATCAATAATTCCACTTCCGATCGAAAATCAGCACGACTTTGTGACAAGACTTTTTGAGCCGATTGCCGAGTTTTTCGCTCGGTCATTTTTTGGCAAATTAATGATTTATAGGACACTGTCTTTTCTTATGTGGTAAACGATTTCTGTGACAAAGCTCTTTTGGCCGTTGCCTAACATGACAAGGCATAATAGGGGAATTAAAGACTCATGTGACAAGATTATTTTGACCGAATGATGATTAGTGTGACAGGTTTTTTTTTCCAATTAACCATTTGTGTTACATAACTTTTTCACAAAATGGTAATTTGTGACAATACTTATTCACCCGGCTAATAATGCGTAACAAGACTTTTTGACCGATCAACGTGTGACAAGACTTTTCTGACCGATAAACCATATTTGTGACAAGACATTTTTTGACCGAACAACGATTTATGT
>NC_134798.1:40085808-40095808 GCF_046742065.1 Oratosquilla oratoria
AAGAGGAGGAGGAGGAAGAGGAGGTGGAGGAAGAGGAGGTGGAGGAAGAGGAGGTGGAGGAAGAGGAGGAGAAAGGAGGAGGAGGAAGAGGAGGGGGAAGAACAGGAGGAGGAGGAGTGGAGGAGAAAGAGGAGGAGAAAGAGGAGGAAGAGGAGAAAGGAGGAGGAAGAGGAGGAGGAAGAGAAGGAGGAGGAAGAGGAGGAGGAGGAGGAAGAGGAGGAGGAAGAGGAGGAGGAGGAAGAGGAGGAGGAAGAGGAGGAGGAAGAGGAGGAAGAGGAGGAGGAAGAGGAGGGCGAAGAGGAAGAGGAGGGGGAAGAGGAAGAGGAGGGGGAAGAGGAAGAGGAAGAGGAGGAGGAGAGGGAAGAGGAGAGGGAAGAGGAGGGGGAAGAAAAAATAAGTTTTGAAGTGAGTTTTATTTATTATCTATTTATAAGTTTATTTGCCTATGCTAATTACACATTATTTTATTGAGTCAAAAAGTCAACTCTGGACAAAATATGGGGTCTCGCTCGTTGAAAGGCTCCGTTCAAGCCCACGTCCGCCCCTCAACTAAACAAAATAATCCCCAAATGCGCGTCGCTTCAGAGAAGAGGTTTAATCTTTAAGCTTTAATATTAAGTGGAGACTGATTAATGGTCTCCAGGTTTGGGGGTCACCCCCCCTCCCCACATGTGCAGAGGAGGAGGAGGAAGAGGAGGAGGGAGAGGAGGAGGAGGAGGAGGAGGAGGAAGAGGAGGAGAAAAAATGTGGAGTGATCGATCACCTCCATGGAGGGGACGAGGTTAATCAAAGAGCAATAGGAGTGAGGGAGATGGTGATAGAGAGTCGGGGCAAAGATGAGTCATATGGTGGAGGGAGTGGGTGGGGTGGGAGGTGGTGGAGCGGGGGAAGGTCTATAGGCCGAGAGAAGAGAGGGAGAGGGGTGATGGGAGAAGGGAGAGGGAGAGAGGGGAAGGGGGGAGAGAGGAGAGGGGTAAGGGGAAAGGGGGAGAGGGGTGAGGGAAGAGGAAGATGGGATGGGGGAGGAGAGGAAAAGAGGGGGTAAGAGAGGAAAAAAGAGGAAGCAAAGGAGAGAAAAGAGGCGAGAGAGAGAGAAAGAGAGAGAGGATAGGGGAGAGGGGAGAAGAAGAAAGGGGGTTAGGGAGAGGAACGTGGAGAGAAATGAAAAGAAAAGAGGAGAGAGGGGAGAAGAGAGAGGAGAGAGAGGGGAGGAGAGCGAGGGGAGAAGAGAGAGGAGAGAAGCGGGAAGGGAGAGGGGAGAAGAGAGAGGAGAGAAGGGAGAGGGGAGAGGGGAGAGTGAAGAGTAGAGGGGAGAAAGGAAGATGGAGCTTTATAATGAAAAGGATAAGGTTTCATTTCTTACTAATTTACTCGTTTTAATGTTCACTCATAGTGCAATCTATTTGCACATATGTATATGCACATATTATCTACATTCACATATACATAATCTCACACGTACATATGAAAATATTCATTGTTGCCTAGTAAGAATCAACGTATCTTGTTGCATTGCTTCTGACCCAGGGCAATGGGCAAGATGCAAGGATGACCCGTCATCCAGGAGGAGCCAAGGAAAGAGGGAGGGAGGAGTGGCGAATGGGAGTGGAGTATGTGGGGATGAAATGGGTGGGAGTGGATTTATACCTTTTGAATTTGGTTTCCATTTCTTGTAAGGGGGAAAAGCCCTTGGTATATGTACAGTATACATGTGTGCATGTGTGTATATATGTATGTGTGTGTATATGTATGTATGTGTGTATATGTGTGTAACTATGTGTGTGTGTATCTGTGTATGTATGTATGTATGTATGTGTGTGTGTGTGTATGTCTGTATACGTATCTATGTATGTGTGTATGTATATGCGTATGTATGTACAGTATATATGTATGTATGCCTAGAGTTTTTCTGATAAACGGGTACCTGCAGGATGTGATCCTGCGAGAAATGACGTGAGAGAGCCATCTCCCTGGCACCTGTCTTCAAGTCTCAAGAACTTGCTCATACTAATAAATCACCATCCCATTCCCACGAAAAGGGAAGTGAAAAACCCCTGATAAGCCAAGTCCTGTCAGTTGCGGGAAGCCGCTGAGTTTTTTAGGCCGATGTTTGGGTCGCCTCCACGCCTAGCTAGGGTTGTCTAGAATCAACGCGACATGTAGTGGATCCCGGGAACTGAACTCACGACCACCTCTTCGCGAGTTCAACACTGTATCCACTGGACTACCGCTTGGCCCATAATAACAATTGTAATAAATACATTAAATAAATAAATCTCACGATGAAGGGATTAATAAGGTTAAGCTTCGGGAGAGACATAAATTACGGTGGTATTCTTAAAGAAAAATCCTTATAAAATCCTTGGAAGGAAAATATTTATATGAAAAGATTTTTTAAGAATACCACCGTAAGAATCTTACGGTGGTATTCTTAACAAAATCTTTCCTTATATATATATATATATATATATATATATATATATATATATATATATTATATATTTATGTGTGTATATATATATATATATATATATATATATATATATATATATATATATATATTATTATTATTATTATTATTTTTTTTTTTTTTTTTTTTTTTTTATACCAACGATAGCCTCTTCTGGACAATTGGGACATTTTTGGCACGGAAGGTTGTATTCGGAAACATCAGGTTCAAGAGAAGTCAAAACAGAGTCCGAAGTATCGAGAAGTTATTCAGATTACAAGATAATCGGCGGCGGCGGCGGCAGCAGCAGCACCACCACCACCAACTACGATAACAATAATAATAAATAATAGTAATAATGATAATACTAAAGGTTCGAAAAAAAAATCGGAAAGAATAATAAAAAAGGGCATCGGAGGAAATAAGTTATAAAAACAAGGATACCTGTTGTGTATATATATATTATATATATATATATATATATATATATATATATATATATATATATATATATTTACTTTTTTTTTTTTTTTTTTTTGCTGCAATGGTGAATTTTGCATATTCTCTTATGGCTAACATCAATCTTCTAGCCAAAACCCCAAAATCAAGGACACCTAACCTAAATCTTAAACCTTAACAAAATGTGGAATTTAATCGAGATAAACTTCAAGAAAAATTGATGACCAGGTTAAGCTTAATTCTTTGATGTCAAAAATTTGGACTTCAGGAAAATTTCGGAGCATCAAAATTTCGAGAAAAAAAGACAAAAAATTTGGAAAAAGCCCGAGGATGCCACGAAACGAAGGGAGTGGGAGAGGTGCGGAGGTGGAGACACTGCAAGAATGGAAACAAAAAGTTGAGGAGGGCGGGAAGGAAGGAGGGATTGAGGGAGGAGGAAGAGGAGGAGGAAGAGGAGGAGAAGGAGGAAGAGGAGGAGAAGGAGGGTAAGAGTAAGAAAAGAAGGGAGATGAGGAGGAGGAGGAGGAGGAGGAGGGTAACAGTAAGAAATGGAGGAAGGGAGAGGAGGGAGAAAAAGGAAGCGAGAAAAGGAGGGAGAGAGAAAGTGAAGGAGGAAAGGAGGATGGGAGGAAGGGGGAAAGAGAAGGAGGAAGGCAGGGAAGGAGGGAGGAAGGCAGGGAGAGAGGGAGGGAGAAAGGAAAGGAGGAAGGAACGGAAAGAGGAAGGCAGGGTGGCAAAGGGAGGAGGGAGAGAGAGAGAGAGAGGGTGAAAAAGGGAAAGAGTGGAGAGAGAGGCATAGTGAGGGGGAGGGGGAGAGTGGGAGAGTGAGAGGTGGAGAGGCGGGGAAGAAGAAGGAAAATGAAGTGAGGGAGAAAGAGGAATAAATAGAGGCGAAAAAGAGGAGGAGCAAAATAGAATGAAGAAAGAAGGGTGGAAAAGGATGGGAGAGCGAAATAGAGAGAGGTAGAGGGGGTGCAGTGGGAAGGAAGGGAGAGGGAGAGGGAGAGGGAGGGAGATGGAGAGGTGAGGGGGAGAGGGAGAGGGAGGGGGAGGGAGGGGGAGAGGGAGGGGGTGGGAGAGGGAGAGGAAGGGAGAGGGAGGGAGAGGGAAAGGGAGGGAGAGGGAGAGGGAAAGGGAGGGAGAGGAAGGGAGAGCGAGAGGGAAAGGAAGGGAGAGGGAGAGGGAGAGGGAGAGGGGGAGGGAAGAGGGAAAGGGAGGGAGATGGAGAGGGAAAGGGAGGGAGAGGAAGGGAGAGCGAGAGGGAAAGGAAGGGAGAGGGAGAGGGAGAGGGGGAGGGAAAGGGAGGGAAAGGGAGGGAAAGGGAGGGTGAAGGAGGGTGATGGAGAAGGGAGAAGTGGGAGAGGGAAAGGAAAAAGATGAGGTAGAGGGAGGGAGGAAGGGTGAAAGAGGGAGGAAAGGTAAAAGAGGAATGAAGGGTGAAAGAGGGATGAAGGGTGAAAGAGGGATGAAGGGTGAAAGAGGGATGAAGGGTGAAAGAGGGAGGAAGGGTGAAAGAGGGAGGAAGGGTGAAAGAGTGAGAGGGAGAGAGAGGGAGAGGGAGAGAGAGGGAGAGGAGAGGAAGGAAAGGGAGGAGAAAGGGAGAAAGGGAGCGGGGGAGAGGAGGTGACGGAGGGGGAGAGAGGAAGGGAGAGAGAGGAAGGGAGGGAAAGTGAGAGGAAAGGAGGGAAAAGGAGAGGAAGGGAGAGGAAGGGAGAGGATGGGTATCTTGGAGGATCTCGGCGGAAGAGACAAGAAATCAAAGAACGATCAGTGAATTCGGCCGGAGATCTATTGAACCCAAGTTTGAAACTTTCACCCGGACGGCGGGGCGGCGGCTGGCTGCCGTCGTCCTTTGGTAAATATCTATGTTCTCCTGCCCAACCATCACTTAGTATTTTCTTTCTTTCTTTCTTTTTTTCTCTGTGTTTCTCCATCTCTTTCTCTCTCTCTCTCTCTTTCTCCATCTCTTTTTCTCTCTCTCCCTCCCTTTCTGTCTCTCCATGTCTCTTTCACTTCCTTTCTCTCTGTCTCTCCCTTTCTCTCCTTCTCTCTCTATTTGTCTCCCTTTCTCTCCCTCCCCCCCCTCTCTCTCTCTCTCTCTTTGCCTCGCCTTTTCCCTCTCTCTCTTTCCCCCTAATGTGATTCTCCCTACTCATCGAAAGTCGGTCAAAACAAAAAAATGTCAACAGGATCGCCAATTCTTTGTTTTATTTTTATATTCACTTATTTATTTTATTTAGCCACTTCATCTCGTCATTTACTTATTCTATTTCATTTTGTCTATTCTTATTCTATTTTTTATATATTCATTCCATTTTTTTCTTTTTTCTAGAATAAAAATTGATCGAATTCCAGCCTACCGGGGGCCTCCACCAATCACCCACCCCTTTTATTCAGACCCGATGATGATGATGATGATGATGATGATGATGATGATGATGATGATGATGATGATGATGATGATGATGATGATGATGATGATGATGATGATGATGATGATGATGATGATGATGATGATGATGATGATGATGATGATGATGATGATGATGATGATGATGATTAGTAATAATAATAATAATAATGATAATAATAATAATGATGATGTTGATGATGATGCATACATACACATACCAAAGGTTTTTCCCCCTTACAAGGGAGGTAGCCAAAGTCAAAAGGCATAAATCCACTCCCACCCATTTCATCCACACCCACTCCACACCCATTCACCACACTTCCCTTCCCCTCCCTCTCATCTTAGCTCCTCCTGGATGACGGGTCATCCCTGCATCACTGCCCTGGGTCAGAGGCAATGTAGCAAGACACAGCACATCCGTCCCTTAGTGCAATAGCATTGACGACGGAGAGAAATCCCTTCGGGCTGCGTCAAAATATCATTCACACATAACCGCTCCCTAACCCCCCACTCCCCCCACCCCCCGTCCACTCCCTTCCATGCATCATATTATCATCCACACACAGCCCTCCTCCACTCATCAACGTCATCATCATCATCATAAGTTTTACTTCTCATAGTTCGTCATTCAGCTTCTCATTATGTGACGCGAGAGCAACCTGACATTCGGAAATTTGAAAAAGAAATTTGTAACCGGAGTCGTTTCTACTCAAACGAAGTAGCAAAAAGCAAGTAGCAAAAGCAAGTAGTAAAAGCAAGTAGCATGGTAGCGAGAAATGCATAGTTTGTCGCCACCTTTATATAATAAGGCTAATTGTAAAGGGAAGTCCTCTACAAAGGGCGAGTACGCTACAAAGGGTGGGATGGTGTCATATTATAAAGGGAGATACAGTATAAAGGGAGCCACTTTGTAAAGAGAGGTAGGTCGTGAATATCAAGAAAATCTGTTGAAAAGAGCACCTCATTAATCTAAGCAGTCCATTGATCTGGGAGGTTCGTTATAGAGATCGGTCCGTTAAAAAAAAAAAAAAAAAAAAAAAAAAAAAAAAAAAAACCGTTATGTTATAAAAAGTCCGATATATAGGTCGGTCAGTTATAGAGTTAGGTCCGTTACAGAGAGTGGTCCGTTATAGAGGTTGGTCCGTTACAGAGAGTGGTCCGTTGTAGAGTTCGGTCCGTTACTGAGGGTAGTCCGTTACAGAGGCAGGTCCGTTATAGAGGATGGTTCGTTATAGAGGTCGGCCCGTTACTGACAGTATTCCGTTATAGAGATCGATCCGTTATAGAGACGGTCCGTTACTGAGGGTAGTCCGTTACAGAGGTCGGTCCGTTACAGAGGATGGTTCGTTATAGAGATTGGTCCATTACAAGGGGTGGTCCATGATAGAAGTAGTTCCGTTACAAAGTGTAGTCCGTTATAGAGTTCAGCCCGTTACAGAAAGTGGTCCGATATAGTGGTCGGTCCATTAAAGAGATCGGCCCGTTACAACAGGCCGTTTACAATTTTATAACAATGTCCGTTATAGCGAGTGGGCCGTAATAGAGATGGGTCAGTTATAAAATACGATCCGTTAAACAGGGCGGTCCGTTATAGTGATAGGTCCTTTAAAAACATCGTTCCGTTATAGAAATCGGTCCGTTATAGAGGCTTGCCCGTTACAAATAATGGTCCGTTAAAGGGATCGGCCCGTTATAAAGGATGGTACGTTTAACAGCGTGGTCCGTTATAGCGAGTGGCCCGTTACACATAATGGTCCATTATAGAGGTCAGCTTGTTATAAACGATGATTCGTTTAACAGGGCAGTCCGTTACAAAGACTGGTCCGTTACAGAGATCGGTCCGTTAACAAGGGTGGTCGGTTAAAGAGGGTTGTCCATTATGGCAGGTGGTCCGTTACAGAGGTCAGCCTGTTATAAACGATGATTCGTTTAACAGGGCAGTCCGTTATAAAGACTGGTCCGTTACAGGGATCGGTCCGTTAACAAGGGTGGTCGGTTAAAGAGGGTTGTCCATTATAGCAGGTGGTCTGTTATAGAGGGGGCTCCGATTACAAAAGCGAAGGAAGGACATAAAAGAGTTCGGTTGTAAAGATGTGGCCAGAGTGTATGGGCGAGCGAAATCGTGGCTCCCGAAGCTAACCTACATAAAAAAAAAAAAAAAAAATGCAGGGCTCGAACCGGACTACGGAAAGTGGATATTTACGACCCGTTCTCTTTATTTTTTTTTTCAATGAAGTCATGTTCGTGTTTATTTATTCATCTATTTATTTATTTGTTTGTTTATGTTTATTTCTAAAACTGTCAAACTATTTCAGTCAGCTGTAAGAGGACCGAGTGTAAATGTGATGATTTATTGTCTGTCATTCTGAATTTACACACATATACACATGCACACATATGGAGACACAATCACACACACAAACACACACACACACAGGCACATACACACACGCACACACGCGCGCCCACACACACACACAACAGTTGGTAGAGCGCTGGAATAGGAATCAGAAGAGCTCCTGTACCCAGTTCGAATCCTGCCCAGGGCCGAAATTTTTTCGGTATCAGTGTGAATCGGGTCGTACTCTAGCAGTTGGGGGTGTGTGTGTGTGCAAGGTCATAGCATTACCCATAGATCGGACCTACGAGCTCTGACAGGAGGGAAATAGCTGTTGATCACGAGTCCAACACGTGATCCAAAAGACCACAAGTACATACACATACACACACACACACACAAGGCTTAACGGTCTAATAATTAGCATTGTACCCTCTCACGCGCGAGGACCCAAGTTAAGCTCCATTCAAGTTATTCGTTTTTTATCATCATCATCACCATCATTATTATTTTCTTCTGTCGTGAACAGCCTTTAGTCTAAGCGAAAACCGAGACGCAGGCGACGCAGGGGACACAGGCGATGCAGCACAGAGCAGACTTCCCGTTACTGAAGTGAAGTACGAGGGGTGATTGAAAAACTCATGATAAATTGATACATTTATTTTTCAACGTGATCCCCTTGCAAGTTTATACACTTGCTTCAACTGCCGTGGAGTTTACTGATCCCCTCTTCGTAGAAGCTTGAGTCTTCATCCTCCAAATACACCTCTACAGCATCAACGACGTCATTATCCGTGGCGAAAGGTTGACCGCTGAGCTCTCTTTTCACCTTGGGAAACAGTAGTCTGAGGGACTCAAATCAGGTGAATAGGGCGGATGTTCAACTAGCTGGAAGCCGTAATCATGTACTCGTATGGCAGTAAGAGCCACGGCAGATTAGTGTGCTGGCGCATTGTCCTGATGGAATGGATGGAATGATTCCAGGGTTGTCTGGCATCGCGACAGCAAAGGTCATTGACGCCGTTGTCCTGATGGAAAAACACCCTTAATGACAGCTTTCCACGCCGTTTTTTCTTAAGTTTTCTCTCGCAGCTGCCTTATTAAGTTGGCAGAGTATGGTCCAGCAATGAATTGACCCTTTGTCAGATAATCCATTAGTAGTACCCCCTCAGAATCCCCCTAAAATAGAAGCCATCACCTTCCCTGCAGAGATCACAGACTTGGCCTTCTTTGGAGCTGGATATCCATAATGCTTCCACTGTTCGATTCAGGCTGGAAGTGGTGAACCCAAGTCTTACCCATGGTCACAAATCGCCAGGGAAATCTTTGTGAATCAACATCAAAAATTGCAAAATTGTTCTTGACATGCTGCATCGCAGCCGCTTCTGATCAGGTCCAAGAAGTTTTGGGACCCATCGAGCTGAGACCTTCGTGATTTCAAGATGGTTGAGGATAATTGCATGAACACGTTCCTGGGAGATGCCCAACTCTGCCGCAATAAAACGTTCAGTCAAACGCCGATCTGTGAGCAACATACCATGGATTTTGTCGACAATTTCTTGAGTGGTGACAGTGGTAGGCATTCCTTGACGAGGGTCATTTTCCAAGCTGTCCCTGCCCCGTTTGAAATCAGCTGTTCATTTTTAACGATGCCGTATGAAGGAGCATTGTTTTGTGAAGTAGCCACCAAGTCCTCGTGAATTTCCTTTGGATTTAAGCCCTTGATGTAGGGGTACCCAATGACTCTCCGATGACCAATTTTGTCCATTTTCTCTACAATGCCTTACTGTCCCAAATAAATTATCTGTAAAAAATATATATTGCGTCAAAGGCTTAAAAATTCTTATAATGGCTTATGAAAGATTATATTTTGTGTGAAAAAAAGCTACAAGTCTGTATCTCGTATCCTTCTACCATGGGCTTCGAATTTATCAATCACCCCCTCGTACAATTTGAACTTCTCTCTCACTTGAAATGCTTCTAGACGTACTACCTCATCATTTCAAGTGAGAGCGAAGTTCAAACTCTACTTCAACTCAGCAACAGGAAGTCTGCCTTTGCCCTGTACTCCGTCGCCTGTGCCGCCTGCTTAGGGTATTACTTCACTTTGGGGACTCACGGTGGTATTCAAAAAAAAAAAAAAAAAAAAAAAAAAAAAAAAAAAAAATCCTTATATAAATCTTATATAAATCCTTGGAAGGGAAAGATTTATATAAGGAAAGATTTTTTTAAATACCACCGCAAGAGTCTTACGGTGGTATTCTTAGAAAATTCTTTCCTTTTATAAATATTTCCCTTCCGAGAATTTATATAAGATTTATATATTATGGGAAGAATCCTT
>NC_134798.1:40105808-40123308 GCF_046742065.1 Oratosquilla oratoria
CTGTTCTTCTTTTAACCTTTGATGGACATTTACCACCTTTTTATTAATGGTGTTAGGGTAATAATTAATCAAATTTAATTTGTCTTTGGGAAGAAACTTGGTCGAGGGAATGAATGATTCAGAAAAGGGAACGAATAAAGAGCTCTTACCCAATGAAAAATTAGAGGAAGTGGGGGTGGTGTTGAAAAAATTGGATCTCGCTCGGCTGAGGGCTTTGACCAAGAACCAATCCGGGTAAGCTAAATTACTAAGTTGAGATTTTATAATGTTAAATTCTCCTTCAAGAAACTGGGGGCTGCAAATTCTAAGGGCTCGAAGGAATAAACCTGAAGCGACGCTACTTTTTACTTTGTCTGGGTGACTGCTGAAAAAATGAAGATAACTACCAGAATGGGTTTCTTTTCTATAGACGGTAAAAGCAAGCTTGGTCTCCGTCACGAACAATAAGAACATCTAAAAAGGGTAGCTTACCTTGTTCTTCCCATTCAACTTTAAACTTAATGTTCGAGGCTAAGGTTGTAGCATGGGTTCAAATCTCTCTCCTGTACTGGCCAATCTGTACATGGAATACTTTGAGTCTGTTCTTCTGCCCACCATTAAACCCGTAGACATGGTTTGGTTTAGATACGTAGATGACATTTTCACTCTTTGGGATGAAAGTGGCAGACTTCTTTGCTAATTTAAATTCCTTAGCCTCGAACATTAAGTTTAAAGTTGAATGGGAAGAACAAGGTAAGCTACCCTTTTTAGATGTTCTTATTGTTCGTGACGGAGACAAGCTTGCTTTTACCGTCTATAGAAAAGAAACCCATTCTGGTAGTTATCTTCATTTTTTCAGCAGTCACCCAGACAAAGTAAAAAGTAGCGTCGCTTCAGGTTTATTCCTTCGAGCCCTTAGAATTTGCAGCCCCCAGTTTCTTGAAGGAGAATTTAACATTATAAAATCTCAACTTAGTAATTTAGCTTACCCGGATTGGTTCTTGGTCAAAGCCCTCAGCCGAGCGAGATCCAATTTTTTCAACACCACCCCCACTTCCTCTAATTTTTCATTGGGTAAGAGCTCTTTATTCGTTCCCTTTTCTGAATCATTCATTCCCTCGACCAAGTTTCTTCCCAAAGACAAATTAAATTTGATTAATTATTACCCTAACACCATTAATAAAAAGGTGGTAAATGTCCATCAAAGGTTAAAAGAAGAAACAGAGCCAAGGGGTTTATTCGATTCCGTTTGTAAAGGTTGTGACTTAGTTTTACATCGGACAGACTGGAAGGGATTTGAAAACCAGGTTGTTTGTAAATAAAAGTTCCAATAGATATGCAAAAGATAGCTCAGCAGTGTTGCAACATGTTAAGCAATTTAAACATTGTTTAGATTGGGGACAGAGCTGAGCTTATTTATAAATCCAGATGTGAGTTCAGGAGAAAAATGGTAGAATCTACGATCATTGAATTTCAGCCCAACATGAATATTTCAAAGGGCCAATGGTCCCCGGACATAATGTCCGGACTCTTCATCTCCAACCTAGTGAAAGCTCATTTGCCTCCTGACCTCACATACGGAGTGAGAATAGGGTAGAGATATCTTCCCATGTTCCCCTTTCTTTTGTTAAGGGTGCTACTTAAACAGTACGCCCTCTCTCTTATTTGTATCTACTGAAGAGGATTGCAGTTTGCAATCGAAATATATAGATTCCCCGTTTCCAGTCTTTTCTACTCCAACAGTGGTTTCTACGTTATATATATATATATATATATATATATATATACACACATATATATCACGTTAAAACCACTGTTGGAGTAGAAAAGACTGGAGACGGGGAATCTATATATTTCGATTGCAAACTGCAATCCTCTCCAGTATCTACTGAAGAGGGTTGCAGTTTGCAGTCGAAATATATAGATTCCCCGTCTCCAGTCTTTTCTACTCCAACAGTGGTTTTAACGTGATTGACAAATGTGTGATTACATTTTTCACCTGTAATATATTTATATATATATATATATATATATATATATATGTATATATATATATATATATATGATAGTTCCTATGACAGTCGCATGTAGGATTCGAACCCACTGCTTTCGGCCACCCGTAAAATCACCTTCACAGAGCCTTAACCCACTACACCAGAGACTGTAAAAGCCTTGTAACCTGGAATCGAACTGATTCCCGAGGATAGGAAAGATCCCTAATCTGTGTGTGTGTGTGTGTGTGTGTGTGTGTGTGTGTGTGTGTGTGTGTGTGTGTGTGTGTGTGTGTGTGCGTAGGCTTTCACAGTCAAATCGCTTGCCCAGAATAAATTCAATAAAATCTTCCGTGGTAATCAAAGGGGTCGATTAGGAGGTAGATTGACCTTTTTTTTTTTCCTAGTGCGACATGACGCCAGGTGATTTCATTCGGCAAAGGGACGCCTTCTCCTTCCGAATAAGACTAAGACTTCTATGGTTAGGGAGACTCAGTGTTCCTTCCCATATATACAGTATATATATATATATATAGATATATATATATATATATATATATATATACATATATATATATACATACATATATATACATATATATATACATATATATATATATGTGTATATATATATATATATATATATATGTGTGTGTGTGTGTGTGTGTGTGTGTGTGTGTGTGTGTGTGTGTGTGTGTTTGTGTGTGTTCATTTACTCTGACGCCATCACTCAGTTCTTATAAATTATCAAAAAAATAATCTTAAACTTATCATTTCTTTAAGATCTTTTATCTGGTTGACGCCAAATAATTTCATTTAGGGCAAATCTACAAGTCAAGGGTGACGGCTTCGGCCGCAGCTAATCATCTCCTGAAGTAGTTTCAGGTGAATAAACTCGTCAAGTCTGAGAAAATCAAGAACCATTATATGGCAACATCTACAGCAGTAACTGTTGCCACATAGGCGAGTCTTACTTTTTTCCTCAGATTTACTGAAACGATGTATAATGTAATTCCTTTGCAAACGACACCAAGATGATAACAACTCAAACCAAGAGGACTGTCTTAGGGCTTGTTTAAGAGCCCACAAAGCCCCAGGTCTTCCAACTCCTGAACCGGAAGTTCACAAACCCGATGAAAAAATTCTCACACACATGGACACTGGGAGCCTCAGACTGCATCAATGTCTAAAGTCCATCAGTAAAGAGGATTTTTACAACTTTCAACATACCCGGCTGATCGGTCCATACCATGAGAGAGCCTACTTCGCCGGGATTGATAGCCCTGTCTTGGAAATGTTGGTAAGCCTGTCTGGTCGTTCGCGTAAACGCCAACGACTGAGAAAACGAGCGATAACCACGTAACAGAGTTTCTGCATTAGTCATTCAGGTTTGCACGCAGGCCCCGCCCCCGTTTTTCGCATAAGCTCCTCCTACAAGTGTCACCAAGCGGATTAATAACTTATTCTTAGATATGCCGTCACTTACAATGACAACCAATCACATGCATGCATTAGAAAGTAGGAGGAGCTTTACGTGCAAGCTTTACATGACTCCATTTGTTACCAACTTTTGTTTGAATTCTTGAAAGTATCGGGGCTATTACCTTGAATGTTTGTTACAGATAAATAAAGATCTTAATGACTGAAGACTAATGAACACACACACACACACACACACACACACACACACACACACACACACACAGTGGTAGCGATCGCGGCCACCACTACGGCGGTCCGGGTTCGAATCCCGCCCAGGGCTGAAATCATTTCAGTATCGCTGCGCTCCGAGTCGTTACTCCAACTCTCGCGGGCGGGGAGTTGGGTGTATGTGTAAGTGTAAAGGTCACAGCATTACCCATAGATCGGTCACATATGAACTCTGAGCTCTCTTCCGGGAAGGAAATAGCTATCGATCATGAGTCCAACACGTGATCCAAGACCAATGTGAATCACAAGCGCACACATACACAGACACACACACACACACACACACACAAAGTACACACACACACACACACACACACACACACACAAATCTATGACGTTGTGATTCATCCTCTTCGTAGCAAAATTGTTCCCAAGAATAGAAGCGTTTGTTAATGCCGACAAAATACTAATGCCAACGCTTACTTGTGCTTTGTTTTCAAAGCTCCATTGTGTCAAGGTAATGGAGATAAGAAGGCGGCTTATCTACTTTCCATTCGTCTATCAATCTCTTATCTGCCAAAGACCCCTGCGACCCGAGTTGAATACAGTTACTTGACAGACAAACAAACAAATAAATGGATAAATATACTATTGAGCAAACAAATAGATAAATAATCAGACATAATTGAACAAAAATAAAATATATACAAAAATATACACATAAATACAAACACACACACACACACACACACACACACACACACATATATATATATATATATATATATATATATATATATATATATATATATATATAGATAGATAAATAGATAAATATATATAAGGTAACCCGAGGATCACTGCCGGACATCTTGGGGCCGCGGGATGCCACGTTTGCTCTACCGCTGTCTTTGTCGTCCATATATGCTACCACAAGGTTAATTCAGGGAAACCTATTCGTAGGTCTCCTGAGTACATTTACGTAATCGAAACACCTTTGATTGGGAACTTTGGTCGCCGTAATGGATTCAGATACTAAGTAACGGTGTTTGATTGGCCTCACCCTCCATTTACACGGTGAATATTTAGTAGGTTGGGGGAGATGGGGAGAAGGAAGGAGGATAAGGGAAGTGAGGGGGAATGGGGGGAGTAGGAGGGTAGGAAGAAAAGGGTAAAGGGGAGGGGAGTGGAGGGGAGAGGGTGAGAGGGAGGGAGAGGGGAAGTGAGAGAGGGGGGAGAGGGGCGGGGGAGTGGGAGGGACACGGGAATGGGAGTGGGAGGGACATGGGGGAGTGGGAGGGAGAGTGGGAGAGGGGGAGGGGGAGTGGGAGAGACACGGGAATGGGAGTGGGAGGGGCATGGGGGGAGTGGGAGGGAGAGGCGGAGAGGGAGAGGGGGACACGGGAATGGGAGTGGGAGGGACACGGGGAGTGGGAGGGAGAGGGGGACACGGGAATGGGAGTGGGAGTGGGAGGGACACGGGGAGTGGGAGTGAGAGGGACACGGGAAGTGGGAGTGGGAAGAACAGGAGAGTAGGAAGGACAGGGGAGTGGGGAGCGGGAGGGAGAGGAAAAGTGGGAGGGAGAGGAGAAGTGGGAGGGAAAAGAGAAGTGGGAGGAACAAGGGGAGTGGGAGTGGGAGGGAGAGGAGAAGTGGGAGGAACAAGGGGAGTGGGAGTGGGAGGGAGAGGAGAAGTGGGAGGGACACGGGGAGTGGGAGTGAATGGGACACGGGGAGTGGGAGTAGGAGGGACACGGGGAGTGGGAGTAGGAGGGACACGGGGAGTGGGAGTAGGAGGGACACGGGGAGTGGGAGTAGGAGAGACGTGGGGAGTGGGAGGGACGTGGGGAGTGGGAGGGACGTGGGGAGTGGGAGGGACGTGGGGAGTGGGAGGGACGTGGGGAGTGGGAGGGACATGGGGAGTGGGAGGGAGAGGGGCCGAGGAATTAGAAGGGTAGAGGAAATGGGGTTGAAGGGAAAGTAAGGGAGAAGAGGGATGGGAAAGTTAAAGGAAGGAAAATGGGAGGGATGGGAGGATTAAAGGGAGAGAAATGGGAGGGAGGGGTGATGTAAAGTATAGAGGGAGGGGAATGGAAAGAAGATGGGGGAATGGGAGAGAGGAGAGAAATGAGAGGGAGGGGGAATGATAGGGAGAGGAAGGGGGAATGGGAGGGAATGGGGGGAATGGGAGGGAAAGGGGAGGGGAATGAATAGGGAGAGGAAGTGTGAATGAGAGGGACAGGAGGTGGAATGAGAGGGAGAGGAGGAATGAGAGAGAGGGGGGAATGAAAGAGGGGGAGGGGGAATGAGAGAGGGGAGGGTGAATGAGAGAGGGGGAAGGGGAATGAGAGAGGGGGAAGGGGAATGAGAGAGGGGGAGGGGGAATGAGAGAGGGGGAGAGGGAATGAGAGAGGGGGAGGGGGAATGAGAGAGGGGGAGGGGGAATGAGAGAGGGAATGAGAGAGAGGGAGGAGGAATGAGAGAGGGGGAGGGGGAATGAGAGAGGGGAGGGGGAATGAGAGAGGGAAATGAGAGAGAGGGAGGAGGAATGGGAGAGGGGAGGGGGAATGGGAGAGGGAGTAGGGGAATGGGAGAGGGGGAGAGGGAATGGGGGAGGAGGAATGGGAGAGGGGGAGGAGGAATGGGAGAGGGGGAGGGGGAATGGGAGAGGGAGAAGGGGAATGGAAGAGGGGGAGGAGGAATGGGAGAGGGGGAGGGGGAATGGGAGATGGGGAAGGGGAATGGAAGAGGGGAGGGGAATGGAAGAGGGGAGGGGAATGGAAGAGGGGAGGGGAATGGAAGAGGGGAGGGGAATGGAAGAGGGGAGGGGAATGGAAGAGGGGAGGGGAATGGAAGAGGGGGTGGGGGTTGGGGAGGGGGAATAGGAGAGGGGGAAGGGGAATGGGAGAGGGGGAGGGGGAATGGGAGAGGGGGAGGGGGAATGGGAGAGGGGGAGGGGGAATGGGAGAGGGGGAGGGGGAATGGGAGAGGTGGAGGGGGAATGGGAGAGGGGGAGGGGGAATGGGAGAGGGGGAAGGGGAATGGGAGAGGGGGAAGGGGAATAGAAGAGGGGGAAGGGGAAGGGGAGAGGGGGAAGGGGAAGGGGAGAGGGGGAAGGGGAAGGGGAGAGGGGGTGGGGGAGGGGGAATAGGAGAGGGGGAGGAGGAATGGGAGAGGGGGAGGGGGAATGGGAGAGGTGGAGGGGGAATGGGAGAGGGGGAGAGGGAATGGGAGAGGTGGAGTGGGAGAGGGGGAGGGGAGTGGGAGAGGGGGAGGGGGAAGGGGAGAGGGGGAGGGGAATGGGAGGGAGAGGGGGAGAGGGAATGGGAGAGGTGGAGGGGGGAATGGGAGAGAGGGGGAGGGGGATTGGGAGAGGTGGAGGGGGAATGAGGGAGAGGTGGAGGGGGAATGGGGGAAAGGTGGAGGGGGAATGGGAGAGGGGGAGGGGGAATGGGAGAGGGGGAATGGGAGAGGGGAGGGGGAATGGGAGAGGGGGGATGGTTGAGGGGGAATGGGAGAGGGGGAGGAGGGATGGTTGAGGGGGAATGGGAGAGGGGGAGGGGGAATGGGAGAGGGGGAGGGGAAGTGGAAGCGGGAATGGGAGGGGGAATAGGAGAATGGAATAGAAGGGAGAAAGGGATGGGGAAAGGGAGAGAGAGTGGACGTGAGAATGGGAATGTGGGAGGGAGAAAGGGATGGGAATGTGGGGGGGAGGGTGGAAGTGAGAATGGGAGGGAGTGTGGGAAGAGGAGAGGGAGGGAGAGGGGCAGAAGGAATAGGAGGGGAATGGAAGGGAGAGGAGGGGAGGATGAGTGGGAGGGAGAGTGGAAGGGAGAGTGGGAGGGAGAGTGGAAGGGAGAGTGGGAGGGAGAGTGGAAGGGAGATTGGGAGGGAGAGTGGGAGGGAGAGTGGAAGGGAGAGTGGAAGGGAGAATTGGAGGAAGAGTGTGAAGGGGAAGGAGTACAAGAGGGGGAGGGGAGGAGAAGTAAAGGGAGAGAGACACAGAGAACGAGAGAGGTGGAAAAGAAGAAGTGAGGGGGAGCAAAGGAAATAGAGGTGGAGGAGGTAGAAGAGGATGTGGAAGGAGAAAAGGAGGATCAGTAGGAGGAAGAGGAGGAGAAAAAGGAGGAGGAGGAAGAGGAGGAGGAGGAGGAAGAGGAGGAGGAAGAGGAGGAGGAGGAAGAGGAGGAGGAGGAGGAAGAGGAGAAGGAAGAGGAGGAGGAGAAGGAAGAGGAGGAGGAGGATGAAGAAGCGGAGGAGGATGAAGAAGTGGAGGAGGAGGATGAAGAAGTGGAGGAGGAGGATGAAGAAGTGGAGGAGGAGGAGGAGGAGGAGGAGGAAGGGACACAAAATAGGATAGGGCAGGGGACGAGGGAGGAAGAGGTGCAGGAGAAGATGGAGGGAGAGGATAATGAAAAAGAACTAGAAGAAGAATATAAAGGAGGTGGAAAAGGAGGTGGAAAAGGAGGTGGAGGAGGAGGAAGTGGAGGAAAAAGGGAGTGGTGAAAGAGGTGAAAAAAGAGGTGGAGAGAAGTTGAAGATGGAGGAGATGGAGTAGAAGGTGGAGGAGGTGGAGGAGGAGGTGGACGATGTGAAAGAGGTGATGGAGGAGATGGAGGTGAAGGAGGAGAAGGAGGTGGAGGAGGAAGTGAAAGAGGTGGTGGAGGTGAAGGAGGTGGGGCGGAGGAGGAAGTGAAAGAGGTGGAGGTGAAGGAGGTGGAGGTGGAGGAGGAGGTGGAAGAGGTGGTGGAGGAGTTGGAGGAGGATGTGGAAGAGATGATGGAGGAGGATGTGGAAGAGGTGAGGGAGGAGGATGTGGAGGATGTGAAAGAGGTGATGGAGGAGGATGTGGAGGAAGTGAAAGAGGTGGTGGAGGTGAAGGAGGTGGAGGAGGAAGTGAAAGAGGTGGTGGAGGTGAAGGTGGAGGAGGAAGTGAAAGAGGTGATAGAGGAGGTGAAGGTGGAGGAGGAAGTGAAAGAGGTGGTGGAGGTGAAGGAGGTGGAGGTGGAGGATGATGTGGAAGAGGTGAAGGTGGAGGAGGAGGTGAAGGTGGAGGAGGAAGTGAAAGAGGTGGTGGAGAAGGAAGTGAAAGAGGTGGAGGTGGATGATGATGTGGAAGAAGTGATGGAGGAGTTGGAGGAGGATGTGGAAGAAGTGATGGAGGAGTTGGAGGAGGATGTGGAAGAGGTGGAGGAGGATGTGGAGGAAGTGAGAGGTGGTGGAGGTGAAGGATGTGGAGGAGGAATTGAAAGAGGTGATGGAGGAGGTGAAAGTGGAGGAGGAAATGAAAGAGGTGGTGGAGGTGAAGGAGGTGGAGGAGGATATGTAAGAGGTGATGGAGGAGCTGGAGGAGGATTTGGAAGAGGATGTGGAGGAAGTGAAAGAGGTGGTGGAGGTGAAGGAGGTGGAGGTGGAGGAGGAATTGAAAGAGGTGATGGAGGAGGTGAAAGTGGAGGAGGAAATGAAAGAGGTGGTGGAGGTGAAGGAGGTGGAGGAGGATGTGGAAGAGGTGATGGAGGAGTTGGAGGAGGATGTGGAAGAGGTGATGGAGGAGTTGGAGGAGGATGTGGAAGAGGTGATGGAGGAGGATGTGGAAGAGGTGATGGAGGAGGATGTGGAAGAGGTGAAAGATGTGGTGGAGGTGAAGGAGGTGGAGATGGAAGAGGTGGAGGTAGAGGAGGAAGTGGAAGAGGTGATGGAGAAGGTGGAGGAGGATAACGACTTCTGAGAAACCAAAAAAGGGAAAAACGAATCAAAACCTTTTAGTCTTTTGCTTTTCCTGTGCGAACAGCTCAATCAGTCTTCCTGTTACCATTCCCCCCTCCCCTTCCCCTTCCCCTTTTCCCCTTCCCTCTCCCTTTTCCCCTTCCCCCTCCCCTCCCCTTTCCCCCCTCCCCCTTTCCCCCTTCTCCCTTTCCCCCTTCTCCCCTCCCCCTTTCCCCTTCCCCTTTCCCTCAGTTGTTCACAAACTCCCCACCTACTCTCCCCACAACTCCCAACTTCAACTCCCAACTGCAAGTTTTAAAACCAATGTCCAATGACAATGCAAAAGCTTTCGTAGTCTTAAAAAAATTAATAGATAAATAAATAGATAAAGATAATAGATACAGTATACGATCAATTTGTAATATAGGCTGTAAGGCCGCCTATATAGTATCTGGTACATTAGAAAATAGATATATAAAATTTCCTTTTTTTTTTTTTTCTTTCTTTCTTTCTTCCCTAGCCACTGGATTTGGATTACAACGCCTCTGCAGAAACTCTCGACCCCTTTTCTTTTTTTTTTAACACAAGGAGCATGACACTGTAGAAACAGGTAAGAGCTTCAACAAATATCGTTGTTTGTTTTAGTCCGTAAGATTTCGAACATTGTATGGTATAATACCAACAAGCTTTGCAGTCAACTCTTTATGGTATAATTCCACCAATTTTTGTACTTGACTCTAAATGTGTGTGTGTGTGTGTGTGTGTGTGTGTGTGTGTGTGTGTGTGTGTGTGTGTGTGTGTGTGTGTGTGTGTTTGTGTGTGTGTGTGCTGCATGTACATATATACGAGTGCGCAGATTTCCTGCATTCAAAAACCGTGGATACATGACAGTTCAGATATTTTGATCCTTATAAAAGAATCGTTTATCCTATAATCTTACATAACGTGAATGCGTTTATACCAAATATTTAATCTTATCTTGAAAACAATTTTTTTTTATGCACAATAAATACCTGAATCTGAAATCTATAGCTAAGCACAGTGACTGCAGCTGGGTACAAGCCTGGTCCGTTTCAATTTCAGGTTGATTTAAAATTCTAAATTGGTTGTTTTAGGGGACGGCGCCCCCCCCCCCCCCCGTCCCAGTCCCCACTATACCTTACGGCAACCGTGATAATTGTCGGTCAAACAGGGCGGAAAGATACCGGAGATTTATTTGCCTTGACCTCTGGTGGGAAACTGAACGGAAGTCCGCGGACCATTTTTTTTTTTTTTTGGGGGGGGGAGGGGGAGTGGAGTTATTTTAGGAGCGGAAGCAAGTAGCCATCTTGGCTACAGATAAATTTATTATTTCACTCAAATAAAAAGCCTTTCGTTTCTTCTGTTGTCAGATACCACTGTAAATTTAGAAATGATATATCCTGCTGTACTAAAATGAAGAAGCAGTCACTTCTAATACTATTTCAGTTAGATTGAACATCGTTAGGTACATATGTAAGTACAAACATACATATATACCTACGTACATACGTCCATACATACATAAATACGTACATATATCCATTCATATATAAAGGAGCAATCCAGCAAGACAAAACAAAATTATAAAAACAATTTCGTAACTGCCGCACTTTAGCCCAGTGGATACCTTGTCGAACTCGTGAGCAGGTAGTCGTGAGTTCGATTCCCGGGACCATCTGAGAGCGAAGTCGCATTGGTTCCCGCTAGCTCTGGGCAGTCGGGAAGGCGACCCAACATCGGCCTAAAAAATGAGCGGTTTGGATCGACTAACAAGACTTTGCCCTACCAGGCGTTTCTCACTTCCCATTTCTTGGGATTGGGATGGTGAGTAAGATTTACTCTATCTCATAAAGCCTTTTCTAAAGGCTTTCATGAATAAGAGACCCACAGAACTCAAGAAGAGTTAGAGCAGACGGTCATTTAAGATAACACAAAAGTTAAACAGCTAAGTCAAACCACAAAGAGAGAAAAAATTGTAAACAATTAAGGTACAGTTGGCGAAATGTCCGAGTGGTTTATTTCTTTGCTCAACGTAGTTTTGTGGTCATTGTTTGTGCTCTCACGGTAAGAATAGGATTCAGTCGCTAGTGAAACGCCGGAGTGTTTTACTTGCATTGGCTAGAATCGCTGGATACTAAAGAGAAGTCTGTTCAAGGTTAGGAGGAGGAGGAGGAGGAGGAGGAGGAGGAGAAGAAGAAGAAGAAGAAGAAGAAGAAGAAGAAGAAGAAGAAGAAGAAGAAGAAGAAGAAGAAGAAGAAGAAGAAGAAGAAGAAGAAGAAGAAGAAGAAGAAGAAGAAGAAGAAGAAGAAGAAGAAGAAGAAGAAGAAGAAGAAGAAGAAGAAGAAGAAGAAGAAGAAGAAGAAGAAGAAGAAGAAGAAGAAGAAGAAGAAGAAGAAGAAGAAGAAGAAGAAGAAGAAGAAGAAGAAGAAGAAGAAGAAGAAGAAGAATTTTTCATCAGAGTTCGTTCCCTGAATTGCTGGATACTATAGAGAAGTCTGTTGGAGGGTAAAGAAGAAAAGATATATGTCTGAAGATGAAATCCAAGGGTCTTAATCCGAGTTCATTCCCTGACTCGTGCCCCAACAGACTTTCTCGAGGGACCAAGAAAGACTCTGAGGAGGATTCTTGCAAAACTGGTCAGGAACAAACAAGACATACACACATACATGCATGCATATATACATACATATACACATACATATATACATCCATATGCACATACATATACACATACATATACATATACACATACATGTACACATACATATACACACACACACACTATATATATATATATATATATATATATATATATATATATATATATATATATATACCATCCTCTCGTGACCATGTCAACCTGAACACCAATCTCTTCGCCGCACAATGACCCGCGACCACTCTCGGGGTCCTCACCATGTGAACTTCGAGAAAGTCCCGCGAACTGTCCATCCACGGAGGTTTCCCCGCTTTCATTCTTCCCTTCGCCAGGCTATTCTTCTCGTTTACGTGGCGGGATTCTCCTGTGTGATGTTCAATTGAGCACGTGAGGCACCTAATGACATTTGACCTTTTAAGCGTTTCCAGGCATCCCCAAAGACTTCACTTAACTCCGTGCCACACCTCTGTTAAAATAAATAAATAGATAAAATATATATAATAAATAAACCAATAAATAAAACATATAATTATATAATAAATAAATCAATAAAAATATAATAGATAAATAATAGTAAATTGTAACTAATAATAATAATATTAATGATAGTAATAATAATAATAATAACAACAATAAAAAATAAGCAAATTAGATCAACAAAAAAAAGATAAATAAAAGTAAATAGATAGATAAATGAATAGATGATGATAATAATGATAGTACTAACAATAATGATAATAACATCGTCAATATCAGGTGAGACTGTTCCCTAACCTTGTTTCCCCGTAACGTATTATCTTCAATCCGTGGCACCCCCGTAGGTAGTAAAGGCTTTATAGTCTGCCCTTACACCCCGTGTGCTGCTTTCTATTTTATTCTGGCTGTCGTCAGTTGATTTGAATAATATTATTATTATTATTATTATTATTATTATTATTATTATTATTTTTTTTTTTTTTTTTTTTTTTTTTTTTTTTTAAGTAGCAAAATTCAGCGTCCACGAACACCTGCCATTGTGCCCGGCGCTTTTTTTTTTTTTTTTTTTTTTTTTATCTTTCCGGTAGCAGAAGTGGTCAAGAAAAAAAAAAGGAAAAAAGAAAAAGAAAAAAATCTGAGAAACAGCAGCCGGACACTTCATTCATCCGATCAGTCCTTTCGCTCCATTTAACCAGTTACCACTGGAAGGATTTCCGTTGTGAAAAAAAAAACAATATATGAACAAATATATAAAAAATATACACAAAATTCTACTTATTATCAGAAAAAAAATCACACTAATTTATCTATTCTCCAATACGGTTTGTTTTGTGTTTCTGGGGAAAAAAAATTAAATAGAATTACGAGTAAATGAAGATATAAAATAAATAGAATGAAGTTGAATGAAATATAGAAATAGGTAAACTAAAGTTAAATGAATGGCTTAAGCTGTACCATTTCCCCCTCTCCCCCTCTCCCTCCCCCTCCTCTACTCCCTCTCCTCCCCACTCCCCTACTTCCCCTTGTTCCCTCTCCTCCCCGCACTCCCCTCTACTCCCCAATCCCTCCGCCGCACTCCCCTCCTCCCCACTCCCCCTCCTCCCCACTCCCTCCTCCTCCCCCACTCCCTCCTCCTCCCCCACTCCCTCCTCCTCCCCCACTCCCTCTTCCTCCTCCCCCACTCCCTTCTCCTCCCTCACTCCCTCCTCCCCCACTCCCTCTTCCTCCCCCACTCCCTCTTCCTCCCCTACACCCGCCTCCTCCTCCCCCTCACCCGCCTCCTCCCCCACTCCCTCCTCCTCCCCCACCCCTCCTCCTCCCCACTCCCTCCTCCTCCCCCCACTCCCCTCACCTCCTACATTTCACCCTACTCCTCCTCCACCCACTTACCCCCTCCTCCCACTCCCCACCACCGCTTCACCCCTTCGCACGGACCCTGGTGGACGTGTAAGAAGACAAACAAACAACGAACCCAATGGAAACGTTTACTGATATGTCCGCTAATCGATAGCAACGTTGGGGGAGGACCCAAGCAACGTTTGTTCTTGTCGGATCACACGGAGCAATGGGAAGGTAAACAAATGGATGAAGAAGAGAGAAGGGAGGGAAAGGAAGAAGAAAGGAGAAGAATAGGAAAGGAAAAGGGAAGGAAGAAGAAAGAAGAGGAAAGGACAGGAGAGGAAAGATAAAGGAGAAGAAACAGAAGGAAAAAGAAAGGGGCAGAAGAGGAGAGGAGAGGAGGAAGAAAAGAGAAGAAATGGAAGGAGAGGAGATAATAACGTGAAAGGAAGAAGAAAGAGTACATAGGAGAATTACCAAAAGTGTACAAGATTTTAGAAATGTACAGGCGTAGGCACCTTAACTTGCACTCTCTGGAAAGACGAAGAGGACGGGGTGACCTAATAGAGGTATTCAAATGGGTCAAGGGTTTTAAGAAAGGTGATGTAGGTAAGGTCATCATATTAAGATAGTAGAGTAGGACTCATAGTAGTTAATTTAAATTGGTTATTTATAGGTTTAAGAAGAAAATAGGCAAGAATTGGTTTACCAGCACAGTGGTTAAAGAATGTAATAAACTTGTTAACCTTGTAACGACCGCTGAAATAATTGGTTGTTATAATAGAAGATTATACGACTTTATGAATAAGGGTAACAGGTGGTAAGGGACATGGAACTGCCTAATGTAGGCCTTATGGTTTCTTGCAGTCTCCTTCATTGTTATATTCTTGAGTGGATAAAGAAATGAAAAGGCAAGGAAGGAGAAGAAAGTAAAATAGAGAATTGAAAGGAAAAAGAAAGGAAGAAGAAAGTAGAAGAATTGAAAGTTAAAGGAAAATAAGAAATGAGGAGAATTTAAAAGAGAATTGCAAGGAAAGAGAAATTAAAAAGATAAAAGAGAGAATTGAAAGGAAAAGGAAGGAGAGAAGAAAGTAAAAGAACTGAAATAAGAAGGAAAGAAGAAAGTGAAAGAGGGAATTGAAAAGAAAAGAATAAAAATAATGAAAAAAGAAAGGAAAAGGCAATAAAAGGGAAACAGAAAATTAAAGAACATTATAACTAAACGAAAAAATATTAAAAGTTGGAAACGAAACAAAAATTAAAGAAAAGAAAGGAGAAGAAAAGACAACAAATCAATCAAACGAAAAGAAAAGAAATGAAAAGGAATGAAATGGAAAAAGAAAAGAAAATACAAGTTCACACACACACACACACACACACACACAAATACACGCAAACATTATTAATTAACACTGCTTCCAGTGCTAGATTTTACGTGAAATGAACATGTATGATATACTGCTGTGATATCTCACCCTCATCCCCCCCCCAAAAAAAATAGAAACTAATTAACTATGCGAAGATATTACAGCCCTAACTAAAAATCTGGGCATGAATTTAACTGGCAGTCCACCACAATTTATTAATGTAACTTTATTTTCAACCATGTTGTTTTCCTTTCAATACTGATGATAATTTGTATTTTTTAATTGACACTGTCGGATATGATTTTTGTTTTCTAATTTTTATTATTGGTATTGTTGTAGTTATCACTAATTTTCATTGGTTATATATACATGTATAATGTATATATATATATATATATATATATATATATTACATATATATATATATATATATATATATATTACATATATATATATATATATATATATATATATGTTACATATCCCCCATCTTATTTTACAATCGTAACTTAAATCAAGGTAGAATATTAATCCCATCTAATATTTTAGTTCTGCTTAATTTAGATTAATTGGGCTGACTCCAAACAATATTATTCTGTTAAAGGATGACCTCGTGATAGCAAGGCTTTAGCCTCTTCAATTTACATATTTTCTTTTGGCTAACGCCTTCCGTGCCGGCTGGTACTTCTCCTTGGTTAGTCTGTCTGCCGCCAAGTGATTTTTTTTTTTTTTTTTTTTTTTTTTTTTTTTTTATTTTTTTTTTTTTTTTTTTTTTTTTTTTTTTTTTTTTTTTTTTTAATACGTGGTACCTTGTCGGTAGTGGTTGAGTTAATGACTTTCTCTTCACTTCTCTTTCGGAATAATAATGATAAAAAAAAGTAAATAAAAATATTTAAAAAATGAGAAATGAACATTTTGGAAAGATTCGGACACGATTAAGAAAATATTTGCCTCAAGATTTTTGAAAAAGAGCAGCACAAAATGTAGTGCAAAACAGATGAAAGGAAAAGAGGAGGTAGAGAGGAAACGGGAAGATGTGGAGGAAGAAAAGAGGAAGGTAGGAAAAGGAAAAGGGAGAAAAAGAGAGGAGAGGAAGAGAGAGGAGTGGAAGAGAGGAGAGTAAGAGGAGGAAAGTACAAAAAAGTGGAAGATGTAAAGGAAGAGGAAGAGAAAGAGGAAGAGGAAGAGTGTGAGGACGTGGAGGAAGAGGGAGAGGAAAGTGAGAAAAAGACTAAAGAAAGGGAAGAAGAGGAAGAGGAAGAGGACGAGAAAGAGGAAGAAGAGAATGAAAAAATTCTTTGTATTAGGAACACCCTATTATTTGGAACTCTTCTAAAATGTTCTCTCTGAAATTCAAATAATTAAAAAAAAAAAATAAATAAACAACAACAATGAAGAATGATAATGATAATGATAATAATAATGATAATAGCAATAATACCAATAATTATAATAATAACAATAGTAATAATCATTAATCCGAATTAAATCGAGTTCGAATTTAGAAATATTTATTTCCACTGTGATGGGACCTTCACACATCCCCCACAGTCCAAAGCTAAAGCTATATCTAAGCCAGTCACGTTTTCTTTTATATGCAATAGCAGTTGCAAGAGCATCTATTACTATTCATCTTTATCACTGCATTGCTCTCAGCCCGAGTGGTGAGGCGGGAGTGAGGGATGACCTTCATCCACGAGGTGCTTAAATGGTTGAGGGGCGTTAACAGTGCTTGATATAATGGCTCCGTGCCTTGTCTCGGCCACTCTTTTATAAGGTAGGGAAATTTTTTATACAACACATATATATACATATATATATATATATAAATATATATATATATAAATATATATATATACATAAATATATATATGTATATATATATATATATATATATATATACATATATATATATACATACATACAGACACACACACTATCTTCATCACAATTTATGCAAGTGTTTATATACCATAATTACTGTTCCCAAAAATAACTATTTGATGATATGACATGAAACCTTCATTGCCGTTATTATTATCATAGTTACCATTTTAACAATCATTACTTTTTCTTCAACTTCATTAGTTTGCGACACTACATCTCTATTCTGTCTTTTCTCTCTTTTTTTTTCTTTCCTATCTTTATTTTTTAAATTTTATATATATATATATATATTTATGTATTTATACATATTTTATCTTGCAGGTCACCCACGGACCAAAGAGTCTCAATCAAGTAATTTTTCAATGGCACTGTAGTTCCTGCAATTCCCTCTTTCTCATCAATGTCACCCATGAACCAAAGGGTCT
>NC_134798.1:40140808-40143308 GCF_046742065.1 Oratosquilla oratoria
GTAACAAGAATTTCCTCCGGCAAATTTTATTCCATGAATTTAGTTTTTCTCCTTCCAGCTTTGCGAAATTACAGAATCCTCCGCTTTCAGAGGCCGATTCCGGAAACATAAATACAAAAATAAACATAAACACGTTTGGTTTCAAATAATATCCAAAAACTCTGACCTCCAGGTTTCGTCCCTCATCCTCTTATTTATTTTCAGGCTTTCGTATTGCAGAGAGAGCAGCTCTTTTTCTAATTCGTGAATTCGTCTTACTCTAATTTACTTTTTATTTATTTTTGTTTCATTTAGAAATAGTATATACGTACATATATATAATGTCTATCTCCCTCTCTCTCTTTCTATCTCTCTCTCTCTCTCTCTATATATATATATATATATATATATATATATATATACATATATATATATATATATATTTGTGTGTGTGTGTGTGTGTGTGTGTGTGTGTGTGTGTGTGTGTGTGTGTGTGTGTATCCAATAAATAAAGACAATTACCAGCAATGTCGTATCTAGTCCTTCAAAATAAGTTTCAATACTGAGAAACTTAATCTAAGTGCGCGTTTATTATTGGAATCAACGTGTCAGCCATATGTGACGTGGTGGCATAATGTGACATGATATTAAGGTTTGTGGGTTCTTGCATAGACCTGTATGCCAGTCATCATGAAAAAACACGCTTAATCCGGTGCGAGTCCGAACTGATTAATTTCCATTAAAAGGTTTCAGTCCAACATAAGTGATTAAATCTGAAGCCTCTGCTGCTAATTATCCCATAACCTAAGCTCCCTCCCTCGAGGGGGTGGGGGGCCCTCGAAGCTGAATGAAACTGTCAGGTAAGCGACCTCATAAGACGGTGATAAACATGTCCTGAAAATGCTGATGAATTTTTATTTTTAACCAAAACCAGTGGCAGATTATATATTCTATCAAACTTTCTTTTCCCAAAAGAGGAGGCTGCAAGGATGTATATGTACATACTGTACATATGTACACACAAACACACACACACACACACATATATATGTATATATATATATATATATATATATATATATATATATATATATATATATAAATAATTCTAATCCCCCCCTGGTCACCCGTGCGAGGTGGTTAAGCATGACATCCTTATTAGATCTCGGGAACTTAAGACTGTGACGTCACGCTTGAACTCTTGGGGATTCAAACTGCCCAGCTCTGACTTCCCCTGCCTCCAGACGCCAGTGCCCCAGCCCACTCGACCCAGCCACGACGCTTCACAGGCTTTAAGGAGACAGTGTGTTAATTACTTTTGATTATTCGAGATTTACGTAAATAATCTAATTCACTTCTGTGTCTTCCCTGAACTGAATAAAATAATCTTACACTACACAAGAGAGAATAAGATGCTGAAATTAAATGTATATTATTATTGTTATCATCATCAATATTAGCCTTGTATCCTATTTCATCTATTTATTTACTTATTTATTTTGTTTATTTATTTATTATCTTTTTATTGTTTCCTTAATTTACTCTTATTTATTTCTTTATTTATATGTCAATATATTTTTCTATTCTATTTGTCTATTCATTTTATTATTGTTATTCATGTTATTATTAATATCATTCAATTATTCATTTCCGTTCATGTATTTATCTGTATTTTTTCGATTTATCTATTTATTTCATCTTATTTTATTTTATTTTCGCAAGAAAGAGAGACTATGTAATCCGTCTATTCGTTTGCACCAAGAGTGAGCAAAATAGTGTTGAACAGAATATGACACCTTCGAAGACCTTCATACATAATTCTCTCTCAGTCGCATGACAAATTCGTGTCTAAAGCCAAAATTGTGAGTGTAAGCACGCACGCACACACACCCACACACACACACACACACACACACACACACACACACACAATGTAAGGCCTTACTAGGCTCTAGCAAAAAGTAAAGATGAAAAATAAAGTTATATATATATATATATATATATATATATATATATATATGTATACAAGCGTCGGCTACGCTGTGAGTGCTTGGCCTGCGGCGCTACTCGCTTCGCTCGCATGAAATCTCTCTATACTCTTTTCGACAGAGAAGGATTTAGTTTTCCCATATAACTCAGGGAAAGCCTCCTTATGTTCAACTCGAAAGGCTGCTGCTAACTTTGGTTTCTCTATCAGTTCCTTCTTAGAGGACTTCTTAACAGTAGAAACCCACTTCCAGAAGTGTCTCTGGCGTCTCTTGCTTTCTGCTAGTGTTCCACGCATTTTCCTTAATCACACTTCAGATAGTAAAGGGTATGTGCAACCTGTTTCATTGTGAAGGTGCCCAGACTCGTTTAGTGTAATAGACATGTAAGGGTAATCTCAGCTGGCGGGTCAGATGTGTCCCCAAAGCTCACCGACCCAGATCAGACTTCGAAAAGGAGAGATAAACTCAGACTAATAATATATATATATATATATATATATATATATATGTATATATATATATATATATGTATA
>NC_134798.1:40155808-40163308 GCF_046742065.1 Oratosquilla oratoria
TCAACTGTGTTGGCAAATCCTACTCTCTCAATTCTTCAAATGTAAGAAATGAAAAGAAAAGAAATACGTGACTATGCTATTTGTTCAGTCTTCTTGTACTCGCGTACACACACACACACGTACACACATACACCCACATACACACACACACACATATATATTATATATATATACACATATACTGTCTCTGCCTCTCTCTTTATATCTCTGTACTGTCTCCTTCTCTCCCTCCTCCTCCCCGACTCCCTCTCTCTCTCTCTCTCTCTCTCTCTCTCTCTCTCTCTCTCTCTCTCTCTCTCTCTCTGACCTCATCGTCCTCCGAATTTCGTCTCCCTTAGTGTTGTCGGAGTCTTGCCTTCTTCCTCCTCATCTTCTTCCTCCTCCTCCTCCTCCTCCTCTCGAACTTTAGCACGAAAAAACAGGAGGAGGGATGAGTCGGCGGCGGCGGCGACGGAGGCGGCGGCAGCAGCACTAAGCTCGCGGCACTCGCGAAACACCGTGTCACCGCCATCAAGGACAACCGTAAAAAAGGAAATTGCGTGTCTGTACGTGTGTGTGTGTGTGTGTGTGTGTGTGTGTGTGTGTGTGTGTGTGTGTGTGTGTGTGTGTGTGTGTGCGCATGTGTGTGTTTGTGTGTGTATGCATGTGCGTGTATGCATGTGTGCATGCACACGTGTGTGTATGTGTTTGCGCATGCACAATATGTGTTTATGCGTATGTGCATATGTGTGCATGCGCGTGTGTGCATGTGCCTGTGTGTGTGCGCATGTCCGTGAGTGTACAGGAGTGTGTGTGTGCGCTCATGTGTGTGCATGCGCACGTGTATGTGTGTGTGCATGTACAGTATGTGTTTAGGCGTGCGTCCATATGTGTGCATGCGCGTAGGTGTATGTGCGTGCGTGTGTGTGCATACGCGTGAGTGTGCGGGTGTGTGCATGTGCATGCATACGCGTGTGCATGTACCCGTGCGTGTGCGTGCATGTGTAATGCTTGTGCATGTGTAATGCTTGTGCATGTGCACGTGTTTGTTTGTGTGTGTGCATATGTGTGCATACGCGCGTGTATCTGTGTGTGCATGTATGTGTTTGTGCGTGTGTGCATGTATGTGTTTGTGCGTGTGTGCATGTATGTGTTTGTGCGTGTGTGCATGTATGTGTTTGTGCGTGTGTGCATGTATGTGTTTGTGCCTGTGTGCATATGTGTGCGTGCATATGCTTGCATATGTGTGCGTGCATATGCTTGCGTGTGTGTGCGTGCATATGCTTGCATATGTGTGCGTGCATATGCTTGCATATGTGTGCGTGCATATGCTTGCGTGTGTGTGCGTGTGGGTGTATGCGTGTGTGTGCGTGTGGGTGTATGCATGTGTGTGCATACGCGTGTGCACATACCCGTGCGTGTGGGTGTATGCATGTGTGTGCATACGCGTGTGCACATACCCGTGCGTGTGCGTGCATGTGTAATGCGTGTGTGTGTACATCTGTATACAGTATGTACTGTATATGTGAACCACCACATAGTGAGCGCTGAAACTATCAATTTTGTAAGAGGTTAGATGACTTTGTGGATATGGGATGACAGGTAGTAATGGACATGCAACTGTTCAGTGCAGGCCTTATGGTTTCTTGCAGTCTCTTCCATGCATGTATCATGTTATGTGTGCAAGTGTGTGCATCTGTGTGGTTTTGTGAACATGTCTGTCTGTGCGAGTGTATACGTGTGAGCTCACAAAATAGACAATTTTGTGTGTGAGAGACAGAGAATGTGTGTGTGTGTGTGTGTGTGTGTGTGTGTGTGTGTGTGTGTGTGTGTGTGTGTGTGTGTGTGTGTGTGTGTGATTGACAATGGTCTTTGATCATGTGTTGGACTCGTGATCGACAGCTATTACCCTCCTTACACGCACGCACACCCAACTCCCCGCCATAGAGTTGGAGTAACGACTCGCAGCACAGCGAAACAGAAATTATTTCGGCCCAGGACGGGATTCGAACTCGGACCGCTGTAGCAGCAGCTGCGAACGCTACCACTGCACCTTCGAGTCATATGTGTGTGTGTTTGTGTGTATACACATGCCTCGCTCTTGTATACAGACACACACCTACATGAAGGTATAACATCCGCAACATTATATACATTCCTATGTGTCTCTTCACACGAGCGGACATTCCTCTAACCCTCCCGCCACCTTTTTTTTCAACTTCGGGGTTAATAAGAAAACTTTAAAGCTCCTCCTTGGCCTGAATCTTAAGGAGGTGGAGGTCGAGGACAGGACACCCTCGGGCAAGAACTAGCCCTCAGAAGACTCCGAACTTAGCGCTCGAGAACGAACTGAAAATACTTTTCTTTGACAAACTTGAAAACCCAGGTCCTGATTGGATATTCAGTCATGATACGCTTTCAGACTTCGAGGATTTTATTTTCATCGTTTTATTAATTTTTTTTTCTTAGATTTTACATTATTTTAAAATATTGATGTTCTATAAATCTTGAAAACACACAAACATACACACACACATACACATAAACACAAGACACATATACACACATACATATACACACATACACATACACATGTACACACACACATACACATATATACACACAAACACATACATATACATAAACACACATGCACACATACATATACATAAACACACATGCACAAATACATACACACATAAACAGACATGCACACACACATATATACACGCAAACACACATGTACATATACACACATACATGTACTCAATTACACATGCACATACACACACACACACGCGCGCGCGCGCGCGCGCATGATTGTTGTCTTCAGAACAATGACAATATAGGAAAAAATTGACCAAAACGATCTTTTATTCTGGGATGGAATACAAGAAGCATTCACGAAAAAGAACAATAGATCAAATGCATCAAAGCAAATTATAATTCAAGAGACAACAAAACAAATAGAGATTAGATTAGAAACATAACCTAAAAAAGTAAAATCAAATAAAACACAAAACAAAATAAAATATAAAATAAAAAAAATAATGAAAAAAGAGAAAGAAAAAAAAATAGATACAACCCAAAGGAAAATATCAAATAAAATCAAATGAAATATAAAATTAAAGGAAATAAAATTTGACAAAAAAGGAAGACACACTGGCTGAACGATATCATCTTGTGCAGCAGCGTGAAAACGGAAATTGTGCAATAAAATAATAAAAGATTTTAAAGACAATTTCGCTTTGAAATAAATACACAAATTCCACACAACCAGATGTTTTCCTCGTGTGTGTGTGTGTGTGTGTGTGTGTGTGTGTGTGTGTGTGTGTGTGTGTGTACGTGTATTATTATTCATTATTATTATCATTGTTATTATTATAATAATAATAATAATAATGATAATAATAGAATGAAAATTCTACGCTCGGCTGGCTGAGGTAATGGCTGAAATAAAACAACAACCAAAAAGCAGCATTGTTTCATGGATGAGATGTAGACTATCATTCTCACTCCTAAGATCAGCCCTCTTTTGCCTGAGAGGTACCAGGTCCCCACCGCCCAAATCAACACATATACAAAACCTGGATTTTGAGCAGACGGTGGTTGACAGTAGGATAAATGAACTTTTGTACTAGGCATTATTAAAAATAAATAAATAAATAGACAAATAAAAGGGTCGTCGACCACAGTCATTGGCGGGAGAGGGGCCAATGAACTGTGTCTGTGGAAGACAGACCCTGCTGCTTCCACCACACAGTTCCAATAGGATGGAGGTCGTATTAAAAAAAAAAAAATAAATAAATAAAAAAAATAGTAGTAGTAGTAGTAGTAGTAAGGAGGGAGTAGTCGGGGGCGGGAGGGGGGGGGAGTCCGAACTGTAGGGGGAGTTCCTGTGCAGATAAAAACTTATGAATAAATCAGTCTGGATGTAAACAACGCCCTGTTTGCCTCGTGTCCAGTGGGAGGAGGGAGATGGGGGAGGAGGGAAGATGGGGGAGAGGAGAAGATGGGGGAGAGGGGAAGATGGGGGAGAGGGGAAGATGGGGGAGAGGGGAAGCTGGGGGAGAGGGGAAGGAGAGGGGGAGAGGGGAAGGAGAGGGGGAGAGAGGGGGAGGGGGAGGGAGAAGGGGTAGGGATAGGAGGATGGAGATGGGGAGGGAGAAAAGGGACGGAGAGGGGAGAGAGGGATAGGAAGAGGAGAGGGAGAGAGGGCAAGGGGAGGGAAAGGGAGAAAGATGGGAAGGGAGAGTGGGGAGGGAGAGGGGAAGGGAGTGGGGTAGAGACGAGAGGGAGTAGTGGGAGGGAGGGGGATAGGGAGAGGAGGAAGGGAGAGGGGGAGGGAGAGGGGGACGAAGAGGGAAAGGGAGAGGGGGAGGGAGAGGGGGAGGGAGAGGGGGAGGGAGAGGGGGGAAAGAGGGGAGGGAGAAGGAAGAAAAGGGGAATAGAGAGTGGGGAGGGAGAGGGAGTGGGGGAGAGGAGGGAGGGAGTGCAGGTGGGGGAGAGGAGGGAGGTAGTGGGGGAGAGGAGGGAGGTAGTGGCAGAGAGGAGGGAGGAGTGGCAGAGAGGAGGGAGGAGTGGCAGAGAGGAGGGAGGAGTGGTGGAGAGGAGGGAGGAGTGGTGGAGAGGAGGGAGGTGTGTGGGAGAGGAGGGAGGGAGTGGGGGAGGAGGAGAGGGGTAGGGAGAGGAGAGGGGGAGGGAGCGGGGGGAAGAGAGAGGGGAGGGAGAGAGGGGGAGGAAGATAGAGGGAGGGAGCGGGGGGAAGGGAGAGAGGGGGAGGGAGAGAGAGGGAGGGAGCGGGGGCAAGGGAAAGAGGGGGAGGGAGAGAGGGGGAGGGAGAGAGGGGGAGGGAGAGAGGGGGAGGAAGAGAGAGGGAGGAGCGGGGGGAAGGGAGAGAGGGGGAGGGAGAGAGGAGAGGGAGCGAGGGAAGGGAGAGAGGGGGAGGGAGAGGTGGAGGGGGAGGGAGAGGTGGAGGGGGAGGGAGAGGTGGAGGGAGAGGTGGAGGGAGAGGGTGGGAGGGAGAGAGATGGAGGGAGAGGGTGGAAGGAGGATAGAGGGGGAGGGAGAGAGGGGAAGGGAGAGAGGGGAAGGGAGAGAGGGGAAGGGAGAGAGGGGAAGGGAGAGAGGTGGAGGGAGAGAGTGAGAGGAGGGAGAGAGGGTAAGGGAGATAGGGGGAGATAGAGGATGAGAGAGGGGTAGGGAGAGGGGGAAAGGAGAGGGGTATTGAGAGGGGGAAAGGAGAGGGGTAGGGAGAGGGATTAAGAGAGAGGGGAAGGGTGAGAGAAGGAGTAATGGGAAGGAGAGAGGAGGTGAGAATAATAATAATAATAATAATAATTCCTTTATTCCAATTTTCATTGGGTATTCTTTACATTATTTACAATATTCACAAGAGCATTACATAGTGATACATATTTTTGTACACATAAAACATGAAGGTAAAAACTAAAGACTTTATAATAGTACAAAATGATATAAGCTTAAAAACTTGTATTAGCAGTGCTTATCAACGCAAGAACATGGAGGTAAAGAAAAAAAAATTCACAATGTTACAAAATCGAATATGCTTAAAAACCTTGTGTTACTAGTGCATATTATACGCTAACAAATGTTTGCTGACTTACATTTGATTATCTAGAAAATATTTATGCAACCTATCTTTGAACACATTTATTGATGTTATGTCTCTAATAGCGATAGGGAGTTTATTCCATGTCTTAGGCCCTCTTACAGGTATCATTCTTGTGCCTATTTCAGTATTAACCCGATGAACATAGAGATTCTGTCTTTGCCTTGATGGCCTATCTCTTGTTATACTGATGTCGAGAAAGGGAGAGGAAGGGGGTGAGAGGGGGAAGGAGAGGGATGGGAGATGGGGAAGGGAAAAGGGAGGTGTGGAGGGGGGAGTAGGGGAGGGAATGGGGGGGAGAAAGGGGCAGGATTTTTTCTGTTACCTCCTTCACAATTCTTGTTCTTGTTGATTCATTTGCTAGAAGATGGATACAGTGATAAATATATTACTAAATTCAAAAAGAGGTCAAGGCAAAGTTCTTTGAAAAACTGTGACAAAAAAATAATCTTTCTAGATTACTTCGACATTGTATCAGATTAAGTGCAACTAGAAAAGGAATGTGAAATTCGTCCCCATAGTTAGTAAGCAATATACGTTTACCCCCTCCTGTATTGTTCCCTAGGTGTAAGCCAATAATATCTCATCTTCCCACGTTAACAAAAAACACCAGAATAATATACATAAAAGAAAATGTCTATAAACCCAGATATACTAGTACAAATGTAAAAAAGATAAACACGTAATGACTGCTTTCGACTATAAAACATCTTCAGGTACATGGTATAATGTATTTACTGGGTGGGAACTCAAGTAACTTCAAAAGCTGAAGCCATGTCCGAATTTCAGATGTAATTCTCTGAACAAGAGAATCTTCAAATTATGCAGACCATGGTTCAAGTTTAAATTGTCACAATTGTGACGAATTAGCATGAAGTCATGAGAGACCGTGGGATCTTACGCTGTTACCAGAATCCCTTTCTTTACTTTCTTGTTTGTATAAGAATATATATAAGTACATGTACATGTATATGTATATATGTATACATACATGTATATGTACTGTATATGTACATGTATATGTAGCCTACATGCATGTGTACATATACATGTGTATGTACATGCATATGTACATGTATGTGTAAGTGTGTGTGTGTGTGTGTGTGTGTGTGTAAGTGTGTGTGTGTGTAAGTGTGTGTGTGTGTGTGTGTGTGTGTGTGTGTGTGTGTGTGTGTGTGTGTGTGTGTGTGTGTGTGTGTGTGTGTGTGTGTGTGTGTGTGTGTGCGTGTGTGTGTGTAGCTGAAGTTGGACAAAGTAGACGAAGAATAATGGAAGAATTTTAATGATGTAAGGTTTGACCCATTATTCCTCGTCTACTTCATCCACCTTCAGTTACATTTGTCATTGTGTAGTTTTTCCAACATGTATATATATATATATATATATATATATATTATATATATATAATTTTTATTTATTATTCTAGCATAGAAATCAGCCCTTGTTAAAAAAAAAAAAAAAAAAAAAACGAACTTCATTTCACTTAAATATTCGATTCTTGCAGAAACAATGTTATTTTGGTGGAAAACAACACAAGGGTTAAAGGGATGATCCTGGACTAAGCCCCGAAATTTCACGTAACAAGTACACCTCGCCATAAGTCTTGCATTCACAAACTTAATTTTCGTTTATCCTAAAACCCAGCACGTATCAGTTAAATTACTGTTCTTATACAATGTGTGTATAAACTGTTTTCATTTTGGAATTAAGCTGCTACCACAAAAAATAAAGAGGATTTCGTTTTATCTTGTGTACGTGTGTGTGTGTGTGTGTGTGTGTGTGTGTGTGTGTGTGTGTGTGTGTGTGTGTGTGTGTGTGTGTGTAAGTTGCGTGTATGCATACTTGTGTGTGTATAATTGTATATGCATAGTTGCGTATGCATGTTCATG
>NC_134798.1:40168308-40173308 GCF_046742065.1 Oratosquilla oratoria
CACCAGCGCACAGTAACACAAAAGTGTAATCCAAATGTGTAACATAGATTTAATAGACCTTAAATCTAGATTTAGTAGTCTTAAAATCTAGATTTGATAGATCTTAAATCTAGATTTGATTTCTAGACTTACAACGTGGACCGGCAAGTGCCCGATAGCGCTGGGACAGCGACGGCCTACCTGACCGGCGTCAAGACGAACTACAAAACTGTTGGCGTTGACGCCACAGGAAGGCACAACGACTGCACCAGCGTCAACGCAGTCAATCAACTCTCTTCCATCTGCGAGTGGGCTCTTGACGCTGGCAAACGCACAGGTAAACTAACTCTCTCTCATCCTCACTGTCTCTTTTACTATCTCTTTCTCTCGCTCTCTCTCTCTTTTTCTCTCTATGCATGTATATATGCATAGGATGTGCATGGGGTGTGCATATGCACGTGCATAGGTAAACTCTCTCTCTTCCTCTCTCTCTCTTTTACCCTCTCTTTCTTTCTTTCTCTCTCTCTCTCTCTCTCTCTCTCTCTCTCTTTTTTTCTCTCTATGCATGTGCATATGCATAGGATGTCCATGGGGTGTGCATATGCACGTGCATAGGTAAACTCTCTCTCTCTCTTTTACCCTCTCTTTCTCTCTCTCTCTCTCTCTCTTGTATGTGCCTGTACATGTGCAATGTGCATGTGCAATGTACATATCCACATGCATGTGTATGTGCGTGTATGTGAATGGGGTGGTCATATTCACGTCTATACGCGCGCGCGCGCGCGTGTGTGTGTGTGTGTGTGTGTGTGTGTGTGTGTGTGTGTGTGTGTGCGTACGTGTATGTGTGTGCGTACGTGTATGTGTGTGTGTGTGTGTGTGTGTGTGTGTGTGTGTGTGTGTGTGTGTGTGTGTGTGTGTGTGTGTGTGTGTGTGTGTGTGTGTGTGTGTGTGTGTGTGTGTGTGTGTGTGTGTGTGTGTGTGTGTGTGTGTTGAATTTATGATAATTGCATGATCAAGTGTGGGAGCGGATGTAGGAGAAAAATAGTGTCCTAGATTCCTACGTAATAATAAAAAAAAAAAACGTGACTCAAGGCCATGATGAATCACGGACATTACAATAGCAATATCTTCGTTTATGGCAGTGTTATATTCAATATAAAACACCTTGTGCGCGAAATGTAGGGCAAAGTATTCTAATCAGCAACAACCCCACCCCACCCTCGCATATCCGGAGATAACCCCGATAACAGAAAACTTATCCAATTCTTCGATTACATTCAACTTTATTCATCTCAATTGGCACTCTCCAGCGTGCCATTCTTCCTGGCACCCTTCCTTAACCGGTGCCATCGTCCTGTGATACACAGGCTGTATCGTTTCCCTACGGGATAGCCAGGTGGTCCTGCACGAGACGAAGGCTAAAAGCGAACTCAATTCTGATGGGGTCTCGACCGCTCCAGGCGTGTTTCAAATAGGTGTCCACCTTTTCCAACCGAATAAAGTCGTCTGTTTCCTCAGACAGAATAAAGCTCTAAAGTGTCTCATTGGGATTAATGGGATGAAAGAGCTTTTCCTTGGGTGTAATTCAATATTCTTGAGAGGTAAACCTTTGCCCGACGCCAGGCAATTTTATATTATATACATATACATACATACATATATATACATACATCTATATACATACATACATACATATATATATACGTACATATATATATATATATACATATATATATATATATTTATATATATACGTACATATATATATATATATATATACTGTATATATATATATTTATATATATATATAATATATACATACATACACAAGTGGTTTTATTACACATTTTGTGAATCACGTGTTTTTGTGATTTATTCGCATATACATATATATATATATATATATATAATCTGTATCTCTATAGATATAGATGACCTGCGGTGAATTAGCAGCAGTGGGAACACCCATTTCATAATTTGACAGCTTTAATAATACGGTACATTAGCTCCTACATTTACATCATTTTAAATATTTTTCAAAGGTAAACAATGTATGTATGTATGTATGTATGTACGTATGTACGAGAATGTATGTATGTATGTGCGTGCATGTATAAATTTACTCGCGTCATATCATGTGCCAAACCAGATTTTTTTTCACATTCCACTTATCTTTATCTTATCGGTAGTTGTGTCGCTAAAGTTTGTTCCGTCTAAAATTAAAGCTATAGTCAGGTGCGCACTAGGAGACGAAAAATCGACCGCATTGCGCACCAAGTCACGCGTTAGGCAGTGTGACGGACGGGGGGAGGGGGGGGAGGGGTGGTGAATGGGAGTGGAGTGGGTGGGGATGAAATGGGTGGGAGTGGATTTATGCCTTTTGACTTTAGCTATTTCCTTTACAAGGAGGAATGAACTCTTGTTAACAGTATATCACATCATATTAATTATACGATGTTATATTACATAATATTAATTATACGATGTTATATTACATTACATTATACTACATTATATTATATATCATATTGTATTATATCATACTGTTATACTGCATCATACCATCTTATATTGTACTATAACATAACACATTACATTACATTATGGTATACATATGCTATGTTATATTGTATAATACTATATTACACTATATTGTACTATATCATATTTGATTTTGAATCTATTTTAATTTATTTTATTGCATTATTTACATGTGACGGATTTATGTTCATTATATCATATTATATGTTATATTACATTTTTCTACATTACATTGTATCATATATAATTTTATATCATGTGTTACACTGCATTACACTATATTGTACTATGTAATACATTACATTACATTGTAGCATATATAATTAAATAGTACTATGTTATATTGTATATTACACAATATTATACTATACATATTATTTTGAATCTACTTTTATTCATTTTATTATTTTATTTGTTTATTTATTCATTTATCAATTTGTTTATACAAGTTCGATCAATTTTTTTTTATCTATTTTCTACTTTTTCATTTTCTATTTCTTTAATAATTTGATTTATTTACTTTTTTCAGGGTTTGTAACAACGACGAGGGTGACGCACGCTACCCCGGCGGCCAGCTACGCCAAGTCGCCGAACCGCGACTGGGAATGCGATTCCGCCGTCGACGAGAAGAACGCCCAACTTTGCCCCGACTTCAAGGACATCGCTCGGCAGCTGGTCGAGGACGAGCCAGGAAGGAACTTCAACGTAGGCACAGCCTTTCCTCACAATTTCCCAACTGTTGTTAGGATTACGACCTCCATCACGAATTTCCCAACTGTTGCTAGGATTGCGACCGCCATTACAAATTTCCCAACTGTTGTGAGGATTGCGACCTGTCTCGCGAATTTCCTAACTGTAGTTAGGATTAGGACTTCCCTCTCCTCACGAATTTCCCAACTGTTGTTTGGATTGCGACCTCCCTCACGAATTTCCCAACTGATGTCAGGATTGCGATCTCCATCACAAATTTCCCAACTGTTGTTAGGATTGCGATTTCTCTCACGAATTTCCTAACTGCTGTTAGGACTGCGACCTCTCACAACTTTCCCAACTGTTGCTAGGATTGCAACCTACTCACGAATTTCCCAACTGTTGTGAGAACTGCGACCTCCCTCAAGTTTCCCAACTGATGTCAGGATTGCGACCTCCGTCACAAATTTCCCAACTGTTGTTAGGATTGCGACCTACATCACAAATTTCCCAAATGATGTCAGGGTTGCGACGTCCGACTCACCAATCTCCCAACTGTTGCTAGGATTGCGACCTATCTCACGAATTTCCCAATTGTTGTCAGGATTGCGACCTCCGACTCGCAAATCTCCCAACTGTTGTTAGGATTGGGTTCTTCCCTTGTCGAAGGGTCGGCATTCCAACAGCACTTGGGAAATTCTTCCTCTACAATACCTAATATTAGTTTCTGTCTATATTAGTTTTTCTGGCTAAAGTCTTTTGGTACGTATAAACGCTGATTTCTTCCTGATTAACGATAGACATATTCATTCAGTTGAAAGGTAGACTTGGTATACAGTAGGATTGACCTATTTTTACCTCACAACTCTATTCTTCACTATGGTTCAATTGTTCTTACTTTGATCAATGTTCATTTCATCCTCCAAAACCATTTACTAAATATTTTGAAAAATCTATGTTCATCAAGTATGTAGGAATGTACGTATACAATATAATCATTTACACATTTATGCACGAGTATGTATGTATATGTGTATACAAGCATGCATGTATAAGTGTAGATATTGTACGAATATATGTAAATACAAATATGTATACCTATGTATGTATGCATGCATGTATGCATATGTGTACGCATGTATGTATCCATATATACAAACATGTATACCTATGTGTGTATATGCGTATGCACGATTATACGAGTATAACGAAGTTCTATACACTACGTGTGCATATACATATGTATATGGAATAAGAACATAAGAATGAATGAGACTGCAAGAGACCATAAGGCCTACACTAGGCAGTTCCAATTTGTATACAAGTGTACAATGGATTAAATGTACCCGACTATAAAGTAATATATCACACCTGTTTTCAACTGCAATCAGGACACAAGCACCTGTTTTGAACTGGAACACCTGTTTTATCTAGCAACACGGTACAAACATCCACACCTGCTCTAGAATGGAATCAGAAGACACATATCAACACCTGTTTTCAACCGGAACAAAAACCCAAAATCAAACACATGTTTTCAAGTGGAAACAGAACACGAACATGAACAACTGTTTTCGACTGAAACTAAAAACACAAAGACAAACATCTGTTTCCAAATGAGACCAAGAAGACAAAGACCATTTCTTTCCTCCAATTATACCAAGAAGACAAAGACCACCACCTTCCTCCAACTAGACCAAGAAGAAAAAGACCATCGCCTGCTTCCAATTAGACCAAGAAGACAAAGACCACCCATTTCTTCCAGCTGGACCAAGAAGACGAAGACCACC
>NC_134798.1:40180808-40190808 GCF_046742065.1 Oratosquilla oratoria
TTAGCCGGACTTGACAGGTATTATTGTATGAGGTTAGTGGACACCAGGGTTGCGAATTTTTCTATCTTTTTAGAAAATATAAAAAATATTTTTTTATATTTAAATCAGATTTATTTGATTTAAATAGATTTTCTTCATAGATTTTAAATATTGTGGGATTGCTATCTGATATGTGATCTGATTGTTAAACGACATTTTTAGCACATCAATATAAGGAGCAGTTATATAGACTTGCCACAAGTATACAAGGAACGGTATAAGCCGTATGTGAGGACGGTATGCTCAGGTTCACTCGATTCCTCCAAGACTTTTCTCATCTTAGTGACATTTGCTGCATTGTCTATCACAACACTTCCAATGTGACAACCAAAATCTTGTTCAGCCTTCTTGATCGAATTTTGTGCAAGTTGTAGAAGATATTCAGCAGTGTGATGTTTCCCTGACGTGTCTATTGTGTCAACTAAATAAATCTGACCAGTGGATGTTGAGTGACACATATTATGGGCTCATTATGGATGTTAGACCACCCATCAATTGAAAGAGATACAGTTTCATTATTCAGGTCATCTGCACACTTTTTATATTCCTTTTCATACACAAGATCCAAGTACTTATCAGCAATATCTTTTCTGGATGGAGGAATATAACCTGGCCTCAGGTTCTGAACCATCTTGAGAAACTGAGGATGCTGAACTAAACGAAATGGTAAATTTGTAGCAAATATAATTCTTGCAACTTCTTTGTCGAGATTTTCCTTTTGAGAGACTGAAGTTTTTATGATAAATCTGTCCAGAGATGTTGATGACTTTCTTTTAGATGAAAATTATTCAGCAGAAATGGCGCCTGTGGAGGAGTCTGATAGTGACCTTTTTAATGGTGGAGTCAGGTTAGCAGATAATTCAAGTGGAGCCGATGATGAAGGGATTGATGCTGTTGATACAGATCCTGAAATGGAAACTGAAAAATTTAGCATATTGCATAATTTATAAATGAATAAATAAATGAATGAATACAGTGTGATTTAGGCTACTTTTGAGTACAGTAGTTATTTTTTTTCAGATAATGATCATATTCACACAAGCCACTAAATTATTTGGAAATAACTAACAGGATATGAAATAGGTGGGCTTGGAATTCAGCCCACACAGGATTCAGTCCACTTTTAAATTCACTAAAAATAATGGGTTAGTTGGGTTAGGTTAGGCTAAATCCCTTTGGGCTGAATTCCATGTGGGCTGAATTCCAATGGAACCTATGAAATATATTACACAATGTTGAATGAAATGAATAACAATCATCTAGGCCTCAAAGTTGAGTGGATACAGTATATTATAGTGATATAGTCATTACCCAAATTTAGAAGTAATGAAGTTGAAGTATCATCTCTTTAGGCCTTCACATTTTTATTGCACATGCTCTCCATTGTTCACCAAATTTATATAGTTGCGTATGAAAAGGGAGAAATGCACACAATATAAGTAAAGTGATTTACCTGGGTCATCAATTTCTTCTTCTGTATGCTGTGGCTGACCTTGGCATTTATCTCGGTGGGATTTTAATCTTGACACAATGCCCTGTACTTCCTGGATGCAGTCTTTGCATTTAGCTTGGTACCCTTTGCCAGAAGTTGTTGGTAGTTTTTCAAAATAATTCCAGACAGGATATTTTTTTTCTGCCTGAAGGAACCACTCTGCCAGGTCCAGAAGACATCCTTCCTGGTTCATTCCAAAGCAGCAACTGACTCAGTGAGAAGCTGCTTACCCAGAACAAGTTTCAACAAGAATCTTGTTGAAACTTGTTGTGGGCTGCACAGTGATATATACTGTACATGTAGGCTTAAACCGTTCCTTGTATACTTGTGGCAAGTCTATATAACACTGCTCCTTATAGTGATATGCTAAAAATGTCCTTTAGCAATCAGATAGCAATCCCACAATATTTAAAATATATAAAAAAAATCTATCTAAATATAATAAATCTGATTTAAATTTTAAAAAATCGATTTTTATGTTTTAAAAAGATAAAAAAAAAAAAAAAAAAAAATCGCCAACCCTGGGGTCCACTAACCTCATACAATAATACCTGTCAAGTCCGGCTAAAATTGGCATTTCAAAGCATAACAGTGCCTTAAAAATAGTTTCTTATTTCACTATAAAAGTTTATATTACCTTATACTGCATTGAATAAGTCAATAGTTGTTATATTTGTCCTATATATAATGTTAGGTTTCTAGTTTTGATATATTTGTCCAATATAAATGTTAGGTTACAAAGAAAGCAATGGCCTCCGCTAGCGGACCCAGGGATCTGGGTGCACGTCCTGTGTAATAGTAGTCCTTGAAATATATATATATATATATATATATATATATATATATTATATATATATATATATATACATATACATTAAAAAAAAAGCTGTCATTGGACTTAGAGATTATTTAACATATTTTTCTCATTGTTTTATAAATTCATGTTGCGATAAGCAATATATATATATATATATATATATATATATATATATATATATATATATATATACATATACACGCACATGCCCACGCATTCTTCACCTTTCCAATTTTTTATAGTAAAACATGCATATTATATATTATATATATATATATATATATATATATATATATATACATATACACGCATTCTTCACCTTTCCAATTTTTTGTTCTAAGACATATGCATATACATATGTATCTAAGTCTAAATAAAAATATTCTTCTAAAAAACGCTGTGGAAGTTGGGGACAGGTGGTATTACGGTGACACTTTGTCCTAAAAATATTCTTGAAAAAGCGCTTGGGTAAGTCGGGGTCAGGTGGTATTCTTCTTCTTTTTCTTCTTCTTCTTCTTCGCGTTCCTCTTCTTCTTCTTCTTCTTCTTCTTCTTCTTCGCGTTCCTCTTCTTCTTCTTCTTCTTCTTCGCGTTCCATTTCTTCTTCTTCTTCGCGTTCTTCTTCGCGTTCTTCTTCTTTTTCTTTGCGTTCTTCTTCTTTTTTTTCTTCTTCTTCTTCTTCTTCTTCTTCCTCGCGTTTTTCTTCGCGTTCTTCTTCCTCGCGTTCTTCTTCGCATTCTACTTCGTGTTCTTCCTCGCGTTCTTCTTCGCGTTCTTCTTTGCGTTCTTCTTCGTGCTGGGGATCCCGTGTTGGGGTTCCGCCCCCGAGGCCGAGGCCGAAGGGGAAAACGATGTATTAGAGCGCGGAAAGCTGCGGCCGTAGGCCGCTGTTTGCGCAGCCAAGCCCCCGGCGAAGCCCGCGGCTTGTATATATATATATATGTATATATATATAAGTATATATATGTGACTCTTTTTTTCCACTTTTTCATATATATATATATATATATATATATATATATATATATATGATAAAGTAGTAGCTTCTGTCTGTCTGTCTGCCTGTTTGTTCACGAACTTCTAGGGTTTGGGAGGTAGACCCCCATAACCATATATATTCTGATATCTTATCACTCCAGGTACTTGGATAACTATATTTCATTTCCAAAAAATATATATATATATATTATTTTGGCTAGGGTTAAGGGTTAAAGGGGTATGGTGGGGTAACACGCCACTACTGTAGTGTCCCCTTACACGATTGGCATTTTGTGTCAAATATTGCTATGATTAGACAAACCATTGCATTTTGTTCATATTATTTATATTTGTAAAATTTATGTTGCCACAAATTATGATAGCCTTTGTAAGGAGAAAGCATGTAAATGTAAAATGATTGTATAATGTTACCAAATGTTTAAATATTGGTTATTCTTATTTTACTTTTTCACGGGTGGTATTATACTCGAGTTTAAAGATAATGAAAATGTTATATTCTTCTCTTACGGCCGAATATATTTTATTTCCAAAGGGCGTCTCCCTCCACGAATTGATTTTTTTTCTTACTTTAACATTTTATTTGTGTTATCTTTTCCATTGAGTTATATTGATACGTGTAACTTTTCTCCAGAAATTCAATCAAAATTAAAATTATCATCATTTGCTCGAAGTAACGCGCGGGTAATTTGGCTAATATATATTATATATATATATATATATATATATATATATATATATATATATATATATTAATATTTTTTGGGGGGCCGACTTTTAAGGATCTGGTAAATAATTGTGATAGGAACGACAAGACGGCATTGTGGGAGATGTTGCCCGATGCAACGTGCGGTAATTTGGCTAGTATATATGTATATACATATATATATATATATATATATATTATATATATATATATATATACATAATATATATATATATATACATACATATATATACATATATATACATATAGATATACATATATATATATACATATATATATACATATATATACATACATATATATATACATACATATATATACATACATATATATATACATATATATATATATATATATATATATATATATATATATATATTGAAAAAAAATTGGGGGGCCGACTTTTAAGGATCTAGTAAATAATTATGATAGGAACGGCAAGACGGTATTGTGGGAGATGTTGCAAATATAAGATATATAAATAAATATAGATAGATGAATGATTATATGAATAAACAAAAAGATAAATGAATAAATAAATGAATAGATAAACAAATCAATCAACAAAAAATAAACAAATATTTAACCAGATAAACATGAAAACAAATGATTAAGTATGAAAATAAATAAATCAATGAAAATAAACAAATTTATAAATAGACAAATTTGTAGACAAATAATCAAATAAATATAGAAAATAAATAAATAAATATAAAATAATCGTACCATACCAAACCCGCTTCCCATGCCCACAGGTCCCATGTCCCACTTGTTCCACGGTCTTCACGAGCAGAACTACATCGCCCACGTCATGTCCTACGCCTCCTGTGTCGGGAACAACCGGAGACACTGCAGGTCCTCCGCCTTCAGGAGCTCAGAAGACTCTCTCCTGACGGTGATCCTCCCGTTCTCTATCCTGACAGTCTACAGAATTTTCTTGTGATGGGGGTCTGAAGTGGACACGTTATTTTTCATTTTTTATTTCTATTTTTTATTTTTTATTTTTTTTTTGCTTTTTTTTTATTCATCTATTTCATTTTGTTTGATTAATTTATTTTTTCATCTATTTATTTATTTATATATTTATTTTTTATTTATTAATTTATTCTATTTATTTTCTTTTGTCCAGCTACCTTTCAATATACAACCATTCAGGTCACCACCCAGCAAAAAATTCGTTCTGCAAACAGCTACCAGCCGCAGGACACATAAGCTGTTATCCCACATTGCGTTTTAAAGTTGACATAGTACAAACTACAATACATTTTCTTTTCTAAGCGACTTATGCATCAATCTGGTGGTTGTTACCGGACCCTGTGTCTTTTATAAAAGAGGTAAAACCATACCCGGTTGTTGGAACCATAGACCAATTTTGAGCTGCTGAGCTTTCCTATGCCCGATGAAAATATATATGTTATATATTTTAAGAAAGCAAAATATAAAGTCTATTCTAATCTTTTTTCATTGTTTCCTTTTCCTTCCCTTGTAATCATGTACATTATTTCATGTGACCTTAAAATAATCAATATAAATCAATGAATATATCTATATATATATATATATATATATATATATATATATATATATATGTGTGTGTGTGTGTGTGTGTGTGTGTGTGTGTGTGTGTGTGTGTGTGTGTGTGTGTGTGTGTGTGTGTGTGTGAATAAATAAAATGTGTTATAGCATTTTACGTGGAGTAGAACCCTTGATTGTGACCTTGGTTACAGGAAAACCTTTGCCTCGCAGCATTGCCCTCTACCCGAGCATAATGGCGGAAGTCAGTGATGGCCCCATCATCCATGAGGAACTGGGACATGGGAGGGGGTTTAATGAGTATTAAAGTGTGTGTTTGTGTATGCTTTGACTATGCCTCCCAATACAATGGGAAGAGGATGTTTATATATATATATATATATATATATATATATATATATATATTATATGTGTGTGTGTGTGTGTGTGTGTGTGTGTGTGTGCGTGTGTGTGTCTGTGTGTATACATACATACACATGAATACATATAAATCTAATTAAGTACTAATGGATTAATGAATCAACCTATTTAGTTATTAGTTAATTAAAAAACAAACTAACTACACAAATAAATAACAACCAAAGGCTTGGGTCTCGGTCCTACATTAAAAATTAATTTTTTGACCAATTTTGTTTACATTATTCTAGCAGACACCAAACAATTTCATTCGCTTTACTGATCCCTCTCATAGTCACGCAATTACCTAATCTACACAAACATATTTCTAAAAAAAAAAAAAAAAAAAAAAAAAAAAAAAACAGATTTAAGCATCTCCTTTATAAACTTTACAAGAAAGTTAACGTTAACTACTTTCGATCCGAAGCAAGTTTGTGTCACTTCAGAAGTTTAAGATAAACTTGTATTTGTTTTCCTAATGAGATCATATTTCAGACATTTTCTTAAGGAAAAGTTGTTGAAATGCGAGAAATAAGATATGGTTTAACGTCACAAACTTCCCCCCATCGGGAGGCTAAGACGGTGCCCCTTACAGAGGACTTTCTAGCGTGGAATTGAATGAAAATTTCTCTTGGTTAAATTTCGCCGGTGGCAGAGTTCGAACCACCATCCCCTCAAGCTTCGCCGCAAGTAACGAAGCCCTAACCTGATCGGCCAGGGAGAAACGTAATCTTCATTTCCTGGAGATGATTCCCTACTCTTCCTTCCGTATTGGGTGGCACTTTTCCTTAAATTCCATCTGCCGCCTGACGATTTTATTAATATGCATGTCAAATTACCACCCTTTCTCTTTGGGTGACAAAATAGAACAAGACCCTATTCACATTAGCGGTTTCAACCGCAGCGGTTCAATTACAGTGAAGTCAATGGAGGCGTTCACACACAACCACGCAGTTTTTTCTTTGACTATGTGGAACCGCCGCAGTTTCCGCAAGGTTCAAACCACTAGTGTGAATAGGTCTTCGCTGCAACCGAGGTCGTCACACTTGCCCATTGTGCTCGACCTACTGGGGCAAGTGGCAGATACTGGGGATCATTTGGGTTTGAATTCGGGCCTCTAGCGTCAAATGAGAATACGAAAACAACGCTCCACTCATTACAAGGGAATAAGTTCATGTTTGCTTTGATAACCGTTTAATTCCTGACGTCAGTTTGAGTATTTTATTTTACTTTATTTATTTATTCATTTTATTTTATTTATTTATTTATTTTTAATATAGATGGGCGATCCAATAGAGGTGTTCAAATGGGTCAAGGGCTTTAACAAGGGTGATACAGACAAGGTCATCATATTAAGGCAATGGATTTAAATTGAACAATTTTAGATTTAAGAATGAAAAAGGCAAGAACTGGTTTACCAATAGAGTATTTAACGAATGGAATAGACTTAGTAACCATGTAGTGAGCGCTGAAAATATCAGTTGTTTTAAGAGGTTAGATAACTTTATGGATGGAACTGCCTAGTGTAGGCCTTAGGGTCTCTTGTAGTCTCCTTCATTGTTATGTTTTCATGTGGCTCACAGGCCGTACAGGAATTGAACAAATGGCCAAAAGGCACAGTCATAGTTAAAATTCTTTTATCATAATCTGCTTTTTCCCCTTTGGAAAAAAAAGCTTTTTGGAGCAATATTTTGGTATATTACTTTATATAGTGTTTGTATTTACAGAAATATATCAACAAATATGTTCAACACTCGCCAATCATGGTCAAAATTCTATTGTGGTTTTAAAATTTTGATTGGAACTGTGTCTTGCTACATTGCTTCTGACCCAAGGCAGCTGGCGGGATGCAGGGATGACCCGTCATCCATGAGGAGCTAAGAGGAGGAGGAGGAAAGGGTGGTGGATGGGAGTGGAATAGGTGGAAGCAGGGACGTCCCTTTGACTTGGCTACCTGCCTTGTAAGGGGGAAAATGCTTTTGGTATGTAGATGGATTGGAATTATATGTTAAAGAATTTAACACATTCGCCTTGCGGAGAAGAGGGACATATAAGCCTTGCATTAAATTATTGGGCTATTAGAAAATGGAATAAGATAAACTACATTTTGTGTAGTATAGTTCTGTACTTAGCGAGTTATGAAAGCCAGTTATCTACTATCCACATTTAACTTTTTCTCTTTTAATCCTGTTCATCTTCATAAACTATGATCAAGCTCCTCATGGGAAACAGGTGAAGTAGTGTACGAGTTTAAGCACATTTTTTCAAAATTCTTCGAATTGTACATATATCATTTAATCTTATCATTTATTTATTAATTTAATTCTTTATTCTTATCTATTTATATTTCATTATTTATTTACTTACTTTATCATCATCTATTTATCTTATATTTCTTTGCTCTTATAATTTTTTATAATTTCTAGTGGCATAAACGGAACAGTTCTTGTCTCGTATTCGCTTAGTTGTGATTTCGAACATTAAAATTCTCTCCGACTCCCAGCAGTGACTGATAAATAACAGTTCCTAACGCGTAGGCTCCTCACCACACCTTATCATTTGATTTCTTGCTTTCTTATGCAGACTGCATCATGTATATATGTATATATATATATATATATATATACATATATATACATATATATATATATATACACATATATATATATATATATATATACACATATATATATATATATATATATATACACACATATATATCTACATATATATATATATATATACATATACATATATATACATATACATATATATATATATATATATATATACATATATATATATATACATATATATATACATATATATATATATACATATATGTATATATATATATATATACATATATATATATAGATATATATATATATAGATATATATACATATATAGATATATATACATATATAGATATATATACATATATATACATATATACATATATATATACATATATACATACATATATACATATATATACATATATACATATATATATACATACATATATATATAAAAGTATATACATATATATATACAGATATATATATACACATATATATACACATATATACATATATACATACATATATACATACATATATATACATACATATCTATATATATATATATACATATACATGTGTATATACATATATATATATACATACATATATATACATACATACATATATATATATATATAGATATATATATATATATACACATATATATATATATACATATATATATATAGACATATATATATATATATACACATACATATATATATACATATATATATATATGTATATGTATATATATATATATATATATATATATATATATATATATGACGGAAGCTTTATATTCACAAGCTATATAAATCGTAAGTTCGTCCACATTTGGAATATGCTGTTCTCGTACGGTCACCGAATCTCATTAAAGACATTGATAGATTGGAAAAAGTACAACGGCGAGCCACAAAACTGATTCCAAATATAAAAAATAAATCATACGAAAATCGACTAAATCATATGAATCTGTCGATAACATCAAGTGACAAATTTTTCACATTGAATGAGAATCGGAGAATAAACAATGGTCTCAAACTGTCAGGGAATAGATTTTTGGAAGTGGGTAGAAACAACTTCGCCAACCATGTAGTTAATGAATGGAATAAACTTCCTGCAGAGGCACTGCAATGTAGTTCAGTTCGAAGTTTTAAGAATTATTTAGATAAGCACCTAAGCAAGATGCTGTAATGACTGTCATTTATTTTATATTATAAATTTGTTTTATCATTTGTCTGTTTGTTTATCATAATTGCTTGATTCTCATTTATTATTAGTTATATGTGAATTTATTATTTACTATTTACCTGTTTGTTTATTATTTAACTATACCTGTGTATTTATTATTATCTATTTTATCATAGTTTTTATTTATTCATTTATCATTATTATAATTTCTTTTCGCATGC
>NC_134798.1:40195808-40204894 GCF_046742065.1 Oratosquilla oratoria
AGGGGGGGGGAGTGCAAGGGGGAAGGGCAAGGAGGAGGGGGAGAGGAAGTAGGGGGAAGGGCAAGGAGGAGGGGGAGAGGAAGGAGGAGGGGGAGAGAAAGGAGGAGGGGGAGAGGAAGGAGGAGGTGGAGAGGAAGGAGGAGGGGGAGAGGTAGGAGGAGGGGGAGAGGAAGGAGGAGGGGAAGAGGAAGGGGAAGGAGGAAGGAGAGGGGAGGGGAGAGGAAGAGGGGGGGAAGGGGGAGGGGGAGGGGAGGGGGGGGGGGAGGGGGGGGGAGGAAGGAGAAGGGGGAGGGAAAAGGGAAGGAGAGGGGAAGGAGGAGAAAGGGGAAGGGAAGGGGAAGGAGAGGAGAGGGAAGGGGTAGGGGAAGAAGGAAGGGGAGAAGGGAGGGAAGGGGGGGAGGGGGGGGGGCGGAGGGGGGGGGAGGGGATAGGGGTGGGGAGGGGGAAGGAGAAGGGAAGGGGGAAGAGGGGGAGGGGAGGGGAGGAGGGGGGGAGGGAAGAGGGGGAGGAAGGGGAGAGGGGGTGAAGGGGGGGGAGGGGGGGAGGAGGAGGGGGGGAAGGGGGAATGGGGGAGGAGGAGGGAAGAGAGGGGGAGAGGAAGGGGGAGAGGAAGGGAGAGAGAGAAGGGAGAGGAGGGAGAGGAAAGGGGGAAGAGGGGAAGGGAAGGAGGGGGAAGGGGAAGACAAGGGGGAAGGGGGAGGGAAGAGGGGGAAGGGGGAGGGGGGAGGGGGAGGGGGAGAGGAAGTGGAGGGGGAGGAGGGAAGTGGAGGAGGGGGGGGGGAGGGGGGGGAGAGGGGAGGGGGGGGAGTGGAAGGGGAGGGGAGGAAGGGGAGGGAAGGGGAGGGGGAGGGGAGAGGAAGGGAGGAATTGGAAGGGGAGGGGAAGGGGAGAGGGAGGGGATGGGGAGAGGAAGGGGATGGGGAGAGGAAGGGGATGGGGAGAGGAAGGGGATGGGGAGAGGAAGGGGATGGGGAGAGGAAGGGGAGGGGGAGAGGAAGGGGAGGGGAGGGGGGAGAGGGGGGGGAGGGGGGAGGGAGGGGAGGGGGGGGGAGGAAGGGGAGGGGGAGAGAAAGGGGAGGGGGAGGAAGGGGAAGAGAGGGAGGAAGGAGGAGGGGGAGAGGAAGGGGAGGGGGAGAGGAAGGAGGAGGGGGAGAGGAAGGAGGAGGGGGAGAGGAAGGAGGAGGGGGAGAGGAAGGAGGAGGGGGAGAGGAAGGAGAGGGGAAGGGGAGAGGAAGGAGAGGGGAAGGGGAGAGGAAGGAGAGGGGAAGGGGAGGGGCAGAGGGAAGGACAGAGGGAGGGGAGAGGAAAAGGGAAAGAAAGGATGAGGGGAAGGGGAGATGGGAAGGAGGGAGGGGAAAGAGGAGTAGGAGGAGGGGAAAGAGGAGTAGGAGGAGGGGAAAGGGGTAGGGGAAGGTGGAAGGGAAGGCGAATGGAGAGGGGAAAGGGAAAGGGAAATGGGAAGGGGAGAGGGGATAGGGGAGGGGAAGGGGAGAGGGGATAGGGGAGGGGAAGGGTAGGGGAGGGCAAGAGAGTAGAGGGAGGGGGAGAGGAAGGGGAGGGGGAGAGGAAGGGGAGAGGAAGGGAGGGGAGGGGGAGAGGAAGGGGAGGGGGAGAGGAAGGGGAGGGGGAGAGGAAGGGGAGGGGGAGAGGAAGGGGAAGGGGGAGAGGAAGAGGAGGGGAGGAAGGGAAGAGGAAGGGGAGGGGAAGGGAGAGAGGAAGTGGAGGGGAAGGGAGAGAGGAAGTGGAGGGGAAGGGAGAGAGGAAGTGGAGGGGAAGGGAGAGAGCAAGCGGAGGGGAAGGGGAGAGGAAGGGGGAGGAACAGAGGGAGGGGAGAAGAAGTGGAAAGGATGGGGAGAGGAAGGACAGAGGAAAGGGAGAGGAAAAGGGAGAGGAAGGAGGAGAAGGAGGAGAGGCAGAGGAAAGGAGGAGAAGGAGGAGAGGCAGAGGAAGGGAGGAGGAAGGGAGGAGGAAGGAAGGGGAGAGGAAAGGGGAGACGGGAAGGAGGAAGGGGAAAGGGGAAAGGGGAAGGAGAAAGGGGAATAAGGAACACCACTCACGAATAAACTAATCACACTTCATTGAATTTATGATATGCCTGCCGTCGCGCGATTTAATTCAACTGAAACCCTCCTACTCCCCCTAACCCCCAGACATCTCCTCTCCCTTGCCCCCAACCTCCCTACACCCCTCCCCCTTATCCCCTTAATCCCCCCTCCCCCTCCAGGCCCCATGTCTAAGAATGACCTTGAAATACTCGTACTTGGTGTTCCTGGAAACTAACGGTGGTATTCTTAAAAATAAATTATTTCCTTATATAAATCTTATATAAATCCTTGGAAGTGAAAGATTTATATAAGGAAAGTTTTTTTTTTTTTTTTTTTTTTTAAGAATACCACCGTAAGATTCTTACAGTGGTATTCTTAAAAAAAAAAAAAAAAAAAAAAAAAAAATCCTTATATAAATCTTTTCCTACCAAGGATTTATATAAAGAATTTTTTTTTAAGAACACCACAGTCAGGATCCTCTTCCAACTGACTGAAGTCTTCTCTAAGTAGGGAGGAGGACGGGACCAATCACACGCAGCCCCCCTCCTGTGCAGAATTTTTGGTTCGAATCCTGTAACCCTACACTTCCTTCATCCCTCTGTCTATCTAGATTCCCTGGCAATATCAATATCTCTCTATCAACCTCCATCCACAACCTTTATCTCTCCTTGTCTGTCTCTCTATTTGTCTGTCTGCCTGTCTGAGTGTCTGTGTGTTATGTTTGTCTGGGTGTATGTGTCTGTGTCTCTCTGTGTACATGTCTGTCTGGGTGTATGTCTATGTGCATACCTATTTTCTGTCTGTCTGTCTGTCTGTCTGTCTGTCTGGAGGTATATCTGCGTGTCTATGTATCTGTCTGTCCATGTATATGTCTGTCTGTCTGCCTATCTGTCTGCATGTCTATGTCTGTCTATCTGTCTGTCTGAGGGTATGTCTGTCTGAGGGTATGTCTGTCTGAGGGTATGTCTGCCTGAGGGTAGGTCTGTCTGTCTGAGAGTATGTCTGTCTGTCTGAGAGTATGTCTGTCTGTCTGAAGGTATGTCTGCCTATCTGAAGGTATGTCTGCCTGTCTGAGGGTATGTCTGTCTGTCTGAGGGTATGTCTGTCTTTTTGGGTGTATGTGTGTCTGGGTGTATGTCTATCTGGGTGTATGTCTGTCTGTCTGGGTGTATGTCTAGATGTGTCTTATCATCTGTTTTCCTGTGTTTATCTGTCTGTCTGTCTGTTTGGCTATGTTCTATCTATTTCTATCTATGTCTCCCTACAAGAATCTCTTCCTCCGACAGCCTTTTTCTGTGTGTGTGTCGATCTATCGATCTTTTTCTGCCTCAAAATCTCTCTCTCTCTCTCCCTCTCTTTCTTTTCTCTTTTTCTTTTCTCTCTCTTTCTCTTTTTTATCTTTCTCCCTCTCCCTTTCTCTCTCTCTCTTTCTCTCTCTCTTTCTCTCTCTCTCTCCCTCCAACTCTCCCTCCCTCCAACTCTCCCCCTCCTTTTCCTTCCCACTTTCTCTCTCTCTCTCTCTCTCTCTCTGTGTATCTCTCTCTCTCTGTCTCTTCCCTCTCCCTCCCATTTTTTTTCTCCTTTTTCTTCCGTTTCTGTTCCCCTCCCTTCATCTCTCTCTTTCCTATCTCCCCTTTCACACCAACCCCACTTTTTCTCCCTTTCCCTTCATCTCTTTTTCGCTCTCTCCTACTCTTTCCTCTTTATTTTCCCTCTCATCCCATTCACTTTCTCTCTTCTCCCCATTCTCCCCCCTCCCCACCCGCTTCGCTCTCCTCCCTCACTCTCTCTCTCTCACTATCTCCTCCCCACTTCCCTCGTCCCCACCCGCTTTGCTCTCCCCCTCACTCTCTCTCTCTCTCTCACTTTCTCTCTCCTCCCCATTCTCCCCCGTCCCCACCCGCTTCGCTCTCCTTCCTCACTCTCTCTCTCTCTCACTTTCTCTCTCCTCCCCACTCTCCCCCGTCCCTACCCGCTTCGCTCCCTCTCTCTCTCTCTCTCTTTCTCTCTCTCACTTTCTCTCTCCTCCCCACTCTCCCCCGTCCCCACCCGCTTCGCTCTCCTTCCTCACTCTCTCTCTCTCTCTCACTTTCTCTCTCCTCCCCACTCTCACCCGTCCCTACCCGCTTCGCTCCCCCCTCTCTCTCTCTCTCTCTTTCTCTCTCTCACTTTCTCTCTCCTCCCCACTCTCCCCCGTCCCCACCCGCTTCACTCCCCCCCTCTCTCTCTCTCTCTCACTTTCTCTCTCCTCCCCACTCTCCCCCGTCCCCACCCGCTTCACTCTCCCCCTCACTCTCTCTCTCACTTTCTCTCTCTCTCTCATTAGCTTCCATCCTCACCCTAATTCCTGTCAGCCTTGACTAGCCTGTTGACCTGCCTAGATGATCCTCATTAACATGTCCTCTCATTAAGTGTGCGCTTGCTGAGGCTCTTTTTGCGCGCTGAAGTGGCCGGCGAGCCCATGCTGAAGGGTCCGGGGGCCTTGAACCACAAGAAAAATGGAAAATGCGAGCTGGGGGGGGGGGGGATTGGTGGCTGAAACTGAAAACCGAAAGAAAAAAAAAACATGCTCACTCGAAGAAATTAAATGAATGAATGAGTGAAGAAATTAGAAAAATAGCGCAATCTACAGCATGGAACAGAAGGATACGGTCAACTTTTTAATCGATTTTTTTTTTTTTTTTACAAATCGACTGCAGTATTATGGAGTTTATGTATGTCCATCTATTACGTAGATTTTTTTTTTTTTTTTTTTTTTTACAGTGATATTCAAAAAAAGTCCGAGTCTGGCTTTTCCATCTGGTCTCGCTATGTATCATTTTTGTGCCATAACTGGCCAAGTTCAGAATTACATTACTGTAATTGTTTCATATATGACAAATCCTACACATCTTATATTTTGGTTTGAAAATCTTTACATCTTTCATTTGCACATATGAATAAATACGTATAAGTATGAAGTGAATACACACACACACACACACACGCGCGCGCGCGCGCGCACACACACACATATTATATATATATATATAAAATATATATATATATATATATATATATATGCACAAATTTCACAAGTCACACGTGAATCACAAATATGCAGAGTCCACTAGGAAAAGGAAAAACACACGGAGTCCGAGCGCTTTCGTGATATATTCACATTATCAAGGAGCACAGAAACTTGCCAAGTTCACTTTTCTGTTCTCCTTGATAATGTGAATATATCACGAAAGCGCTCGGACTCCGTGTGTTTTTGCTCTTCCTACTGGATTCTGCATATTATATATATATATGTATATATATATATTATATATATATAGGTGGTTAAATAAAAAATGAACCCAATAAATAAATATATAAAAATAAGAAAATCATAATAGATAAATGATAAAACAAGTAACTTTGATGAACAAATTAAATAAACACGATAAACAAAGATAGATACATACATACTAATAAACAAACATTTATACCAAGATAACAGCATTGTCTAACACCCTTTTCTAATACAGTTTCTAATACGATTTTCAATAAATTTCCTACCATCATTTCCTAACACTTCTTCCTAACATCGATTCCTAACCCTGTTTTCTAACAATGCTTCCTAAAAGCTATTTCTAACATTATCTTTTAATATCTTGTGTGAGGAATCATGAATATCTACCCTGACAACCCAACAAGAGCTGGGCGCGTTCCTCGGTGCGTTCCGCTTTAGTTTGGCCACATTTAGCGCTCCCAAATTTTTAAAGCAATATAAGTACCGGTATAGTATGTGGCCTACCTTATGGATGGCATACGAAATTTTTCTTTGGTATAGTATGTAGCCTACCGGACTTTTATTTCGGTATGAACCTGTCTCTAAAGCTTTAATAGTTTGGGAGCGCTAACCGTGGCCAAATTAAAGTAGAACGCACCTAGGAACGCACTGAGGAACGCGCCCATCTCTGAATCCAGCTCAGATGCCCCACCCCCCGGAGAAGGGGTCTCCGATTTTAGAACTTTCATGAATCTAACATTTTTCAGGATTTCCCGTTTTTTGTTTTTTTTTTGTATTGATATAGATTTCCTAATATCATTCCCTTATCACCAGAAACCAACCATAGGTTCTTGCAATTAGTGGGTCTAAGGGACAAGCGTCGGAGAGAGTCATCTCCCCACTGTCAGTCTTCAAAGCTCACCAACACTTGAGTTCTTCTTGGATTTTTTTTTCTCCACACACACATTTTAGTACCAGTAAATGCTCACCCTACACACTTTCCCTCCTTCCTCCTCCTCCCTCCCCTCCTTCCTCCTCCTCCCTCCCCTCCTTCCTCCTCCTCCCTCTCCTCCTTCCTCCTCCTCCCTCTCCAAAATACTTTAATTGTTCCAAATAAATATATCTCAACATCGATAACTTCCACCATGCTTTCTTCTTCCGAAGTCGCCAGACCCAAAAACTCGAAGTCAAGTCAGTCGACATGACGTCACAACGAGACCTTTCCTTCTCGAAAAAATATTACCAAATTACCAAACTCCTCTTTTCACTCGTCACCCATAAGGCGCCTTTCTTCTTCGACCCCAATGCAAGAATAGGGAGCTTCCCCCCCCCCACCATGCAAGAATTGGGACCCCCCCCCACACACACACTCCCCCATAGAAGCCATTGTTATTGTAATGAGGAACTTGCTTTCTTCCAAATCCTGAAGAGATTCTTAGGACTAAAAAAGTCCTTTTATTTCCGAAGTAGAATGATTTCCCGCCAATTTCTTTCTTCGTTTTTTAGACAATTAACCCTCCTTTCATACTGATGAAGAGTATTAAAGGTTTTTATTTTCCTTAGTCTATTCAATTACATATTTACCTAGATATCTATATACACTTGTTTTTTTCATATTTACTTGTATATCTATTTATCTATTTGTCTATTTATATATTTCTTTATCTACTCATTTATTCATCTATATATTTATCTATTTATCTTTCTATTTATGTATCTATATATAGTCATCTATTAATACGTTTTTAATTATTTATTCATTTATCTATTTATTCAATAATCTATTTAAATCTCTTAGGCAGAAAAAGGATCACATATGATTAGACTAAACCAAGCTGTATCTTTTTTTTTTTTTTTCTTTTTACTGAGAATTTTCTTTTTTCTTTTTTTATCCTAATTGGCGCCAACATATCTTATTCAGCTATGAGCGATACATACGTGTGTGTGTGTGTGTGTGTGTGTGTATTCCCCATGGTCTTGGATCAACTGCTGGACTCGTGATTGACAGCTATCTACCTCCCGAAAGAGAGCTCAGAGCTCATATATGACCTCACACGCACACAAACTCTCAACTTCTCGCCCACGAGAGTTAGAGTAACGACTCGCAGCGCAGCGATACTGAAATTATTTCAGCCTTGGGTGGAATTCGAACCCGGACCGCCGCAGTGGCGGTCGCGAATGCTACCACTGCGCCGTCGAGTCGTGTGTGTGTGTGTGTGTGTGTGTGTGTGTGTGTGTGTGTGTGTGTGTGTGCGTGTGTGTGTGCACGCGTACGTGGAAACACGCTCGTGTGCTTGTGCACGTACGTAGATACCAAGACACGAGGGAAGACACGAAGTTATACCCATGCCGACCTCAAAAAAGACACGAAGGACTAGAAGTGTTTGTATATTAAAAAAAAGAGAGAGAGAGAGAGAGAGAGAGAAGCAGGAGGAGGAGGAGGAGGAGGATGGAGAAGGAGGAGGAGGAGGATGAAGGAGGAGGAGGAGGAGGAGGAGGAGGAGGAGGAGGATGGAGGAGGAGGAGGATGGAGGAGGAGGAGGATGAAGGAGGAGGAGTGGAAGAAGAGAAAAGAAGAAAAGAATGAGGAGGAGTAGAAGAACGAGAAATCGAAGAAGAAAACGAAGAAGAAATATATCAGGAATAATGACAAGAAATAAAACACAATAAAATAAAAAAAAACTGATAATTCTAATATGATAAAAAACGAATACATAAATGAGCAAGTGAATAGACAAACGAAAAATAAAAAATACGACAAAAACGAATAAGCATACGACAACAAAGTCGCCCATTTTCATGTACGAGTATAATAGGCGACGCGTAGGACAAAAATTCGGCGTCTAAATATACTAATTTATTTAAATATTGACTTATCTATTTATCCGTTTATCTATTTATATGTTTATTTATCCATTGTTATATTTATTTTTTGTTTATTTATTCATTTTATTATTCATTTATTTATTTATCATTTTATTTATTTATTTATTCATTATTTTATTTCTCTATTATTTACTTATCTATCTATATATTCATTATCTATTTATCTCCATATTTATTTATTTATCTATTCTTTTCTAACGCCCATACATAGTTCTTCCTGAAAATTTTGGCGGAGACAAATTTTGCAGAGGTGACCTCACGTAAAAGATATTAGAATTCTTTTGGGGAAAAATATACTTATTCGCATCAGATGAAATATCGCGAGAAACGTATAGACAAACCATATATGTCATATATACATACATATATATATATATATATATATATATACATATAATGTATATGTATGTATATTATATATATATATGTATATATATGTATATTATATATATGCATATTATATATATATATATATTTATATATATATATATATATATAGTATATAATATATTATATATATATATATATATATATCCGCTTTAGAAATAGAAATTAATTACCAGATTATATGAACAAACAATTGAATAGATAAAAAAGACAAAATAGATAAATACATATATGAATAAATGAATGAATACATAAGTAATGAAAAAGCAAATAATTTGACAAATAAACAAAAATAAATGAACAAATAAATAGATAAATAGATAAATGAACGAATACAAGTCTAATAAAAATCAAACTTGATAAATAAAAATAAATGAACAAATAAATAAATATAGATAAATGAATAAATTGCTAAATAAACAAATACAAATACTGAAAATCAATCAATCAAAAAAATCACTCAATCTTTTGGTTTTCCCAGTTTCTGGAAAAAAACAAAAAACAAAAATCCT
>NC_134798.1:40215394-40217894 GCF_046742065.1 Oratosquilla oratoria
ACAGCCCTGGCCAGGTGAGGTGACCCAAATATCGAAAAAAAAGGCTTGCCGCAACTGACAGGACTTACCGTAGTAGGGGTTTCTCACTTCCCACTTCGTGGGAATAGGATGGTAATATATATATATATATATATATATATATATATATATATATATATATATATATATATATATATATATATATATATATATATATATATATATATTGAACAGTTTTAGAAGCTCCGCCATGGATACGAACCCTGAACCTTGAGTAGATAATCACGAGGCCAAGACGCTAGCAACCATGCTACATGGTGATGGTTCAAAAGGATGGTTCAAAAGCATGGTTGCTAGCGTCTTGGCCTCGTGATTATCGACGCACGGGTCAGGGTTCGTTTCCCATGGCGGAGCTTCTAAAAATGTTCAATCTGTCTTAAACATACCCATATATATATATATATATATGTATATATACACACCTGTCTGCAGGTGATTTTCTTCAGCCGAGGGGAACCTTTCCATAAAGTGGAGTGGGTTTCGAGTCCCACTCGAAGGAAAAATGGCCCAACATCTCGAGGGTAAGCTTCAATATGCTGGATGGCACAAAGGCTCATATTAAGGCCAGTGGTCGTTACAAAGGTCTGTACCAAGGCCAGTATTTCTCACAAAGGCCAGTACTAAGGCCGGTGGTTTTTACAAAGGTCTGTATCAAGGCAGCTGGTTATTACAAAAGTCTGTACTAAGGTAGCCAGTCGTTACAAAGACCGGGGGTCGTTACAATGGTCTGTACCAAAGCAGCTAGTTGTGCTCGTAGCAGAGGTCTTTGTCGAGGACATTAGTCCTCACAAAGGTCTGTACCAACGCCCTTGGTTGTTACAAATGTCTGTAGTGAGGCTTGTACCAAGTCAGCTAGTCGTTACAAAGGCCTATACCAAGGCAAGTTGATATTACAAAGGTCTTTATCAAGACCGATGGTCGTCACAAAGCTCCGTACCAAAGCCGTTGGTCGTCACAAAGCCCCGTATCAAGGCATGTGGTCGTTACAAAGGCCTATACCAAGGCAGCTTAATATTACAAAGGTCTGTACCAAGGCCGATGGTCGTCACAAAGCCCCGTACCAAAGCCGGTGGTCATCACAAAGCATTTTCATTTATTATTAGTTATATGTCAATTTATTATTATTTACTATTTACCTGTTTGTTTATTATTTTAAATATACCTAAGCATTTATTTATGTGTTTTATTTGTTATTTACATTATTATAGTTTTTATTTATTATTTTATTATTAATATGATTTTTTTTTTTTTTTTTTTTTTTTTTTTTTTTTTTTTTTTTTTTTTTTTTTTTTTTTGCATCCGACCTAGATATGGATCAAAAGGTCTCCTGTCGGCATGCTCCGCCTTTGTAATCCTTTGTAAAACGTAACAAGGGCTGTGGTTGTTACAAAGGTCTATACCAAGGCAGCTAGTCGTTACAAAGGCCTATACGAAGGCAGCATAATATTACAAAGGTCTTTACCAAAACCGATGGTCGTCATAAAGCTCTTTACCAAGGCATGTGGTCGTTACAAAGGCCTGTATCAAGGCATCTTAGTATTACAAAGGTCTTTACCAAGGCCGATGATCGTCACAAAGCACAGTACCAAAGCCGGTGCTCGTCAGAAAGGACCGTACCAAGGCCTGTGGTCGTTACAAAGGCCTGTATCAAGGAAGCTTAGTATTACAAAGGCCTGTACCAGTGGCTCGGTGTGCCGCACGGGCGACTTTATCTGGAGAAGTTGGTGGTGAAGCTGTCAACTTTTGCAACTTTGGCGTATAAGTTTTGGCGTGAAATCTAAATCCTCGCCCCTAAGTATATAAATATCAACATGCAAATCTTCTCCCCCCCTTTTCTATCCCCCACACCCCAACTTCCCCCACACTTTCCCCACACCACACTACCCTCCCACATTCTTCTCCCACACACTCTTCCCCCACTCTTCACCCACACTCTCCCTACATACTCTCCCACACTTTCCCCACTCTCCCACACACTCTTCCCCCACACTAATCCCCCACTCTCTCCCCACATTCTTTCCTCACTCTCTCCCCCACTCTCTTCACCCTATACACTATTCCCCCACACACTCTCCCCCCACACTCCTCACCACACTTTCCCCACATACTCTCCCACACTCTCTCCCCCTTAGTCTCCAACTCCCTCCACAGTCCCCCTCAATCCCCCACACTCCCCTTGCCCCCTTTCAGGGACTTGAAAGGGACCTGAAAGGGCAATGGGAGTGCTCTGGAAACGAATGAAGTAAACTACCGTTAGCCAGAATAAAATCAAGCGTACCACGCAGTACAGAACTGCAAGAGACCGTATGGCCTACAGCAGGCAGTCCCATGTCCATAACCACCTACCTTTCCCATTCACAAGTTTAATAGCCTCTTAAAACAACCGCTAGTTTCAGCGTTAACTACATGGTTAATGAGTCTATTCCATTCGTTAATAGAAGGAAATAAGTGAGGTAACACA
>NC_134798.1:40235394-40240394 GCF_046742065.1 Oratosquilla oratoria
AAAATGGAAAAAAAAAAAAAACACTAAGAAATAATGCAGTCACCGCTGTATAAATACGTTTTCTTTTTCTGGTTTGACGTCACAAACTTCCCCCTATCGTGAGGCTACGACGGTGCCCCTTACAGACTTTGTGGCGTGGACTTTGATATACCATATCATTAGTTCAACTTTGCCGATGGCAGGGGTCGAACTGTCATCCCTTTGATCTCGCCGCCACAGTAACAACAATCTAACCCGCTCGGCCAACGAAATTTCTGTATAATTCTACAAAACCAATTTAAATACTACGTAGGCTTGACGCATTCCATGTGGTTTCGGAGCAATGTTGGCTCTCAGGAGTAGGGATAAAAGGTCTTCCTACTCCTACATAATCAATTGTAAGCCTCACACACACACACATTATATATATATATATATATATATATATATATATATATATATATATATATATATATATTGCATGTGTGTGTGTGTGTGTGTGTGTGTGTGTGTGTGTGTGTGTGTGTGTGTGTGTGTGTGTGTGTGTGTGTGTGTGTGTGTGTGTCTTTCTGTGTGCGATTCATCACCAGGGTCTTTCTTGGATCATGAGTTGGACTCGTGATCGATAGCTATTTCCCTCCCGGAAGAGAGCTAAGAGCTCATATATGACCAATCTATGGGTAATGTTGTGACCTTTACACGCACACACACACACCCAGGTCCCCAATCATGAGAGTTGGAGTAATGACTCGCAACACAGCGATCCTGAAATTATTTCATCCCTGGGCGGGATTCGAACTCGGACCGCCGTAGTGGCGGCCACGATCGTTAGAACTGCCCCACGAGACGTGTGTGTGTGTGTGTGTGTGTGTGTGTGTGTGTGTGTGTGTGTGTGTGTGTGTGTGTGTGTGTGTGTGTGCGCGCGCATATCCTGTGTGTGTATGATTCACATGATCTTGGTTCAAGCGTTTGTCTCGTGATTCACACCTGTTAGCCTACTGGTTGAGAGCTCTGATATGACCCAATATACGGAACACGATAATAATAACAATGACGACAATGATGATGATGATGATAATGATAAAGATGAAAATTATGATGACAATGATGATAAGGACGAAAATAATATAAATAATAAATATTAATCAAGACAATAATATTAACAATAATGATCATAACAATAATATAGTAATCATCAATAACAATATCAATAATAATGAAAATAATTTCAATAATAGTGATATTAACAATTATATTAATGGTAACGATAATGACAATAACAATATCCTGATGATAATAACAATGATGATAATAATGAAGGTAGTAATAATTATAATAACAATAATAACAATAATAACAATAATAATAATAATAATAACAATAATAATTTATGTTAGTAAAAATAACAGTAATAATGATAACAGTAACAATAACAACAATACAATTGCTTATCACCACCATCTGGAATATCCTTCTCGTTAGTCGGGAGACTTCGCTGCTTGGACCATCGACCGGCCGACTGATGACCGCACGAGGAGAGACGATAGGTCGGCCGGAAAATACCACATGGGATTTATTAAACACCGCCGGCTGGCCCAGGATCCCCAACAAGATAAGCCGACCGGCTGATACCACACGGGAGGAATTACCCTAGCCGGCTCCCCGAGGACCGCACGAGGAGGCCAGCCGGCAAACGCCACACGGGACTTCAACACCGCCGGTCGGCTAAGGGGATCCTTAAAAAGAGGCCAGCCGGCTGATACCACATGGGAAGCAGCTCGAGAGGTCGACCGGCAGAAGCCACACGGCGACTCTTCACCGCCGACCGACCGATTACCCCACGAAATGAAGCCTGACAGTATGTGTCTCACGGGGCTTTACGTCGACAGCTGGCTGATGACCAGACAAGAGATCGAACAGCAAATCCCACACGGGGACAAAGAATACTGAAGCCGGCTGAATACTACACCGTAGTGAATTGAGGCCCGCCAGCCAGCCGGCAGAGAACTCACAGTATTGCAGAGAGGTCTGCCTGTCGAGACAACATTGAAGAGAGCCCTTTTTTTTTTTTTTTTTTTTTTTTTGACAAAAAGGAAATATGTCGGAGGACAAACACTCTGGTCGGAATCCGACGGAAACCGACGGGGCAGAGACGAATTTCCACGCAGGGCAATTCTTCTCCAGAAACTATCTTACCAGAAAAATGGAAAGAAAACACTTTGAAATAACGCAGCCTCCGCTGTATATATACGTTTTCTTTTTCTGATTTAACGTCACAAACTCCCCCCTATCGCGAGGCTACGACGGTACCCCTCACAGAAGACTTTGTGGCGTGGACTTTGATATACCATACCCTTGATTCAACCTCGTCGATGGCAGGGGTCGAACTGCCATCCCTTCGACCTCTCCGAAACAGTAACAACGCCCTAACCCGCTCGGCCAGCGAAATTTCTGTATAATTCTACAAAGCCAATTTGTACACTACGTAGGATTGACGCATTCCATGTGGAGCAATTTTGGTTTTCAGGAGTAGAGATAGGTCATCCTACTCCTATATAATAAATTGTAAGCCACATTATGTAACACACACACACACACACACACACACACACACACACACACACACATATATATATATATATATATTGCACGTGTGTGTGTGTGTGTGTGTGTGTGTGTGTATGTGTGTGTGTGTATGTGTGTGTGTGTATGTGTGTGTATGTGTATGCGCGCGTATCCTTTGTGTGTATGATTCACCACCATGCTGCGACTTTACATGCACACCCAACTCCCCGCCAACGACAGTTGGAGTAACAACCCGCAGCGCAGCGATACTGAAACTATTTCAGCCCTGGGTGGGATTCGAACCCGAACCACCGGAGTGGCAGCCAGGAACTCTACCAATTGCGCCACGAGTTGTGTGTGATTCACCATGGTCTTGTATCACGTGTTGGACTCGTGATCGACAGCTATTTCCCTCCCGGAAGAGAACTCAGAGCTGATATATGACCGATCTATGGGTAATGTTGTGACCTTTACACGCACACACACACACACCCAAGTCCCCACCCATGAGTTGGAGTAATGACTCGCAGCGCAGCGATACTGAAATTATTTCAGCCCTGGGCGGGATTCGAACCCGAACCGCCGTAGTGGCGGCCGCGATCACTACCACCGCACCACGACACGTGTGTGTGTGTGTGTGTGTGTGTGTGTGTGTGTGTGTGTGTGTGTGTGTGTGTGTGTGTGTGTGTGTGTGTGTGTGTGTGTGTGATTCATCATGATCTTGGATCAAGTGTTTGTCTCGTGATCGACACCTGTTACCCTACCAGTTAAGAGTTCTGATATGTCCCAATCTATGTAACATATGATAATGATGATAGTAACAATGATGATGATTATAATAAAAATGATGAAGATGATTATGATGTCAATGATGATGACAATAAGGATGAAAATAATCATGATAATATTAACAATAATGATCATAACTATAATAAAAATAGTAATTATATTAATAACATTAATTATGACAATGATGATAATTTCGATATTAGTGATGATATTAGTAATAATCATAACGGTAACGCTAACAATAATATATTGATGATAATGACAATGATAATAATAATGATAGCAATGATAATAATGATAATGATAATAATAATAACAGTAATAATGATAATAGCAACAATAATGATAACAGTAATAATGCTAACAACAATACAAATGCTTATCACCATCTGGAATGTCCTCCACTTTGTGGCGAGGCCCGGCCCGCTCCGCCCGGTTCCCCGAAGGAGTCGGGAGACTTCGCTGCTTGGACCAAGGCCCGGCCGACTGATGACCGCACGAGGAGAGAAAATAGGTCGGACGGAAAATGCCACATGGGATTTATTAAACACCGCCGGCTGGCCCAGGATCCCCAACAAGACAAACCGACCGCCTAATACCACACGGGAGGACTTGTCCTAGCCGGCTGCTCGAGGACCGCACCAGGAGGCCAGGAGGCCAGCCGGCGAACGCCACACGGGACTTCAACACCGCCGGTCGGCCGTGGACCCCACGAAGAGAAGCCTGACGACATGTGTGCCTCACGGGGCTGTACGCCGCCGACTGGCCCATGGCAAGACAAGAGATCGACCGGCAAATCCCACACGGGGAAAAGAAATATTAAAGCCGGCTGGATACTACACGCGAGTTAATCGAGGCCCGCCAGCCACCCGGCGGAGAACTCACAGTATTGCAGAGAGGTCTGCCTGTCGAGGCAACATTGAAGAGAACCCGCTCTTCAGGAAAAGAAGGAAATCTGCCGGAGGGCAAACAGTCTGGACGGAATCCGACAGAAACCGACAGAACCCGACGGGGCAGAGACGAAGTCCCACGCGGGGGAATTCTTCTCCAGCAACTCTTCGTAGACAATATTTGTCTCACCAGAAAAATGGATAGAAAACACTACGAAATAATGCAGTCACCGCTGTATATATGTTTTCTTTTTCTGGTTTAACATCACAAATTCCCGCCTATCGCGAGGCTACGACGATGCCCCTTACAGAAGACTTTGTGGCGTGGACTTTGATAGACCATACCCTTGGTTCAACTTCGTCGGTAGTAGGGGTCGAACCGCCATCCCCTCGACCTCGCCATAAGTACCAACGCCCTAAACCCGCTCGGCCAGCGAAACTTCTGTATAATTTAACAAAACCAATTTGTACACTACGTAGGATTGACGCATTCCATGTGGTTTCGGAACAATGTTGTTTTTCAGGAGCAGAGATAAAAGGTCTTCCTATTCCTGTAATAAATTGTAAGCCACATTATGTCGCCTTCCTTCGCAGGGGCCACATATACCTTGACAACGCAACGCTTCAAATATACAAATAAACCCACCCGCATATAGACACGTCCCAACCGAAGATGCGGAATGCTCCGCGAAACGTTTTGGACAAACCCGCTGTGTTTTTGTCTTCGTTTTTCTTTTTTTTTTTGCTGTTTAATTTTTTTTTCCCAATACAAGCCCA
>NC_134798.1:40257894-40272894 GCF_046742065.1 Oratosquilla oratoria
CGCCACCTCCACCAATCTAGGGTAAGGCTCGCAAATATTAGTTACTTAAGACTACGCGAATAATAATTACATGCGTATCACTAACAAAATATGATTTTTGAATAGGACGTTACCTTGCGTCGTAGAGGCCACTTCAATGGGCACAGTGTTAATCCACCAGAATCTTTGATCGTCTCTGCCCGCTTATTCTTGTCTCTGCTTTCCGTGAGTCTGTTGTGGTTTACTGTATTCCCTGCCCCAACCCATAGCTTATATATATCCTTGTCAGTCATCACTCGTGCGAGTCTGATAAGTGTATTTGTGAACTTGTTTGTGATTAAATCCAATACAAGTACAGTACAAATAGATTGTAACATGCAGATGGTGTCTTTCATGAGCAACTGCGTACATTTATGTAAATATGCATATATTAATAATCATTAAATATAAAGTTAAATATGAAGATCTGGTAAGTGTGGAAACAGTGTCTCTCCAATCTTCCCGTTCTGTGAGCTTTCATGTCCGTTCTACAAACCAACGTGCCTTATTTCCATCCTCTTTCACTTCCGCTAACCATTTTTTAAACAGGGGATCCTTTAACCAGGCAGACTGAAAAGTTTTCGAGTAGTTTGACCACCTCTTCATTTCTAGATCACATAGGCTGACTAATCGAATACATACATTTTGCACTGAACCTCTGCGGGCCGAGATGCGAACAAAACGATCTAGCACGTCTGTTAATTTTCATATTCGAATACGTACATTTCGTACTGTGCATCTGTGGGCCGAGAAGGGAGCAGGACGATCTAGCACGTTGAATACGTTCCTGTTAATTTTCATCCTACGTAGGGCCGTCAGTACTGTCACTCAGTACCACCAAGCCGAAACCTGCTTACCGCTCTCTGAGTATTATGGGATAGCTTATCGGTTAACGGAGCCTAAACGGTAGCAGATTTTTTGCTGGTAAGCTACCGTCAAGGTTGTTACCGATAAAACCCGTAACTACCGGTAGCTGCCCACCACTACCGTCAGTCAATACCACCAAGCCGAGACGTGCTTACCGCTCCACGAGTGTTTGGTATAGCTTATCGGTTAACGGAACCTTAACGGTAGCAGAATTATTGCCGGTAAGCTACCGTCAAGGCTGTTACCGATAAAACCGGTAACTTTACCGGTAGCTGCCCACCACTAATATACATATCATATATATATATATATGTATATATATACAGTATATATATATACATTATATACATATATACATACATACATATATATATATATATATATATATGTGTAGATGTGTGTGTGTGTGTGTGTGTGTGTGAGAGAGAGAGAGAGAGAGAGAGAGAGAGAGAGAGAGAGAGAGAGAGAGAGAGAGAGAGAGAGAGAGTGTGTGAGTGTGTGTTTACCTAGTTGTACCTAGTTGTATTTTACGGGAAGGGGAGCTATGCTCGTGGTGTCCCGTCTTCATATTTCATTTTATCTAAACTATGTGTGTGTGTGTGTGTGTGTGTGTGTGTGTGTGTGTGTGTGTGTGTGTGTGTGTGTGTGTGTGTGTGTGTGTGTGTGTGTGTGTGTGTGTGTGAAACACAGGAAACCCACAGTCTAATAAAATAAACTTCGAATAAAGAAGATTCCTATATTTCGGCTATCAACTGTAGCCCTCTTCAGGAAAGTACATAAGACAGAGGACAAAGGGGACTTAAAAGCTACAGAAACACAGAAAAGAGCTTACAAGTCCCCTTTGTCCTCTGTCTTATGTACTTTCCTGAAGAGGGCTACAGTTGATAGCCGAAATATAGGAATCTTCTTTATTCAAAGTTTATTTTCTCCGAATGTGGGATTCCCGTGTGTCATTTACAAATGTGCTACTACATTTCTGTTTAGAATTATATACACACCCACACATTATATTATATATATATATATATATATATATATATATATATATGTGTGTGTGTGTGTGTGTGTGTGTGTGTGTGTGTGTGTATATATATGAATTTATGTGTATATATATATATATATATATATATATAAATATATATATATATATATATGTATATATATAAATGTATATATATATATATATATATACATGTATATATATATGTATATATATATATATAAATATATATATATAAATATATATATATACACGTATATATATGCGTGTGTACGTGCGCTATATAAATCGTTAGTTCGTCCATATTTGGAATATGCTGCTTCGGTATTGTCACCGAATCTCATTAAAGACATTGACAGATTGGAAAAAGTACAATTGCGAGCCACAAAGCTGACTCCAAATATAAAAACCAAACCATACGAAAATCGACTAAAGCATATGAATATTTTCCCTAAAAAAGCTTAGACTCAGAGGTGACTTGATACGGGTCGTAAGATTCTAAAGGGAACGGACATCAAAAATGACCAAATTTTCACATTAGAATCAGACAAGAAACAATGGTCTCAAACTGTCAGGAAATAAATGTAATTTGGAATTGGGTAGAAACAACTTATCCAACCATGTAATGAATGTAATAAACTTCCTGTAGAGGTTAGTGCAATGTAGTTCAGTTCGAAGCTTTAAAATTCGTTTAGACAAACACCTAAGCAAGGTGTTGTAATGCCTGCCATTTGTTTTATATTATTTGTTTATTATTTTTCTGTTTGCTTATTATTATTTGATCATTTATTATTATTTATCTGTCAATTATTATTTACTATTTACCCGTTAGTTTAACTTTACCTATTCATTTATTTATTCTATATATCATTATTTATAATATAATTATTTATTTATTTACTTATCATTGTTACATTTTTTCGCATCCAACCTAGTTATGGACCAAAAGGTCCTCTGTCGGCATGCTCCTCCTTTGTAATCCTTTATGTATGTATGGCTTTGCTCTGTTAAAAAAAGGGAGTCTTATAGCTCAAGCTTGGTAACCTATCCTGAATCCTCTTCGGCTTTAACTCTGCCAACGAAGCTCATGTGTGTGTGTGTGTGTGTGTGTGTGTGTGTGTGTGTGTGTGTGTGTGTGTGTGTGTGTGTGTGTGTGTGTCTGTGTGTGTGTGTGTGCGCGCGCGCGCGCCGTGCCTCAGTGGTACCGCACGCGTCTGGTAACCGCATGGGTATTTCGGAGTCTGTTCGAACCCCAGCCGTGGCGCATAGGTTAAGAAAGGCATCCACTCTGAGAAAAGTCCCCCGACCGCTGTTTACCTCAGGACTTGAGGTGACTTGGGCATCACTGTGTGTGTATGTGTGTGTGTGTGTGTGTGTGTGTGTGTGTGTGTGTGTGTGTGTGTGTGTGTGTGTGTGTGTGTGTGTGTGTGTTTATATGGGTGCTCCGTCGAACCCACTCCAAATCTCCCCTTGACCTTTGACCTCCAATAACTCCAATCCCTCTTAATGGAGGTTAATACACAACGGCACACTTTTCGCAAAATTGTTTTACTTCTTTTATCTGCAATTACTAATCTTTTTCTTCCATGAAGTATTTTTCTCTACGTGCTACACGATCTTCCGTGTACAGATAATGCAATTTCAATGGAACAACGTTTACATAAACCTCTGATGGGCGCCACTGCCACTTAGGTGAAATGGGTGAAGAGCCTACGCCGGGAGGCGCTGCGTGGCTGCGGCCGAAGCCGTCACCTCTTCCCTATTAAGCACCCTGTTGGGGCAGGCAAACTAACAGTCACTGCTGGAGTGCGAGATTCGAACCCACAAACAAGTAAATGCGAGAAGGGACCAGCACGCTTCCGATGACGCTATCAGAAGATAACTGTCACAGTCACTGATGGGAATTAGAGAGGAGTGCGGGATTCGAACCGACAAACAACCAAATGCGAGACAGACCAACACGCTTCTGATGACACCATCAACAGGTAACAATCACTTCTGGGAATTAGGAAGGAGTGCGGGATTCGAACCCAGCAGGTGCGAGACCTGCAGGCTTCCGACGACGCCACGAGTACCATTCTAGACGTGTTATTCTAGTGCTACGTTCCCTTTCTAGTGCTTTGTATGAACAAGAGAAATCACTCTAGATTTTAGGGCAAGACTCGCAGTGATGGACTTGAATTGAAAACATTCAGATTGAAGGAAATAGACAAAAATTGGTTTCCTAATACAGTAGTTAATGAGCTGAATAAAACTAGTAACCATGTAGTGAGCACGGAAACTATCGGTTGTTTTAAGATAAGGTTAGATAACTTTATGGATGGGTATGACAGGTGGTAATGAAAATAGTTCTACCTAGTGTAGGCCTTATGGTCTCTTGAAGTTCTACCTAGCGTAGGCCTTATGGTCTCTTGCAGTTTCATTCATTCATATGTTCTTATGAAACTTTCGGTTGTTTTAAGATAATCTTAGATAATTTTATGGATGGAGATAACATGTGGTAATGGACACGGAACTTAGTAGTGTAGGCCTCATGGTCTCTTACAGTCACCTTCATTCATATGTTCTTATGAAACTATTGGTTACTTTGAGCGAAGATCAGATAACTTCATGGATAGGAATGATGGCTGGTAATGGGCACGGAACTACCTAGTGTAGGCCTTATGGTCTCCTGCATTCTCATGTTCTTAATGCCGAAGAAGAGACATGGGTATCCTACCTGCAGTTAACTCCTCCCGAGGGAACACTTGCCGGAGGCCCTGGGGAGGCGGTTACCGAAGGAGTTTTAAACTTTAATGGAGTTTACCGTTCAAGGGTCCCGAATCAAGTTTAAGTACAAATAGGCCTTTCTCTTGGAAATTTCCCAAAGAAGGTAAGGAGCCTACGCCAGGAGGCGTTGAGGAGTAGCTGCGGCCGAAGCCGTCACCTTTGTCCTATTATGTGTTTTAGGGGTTGCTAGGGCAGGTAACAGTCGTTGTTGGGATTCGGAGAGTATTGCGGGATTCGAACAGGTAGCTAGTAGTCACTGTTGGGTATCGGAGAGGAGTAGGGGTGTTCTCTATATCATGATTTGGCTACACCCTTTATAAGGGGGAAAAGGTCATCTAGTATGTATGTATATATGTATGTATGCATGTGTGTATGTATGTATGTATGTATGTATGTATGTATGTATGTATGCATGTATGTATGCATGTATGTATGCATGTATGTATGCATGTATGTATGCATGTATGTATGCATGTATGTATGCATGTATGTATGCATGTATGTATATATGCATGTATGTATATATGTACAAATGTATGTATGCATGTAAGTATATATGCATGTATATACATATGCACATATGCATGTACCTACGTATGTATGTACGTATATAAACTTGTACACATGTATGTACATATGTTTGTACACATGCATGTACATATGTACATGTGTACATCCTTTGACTAACGGCAGACGCTTTCATTCAGCCCAAGAAACAGCCCCTAGACGTTACCGGGTTAAAATTATCAATCTTTGGAGCAAACATTCCTTCCAAGGATTAGCAAAGCGGATTAACGAAGATTATCTTTTTTCTTTCAACGAACGAGCCTAAGATTAATTTATGCGAGCCTCAAAAATGAATGACGTGATCTATCACCCTCAGAAGCGTAATGTACGCTTTACGAGGAAGAAGTACATTGCACAGACAAACCTTTTGTACAGAGTCATGTGTACAATCCTGTGCAATTGAGTATTATGTCCGGTTGGATAATGTCATTGTGATGTGGTGGTTGGTGGTTGTGGAAGGTGGTTGTGGTTGTGGTTGGTGGTTGTGGTTGGTGGTTGTGGTTGGGGTTGTGGTTGTGGTTGGTGGTTGTGGTTGGTGGTTGTGGTTGGTGGTTGTGGTTGGTGGTTGTGGTTGGTGGTTGTGGTTGGTGGTTGTGGTTGGTGGTTGTGGTTGGTGGTTGTGGTTGGTGGTTGTGGTTGGTGGTTGTGGTTGGTGGTTGTGTTTGGTGGTTGCGGTTGTGGTGGTTGTGGTGGTGGTGGTGGTGGTGATGGTTGTGGTGGTGGTGGTGGTGGTGGTGATGGTTGTGGTGGTGGTGAAGGTGATGGTGGTATTACTTATGAAGTTGGTGGTGGGGATTGTAATGTTGATGATGATGGAGATGATGACAATGGTGATATTAGTGGTCGTGATAGCATTAGTGACAGTGATAGTGATGGAGATAATGACAGTGATTATGTTAGTGATAGTGAGAGTGAGAATGATAGTAATGATGGAAGTTGGTGACAGTGATTATACAAGTTGTATTGGTGTGTAACCATGGAAACACCTAAGTTGGCCCGAAATCTAGATGATCTAATTATGAAACCACATAATTATATACTAGAAATAAAACACACGTGTAATGCTTTCAGCGATAGACAATGATCAACACTTGTTATAACATGGTTGGTGACTTTCGCCCAGGAGGGACATCGGGTACAAGCATCTCCCCCCTGGAACTCGCTTGGTCTCTACCGGTTTAGCGTGACCTAATCTAGAACTAACCCCTGCCCTCTTAGTGTAGTTATCATTAAGGATAAAGGTAACTGATATATTTGTAAACTACAAATAGGTCTTATGTAGCCCTGACCGACAAACAGTTACGTGTGGTGGTGGTCGTTGTTGTTCTTCTTGCTGTTCTTGTTCTTCTTGTTCTTGTTCTTCTTGTTCTTGTTCTTGCTGTTCTCGTTGGTGGTGGTAGTGGTAGTGGTGGTGGTGGTGGTGGTAGTGGTGGTGGTGGTGGTGGTAGTGGTGGTGTTGTCGGTGTTGGAAAAAGTTGGCACGTGAGTCGACTTCTTTAACAAGAGGCGGGAGGAGAAGTGGTAAATGGTGAAAATAAATTTGTCGGAGAAAAAGAACGTTTGAAGTTGAGAGAAGATTGTCCAAAGACCGTATGAATGTTATTGGATGGGAGGGCTTCAAGTTCACCAGAAGGAAGAGGAACAGAAGAAGAAGGAGAAGCAAGAGGAGGAGGAGGAGGAGGGTAGGAGAAAGAGGAGGAGAGGGGTAGGAAGAAGAGGAGAGGGGTAGGAAGGGGAACATGAGAAGGAGGAGGGGAGGAGGAGGAGGAGGGGAGGAGGAGGAGGGGAGGAGGAGGAGGAGGGGAGGAGGAGGGGAGGAGGAGGAGGGGAGGAGGAGGGGAGGAGGAGGAGGGGAGGAGGAGGGGAGGAGGAGGAGGGGAGGAGGAGGGGAGGAGGAGGGGAGGAGGAGGAGGGGAGGAGGAGGAGGGGAGGAGGAGGAGGGGAGGAGGAGGAGGGGAGGAGGAGGGGAGGAGGAGGAGGGGAGGAGGAGGAGGAGGGGAGGAGGAGGGAAGGAGGAGGAGGAGGAGGAGGAGGAGGAGGGAAGGAAGAGGAGGGAAGGAGGAGGGAAGGAGGAGGGAAGGAGGAGGGGAGGAGGAGGGGAGGAGGAAGGGAGGAGGAAGGGAGGACGAGAAGGGAAGGAGGGGAGGAGGGAAGGAGGGGAGGAGGAGGGAAGGAGGGGAGGAGGAGGGGAGGAGGAGGGAAGGAGGGCAGGAGGAGGGCAGGAGGGCAGGAGGGGAGGAGAGAAGGAGGGGAGGAGGAGGGGAGGAGGAGGAGGAGGGGAGGAGAGGAGGAGGGGAGGAGAGTAGGAGGGGAGGAGGAGGAGGAGGGGAGGAGGAGGAGGTGGAGGGGAGGAGGAGGAGGAGGGGAGGAGGAGGAGGAGGAGGAGGAGGGGAGGAGGAGGAGGAGTAGGAGGAGGAGGGGAGGGGGAGTATGGAAAGGAATAAGAGAAGCAAGAAGAGGACGAGGAAAAAAGTACGAGTTGGAGGAGTTGGAAGAGGAAGAGGAAGAGGAGGAGGAGGAAGAGGAGGAGGAGGAAGAGGAGGAGGAAGAGGAGGAGGAGGAAGAGGAGGAGGAGGAAGAGGAGGAGGAGGAAGAGGAGGAGGAGGAAGAGGAGGAGGAAGAGGAGGAGGAAGAGGAGAAGGAAGAGGAGGACGCGTAAGAGTAAGAAGAGGAATTTGAATATGTGTAGAAGGGGTTGGTTGACAGAAGATTTGGAGAAGGAGGGGGAGGAGGAGGGGAGGAAGAGGAGGAGGGGAGGAGGAGGAGAGGAAGAGGAGGAGGGGAAGAGGAGGAGGGGAAGAGGAGGAGGGAGAGGAGGAGGAAGAGGACGAATTGGAGGAGGAAGAGTTGAAAAGAAAAACGTGTATGTGGTGGTGGTTCAAAAACTTCCTCAGTTTGAAGCGAAGACCGTTGAAAAACCCGTTACTGACCGTTGGAATCGTTGTGGCCGTTAGATTCAAACGGATAGCGGTTCAGCCTGGATAATTTCAAAGAGAAGGAATCTACGTGAAGCTTATATCCTGTTTTCTTTCGGGTACGATGGTCACTGTATTAGGTTAGGGACCAACCCAGTATCTACAGGGAAGCACAAGGTCTAAAGGAAAAGAGGGGAGAGGTCAAAGGGAGGTCAGGGCCAGGTATGGAGGAGGTCAGGGGTAGGGGAGATCTTGGGGGGGGGTGAAAAGAGGATGGGTAGGGGGGAAAGGCTGAGTTTCCATTTTGAGGTAATTAAGCCTTAAATGTAGTCAACCACAATTGTGTGTATATGAGTGAATATATATACATGTACATATATATACGAATATATATATATATAAATATATATATATATCACTTGACCATTTCATTCAGCTGAAGGACTGTTTAGTACTACATAAAGAAAACAGACTATGTGAGGACCCTACGCCAGGAGGCGCTGAGTAGCCGTCAGCTTTCTCCTATACGCTTTAGGAAATGTTAGGACATGTAACAATCACTGCTTGGAATTGAAGAGAAGCGAGCGCGGGATTCGAACCCAGAAGAGTTTGAATTGTTATAATGCGTTATATTAACAAAGTACATCGACAAATCTTTCAGTCAATAATAAGGTTAGATGCAATAAAGTAGAATTTATTAGATTGATTAGAATAACTAATTAGAATGAAATAAAACCGTGCAAGATGAAAAAATAAAATACAATGACAATATAAAATAAGATAAAAATAAAAATAAAATAGACAAAGTTAAATCAAATAAAGCTAAACAAAAAAAACAAAAAAAAATGAAAAAGCTCGGAAATAAAGAAGAAAAATTATATCCAAAAATTGGGAGTACAATGATACACACACACACACACACACACACATATATATATATATATATATATTTGGGGGTATGGGTGTGGGTGTGGGTGTATGTACGTACATACGTGCATACATATACATACATACATACATATAAAACTAAGGAAAATTGGGAGGGAAGAAAACACGAAGTATACCAGACTAAAAAAAGAAAAAAAGAAAAATGCAAAACCATCGAGAGTAAAAAAGGTTGAAGACAGAAGACGAATGAAAATTTGAGAAATAACAAATGAAATAGACGACACGAAGACAAAGGAAGGAATAAAGAAGACAAAAGGAAAAAAGTAAACTACTACAGTTTGGGCATCGAGGAAGAAATACCATGAAATCAGGCTACAAGAAAGGGAGACGTAGCAGTTACTGAAAGGAACACGAGAATACAAAGAAAAAAATGGACAAAAATGAAAATTAAAAAAGAAGACGAAGGTCATGTCAGAGTAAATGGGAGGAGAGAGAGAGAGAGAGAGAGAGAGAGAGAGAGAGAGAGAGAGAGAGAGAGAGAGAGAGAGAGAGAGAGAGAGAGAGGGGTAAGAGGGAGGGAGGGTAAGAGGGAGGGAGGGTGAGAGGGAGGGAGAGGGAGAGGGAGGGAGGGAGAGGGAGGGAGGGTAAGAGGGAGGGGAGGGTAAGAGGGAGGGAGGGTAAGAGGGAGGGAGGGAGGGAGGGAGGGTAAGAGGGAGGGAAAGGGAGGGAGGGTAAGAGGGAGGGAGGTAGGGAAGAAGGAAGGGAGGAAGGGAGGGAGGTAGGGAAGGAGGTAGGGAGATAGAGAGGGAGGGAGGTAGAGAGAGGGAGGTAGAGAGAGGGAGAGAAGAGAAAGGGAGATAGAAAAAGGGAGGGAAGGAGGAAATGGAGAGGTGAAAAGAGAGGCAGGGGTAGAGAATAGGGAGGGATAGAGAGGGAAGGAGGGAGGGAGAGAGGGAGGGAAAGAGAGAAATAGAGACAGAAAGAAAAGCGATAGAAAGAGGCAGAAAGAGATGTCCCAACTAGGGAAATGGACAGAGGTATTGGCAGAGAAGGAAGGAGTGTCATCAGGGATTATTGGCCGCTATAGACACGGGAACGTCTGGCCAAACGCAATGGAAAGGTAGCGAGGGAGGTGTCGAATATAAATGAGAAAGAAAAAAAAGGATAAAAAAAAAGCGTGAAATGTAAGGTGAAAGAGAAAAGACAGAGAGAGAGAGAGAGAGAGAGAGAGAGAGAGAGAGAGAGAGAGAGAGAGAGAGAGAGAGAGAGAGACAAAGATATTGAGACAGAAAAAAAAAGAAAAAAAAACGTGAAATGTAAGGAGAAAGAGAAGAGACAGACAGAGAGGCAGAGACAGAAAGAGACAGACAGTGACAAAGATATTGAGACAGAAAGACAGTAATAGCCACTGTCTCTGGAAGCCAAGAATCACAGGTTGTAATTAAACTTTTCCTTACGACTGTATTCAGAGGATGAATCTGAGGAATACAAAGTGAACTTATGGTATAGATAGGATAACAGAAAGTTCTTCAATTTGTTTGGCGCCAACCTGAAGGAGATCAAAATCATCTGAAAGGAACATTTTTTATACAGAAACCATAAAGGAGGAGGAGGAGGAGGAGGAGGAGGAGGAGGAGGAGGAGAAGGTAATGATGATGATGATGTGGTGGTTAAACGTCACAAACTCCCCCCTATCGGAAGTCTAGGACGGTGCCCCTTACAGAGGACTTTGTAACGTGGAATCGAATGAACCATGCCCTTGGTTCAACTTCGCCGGTGGCAGGGTTCGAGCTGCCACTCCTCTCGACTTTTGGTGCATGTAACGACCCCTAACCCGCTCGTGTTGAAATGAACGTGATGAAACAGTACAGATATTTCATTACTCTTTTCTCTTGCTTGTTGGCAAAAAGAAAAAAAAAAAAGGGGGGGGGAGGAACGGCTTGAAATGGACGTGGTAATAAAACAGTGGATACTGAATGATTCAAAAATTGAGAAAAAGTTGTTACCAATGGCTGTGAACGTAGCGGCACATTAGGAATTTCTCGCTAGCATGCTACTTCCTTTTTGAGTACAAACAGCTTCGGTTACGATATTTTGTTTTTCAAATTTCCAAATGTCAAATTACTTTTGGGCAATTCAGTGACAAGCTGAACGGTGAACTAGAAGTTAGACCTAAAATACGAATGTTAGACACATTGTTGAGATGTTCTTACGGAAGTCTAGAACATTGTAACCGATGTCGTTTCAACTCAAACGAAGAAGCAAAAGCAGGTAGCATGCTATCCTAGTGTGCCGCCAACTTAAGTGATCTTTGGTAGCCCAACAACCACAATCATATGAACAACGAGGAAAGAAAATGGTGGAAAAATAATGGACCATCTGGTGAGATGTATCCACGGATAAAGTGAAAATCTGAAAGATGAATGGTAAGTAGCAGACAAGTTATTGTCAAGTTTGGTCAAGAAAATGCATGTATGTAGATATAAACGCACTCACGCACGCACGCACACATAATTTGAATCTCACGCAGGTAGTGACCTTTCCCACCTACGATCAGACAAACCTTGACCTAATTATGACTGACATGGCGCAGCTGTACTCTCCCCCCAGACCTCTCCCCCCTATTGGTAAGAGCACGGACCTCACCATCCAATGGTCCCCAGCTCCTAGTGCAGCCATACACAGGATTAAGGTTACCAGACAGCACCGCCCGATGCCTGATTCCGCCATGAGGGAATTTGGCATGTGGATAGTGGAATACCCATGGCTGGAGGTTCTGAACGTTGAAGACGTGGAGACCAAGTGGAGAAATTACTCCACAACCACAATTGAGGACTTTCACCACTTCTTCCCTGTAAAGGATTTCTCTGTCCATCACTCTGACGCCCCTTGGATGACACCACATATCAAACGTCTCATCAAACAACGCAACAAGGCATTTTACACCGAAAGAGCCCAGTTCAGGTTCCTGAGGAATAAGGTCATCAGAGAGATAAGTACCGCCAAATCATTTTACTACCCAAACAAATTGTAACACCTCAAACAACAACGAAACAACATTCATTGCTTAAGTAAAATCAAGACTCTTTGTGGCCTCCAGGGTAACAAGACCCCCCCACCTCCCTTGCACCTCGCACCTGTCACCTGACCTAGCAGCCCAGGAGATCAACTCCCACTTCGCCTCTATCTGTCAGACTTTACCCCCTCTCGACCCCTCCCGCCTACCTCCCTTCCCCCTCACCCCCCATTCATGTTCAAGTTGACAAAGTAGCCACTAAGTTGGGTAAACTGAAATATAATAGATCCACAACCCCCTATGACCTTCCTATTAAAATCTACAAGGAATTTGCCCCTGAAATTGCCCTCTCACTTTCCTCCATAATTAATACCTCTTTAAGCCAAAACACCTGCCCCAGCGACTGGAAAATCTCATATGTCACTCCCATCCCCAAAACCCTCAGCCCACAATCACTAAGTGACCTTAGGCCCATCGCCATCACCCCTATCCCAAGCCTTATATGTGAAGACTTGGTTTTTAACTCAGTCTTCAGCAACATAAAAGATTCAATAGATGCCCAACAATCTGGCAACACGAAATCCTCCTCTACCACTCGCTGTGTAACTGACTTACTCAACTTCCTTCACAGCAACCTAGACAAGCGTAACACATCTCTAGCTGTTACCTTTGTAGACTTTAGGAAGCCCTTTGACCTTGTTGACCACACTGTTGTTCTCTCCAAAGCCATCCAACTGGGGATCCAGCCCCACCTAATAGCATGGCTGGCAGATTTCCTCACCGGACGACAGCAGGCGGTCAGGTACCAGGGGTCAACTTCCCCCCTCCTCCCCCTGACCTGTGGGGTCCCCCAGGGTACCAAGATGGGTCCCCTATGCTTCCTCATCCTTATTAATGACGCCCTCATGGACACTCCTCACAGATGGAAATATGTGGATGACAGCACCGTAGGCATCCCCATCAACACCAGGCGGCCTGATTACGCACCACTACAAAACACCCTGAACAAGCTCATGACGTGGACGGAAGACAACAACGTCACAATCAACACCAACAAGACCGTAGTGATGCACTTTTGTACCTCCACACAGGCGGTGGCTCCTCCACAACTTTCATTGGGCCCCCACCCCCTCCAACTGGTCCAATCCACCAAGATCTTGGGCATCACACTCGACGATCAGTTAAATTGGAACCAATATGTCACCAACATAGTTAGGACAGCGTCTTACAAACTATACATGCTGAGCAGGTTAAAGTCATTAGGAACACCTACATCTGAGCTACAGGAGGTCTACAAAACCTTCATACTCCCCACCCTCATGTATGCCTCACCAGCCTGGTCCAGCTCACTCACCCTCACACAGAGACAAAAGTTGGAGAGGGTACAAAAGAGAGCGTGCAGGATCATCCTGGGCGTGGAGTACAGCGGTTACGACCACGCTCTTACCACCCTTACTCTATCGAGGGTGTCCCAGCGGCACGGTAAGGCACTAAAGAAATTTGGGGGAAAGCTTGCTTTCCCACCCTAGACACCGTCACTTCCTCCCCCCCGATGCTCCACCACCTCGCCACGCCACTAGACACAGAAATAGGCTCGTATCAATCAAAGCACCAAGGACTGACCGCTACAAAAACAGTGCCATCCCATCCATTGTGCACATAATCAACTCTATGTAAACTTGTACCATGTATATACTCTAAGTTTTATATTTTTAATCAGTTTTTGCATTGTATTATTGTCAGTGTACTACTGCTATTGAAATAAACCTTTTATTATTATTTATTCTATTATTACACACACACACACACACACACACACGACTTGACGGCGCAGTGTAGCGTTCCCGGCTACCAATAACGGCGGTCCGGGTTCGAATCCCGCCCAGGGTTGAAATAATTTCAGTATCGCTGCGCTGCGAGTCGTTACTCCAACTCTCGTGGGTGGGGAGTTGGGTGTGTGTGCGCGTGTAAGGTCACAGCATTACCCATGTCATATATGAGCTCTGAGCTCTCTTCCGGGAGGGAAATAGCTGTCGATCACGATTCCAACACGTGATCCAAAGACCATGGTGAATCACACATGCACACACACACATTTTTCTATCCATAATATTATACAGTGAAGATGGAGACATCACATTTTTATCCACAAAATCATACACTGAACATGGGGACATCACATACATCATCTTGACCCCAGCTCATATCCCTGTATCCCCTCCACATATCCTAACGTATCCTAATGCATGTCTTATCATCTTCATTGCAATTCTAAAACATACCACCAAAAAACTTTTACAAATATACAGTAAACAAGACAGAATAACAAATAAGTTTCAAGCACTATTATATATATATATATATATATATATATATATATATATATATATATATATACACACCTCTTTCTTCACCCACAAATCACTTTTAATTCCATGCCATCGTAGTCGAGACTGAGAATCGCTCGATGGAGGCATCCGTTAGAAATTGAAACGTGGACGAGCCGAGGATTCGAACCCTGCTAACCCGTAACAAAGTTACAATGACGTCCACGTTTCAATTTCCGACGGATGCCTCCATCGAGCGATTCTCAGTCTCGACTGCGATGGCATGGAATTAAAAGTGATTTGTGGTTGAAAAAAGATATTAATTGATCACTGGGAACCATTCAGGGTATATGTATATATATATATATATATATATATATATATATATATATATATACAAGAAAATTACCACCACCAAACCCACCACCACATCCACCAAACCCACTACCACATCCACCACCAACACCCCCACCACAACTACAACCACCATCATCACCACCACCACCATTCCCACCACTACCACCCTGACCAACGCGTTCCAGAGGAAAGGGGGGAGGGTAACGTGCATATTCCCAATGATTATTTATAAAGATCGAGACGACCATCTGTTGCCTTCCCACTGAAGAAGACAAC
>NC_134798.1:40277894-40285394 GCF_046742065.1 Oratosquilla oratoria
TATTAAGACAAATAAAACTGAAGGTGGAAGAAGCAGACGAGGTGTAATGGGAGAATTTTACGCTTTATATATATATACTTTTCTGCAGTTGAGAAAGATATTAGTCTCAGTGTATCATTAATTAGAAATTTGAGTAAAATGTTAAATAAATGTTGAAAAATAGCAAGCTGGCAACTCAACATTGAGATCCTCCAAGTGCCAGTTCTTCAACCTTTTGGAAGATTTTTTCATCTAGCTGCCGCCAAATGATTTTATTCCGTTGAGGAGGGATGAGGACACCCTACACACACACACATACACATACACACACACACATATACACACACACACATACACACCGACGTAGCGGAAAGGGTAATACCAAACAATTCTATTCGATGTCACTTATCCTTAATCTGGCCCCTGTTTCTATAGTGAAAAGCTTAATGGCACATAACTATACAACAGGGAACCTTCCCCTTGCCCTTGCCCCTGCCCCTGCCCTTGTCCCTGGACTGAAAACAGGGGCAACACCCCCACCCCGGGACACCGGGAAGACCGACTCGTCGAGAACGAGTTTCTGGAAGTTGAGTTAGGAAACTTAATTAAGTGTTAATGATGATGAACAGAAAGGTCCTTGTTTAGTCCTGCGGGACAGACGAGTCAAACTTAATTGCTCTGGGAAGGTTTGCGGTCGGGAGGAAGGTTACTTGCAGGAGGGGGGAGTTGACAGGATTGATGGAAATTGTTGGAAAGTTGAGGCCACAACAAGAGGAAAAGTCTGGACAGTGCCACGAAGAGGGGGAAAGTCTGGAGTGTCATGAAGAGGTTGGGCAGTGCCAATAAGTGGAAAAGTCTGGATACCATGCATATAGGTGGATAAGTCTGGACAGTGCCAAGAAGACGATGAGTCAGGAGAGTGCCAATAAGTGGATAAGTCTTTACAGTGCCAATAAGTGGATAAGTCTGGACAGTGCCAAGAATAAGATGATTCTGGGCAGTGCCAATAAGTGGATAAGTCTGGACATTGCCAAGAAGACGATGAGTCAGGACAGTGCCAATAAGTGGAAACGTCTGGACAGTGCCAATAAGTGGATAAGTCTGGACAGTGCTAAGAATACGATGATTCTGGGCAATAAGTGGATAAGTCTGGACAGTGCCAAGACGACGATGAGTCTGGACATTGTCAAGAAGGCGATGAATCTGGACAGTGCCAAGATGAGTCTTGGCAGTGCCAATAAGTGGAAACGTCTGGACAGTGCCAAGAAGACGATGAGTCTGGACAGTGCCAATAAGTGGATAAGTCTGGACAGTGCCAAGAAGACGATGAGTCTGGACAGTGCCAATAAGTGGATAAGTCTGGACAGTGCCAAGAATTCGATTATTCTGGGCAGTGCCAATAAGTGGATAAGTCTGGACAGTGCCAAGAAGACGATGAGTCTGGACAGTGCCAAGAAGGCGATGAATCTGGACAGTGCCAAGATGAGTCTGGGCAGTGCCAATAAGTGGAAACGTCTGGACAGTGCCAAGAAGACGATGAGTCTGAACAGTGCCAATAAGTGGATAAGTCTGGACAGTGCCAAGAAGACGATGAGTCTGAACAGTGCCAATAAGTGGATAAGTCTGGACAGTGCCAAGAAGACGATGAGTCTGGACAGTGCCAATAAGTGGAAACGTCTGGACAGTGCCAATAAGTGGATAAGTCTGGACAGTGCCAATAAGTGGATAAGTCTGGACAGTGCCAAGAAGACGAGGAGTCTGGACAATGCTAAGAAGACGATAAGTCTGAACAGTGCCACGATTAGGAAAAGTCTGGATTGTGCCACGAAGAGGAAAAATTCCGGGTAGTGCCACAAAAGAGGAAAAGTCTGGACAGTGCCACGAAGATGACGAATCTGGACAGTGCCACAAAAGAGGAAAAGACTGGACAGTGAAGTAAACTTTACTACTATAACAACCCTCAAACTTATTATCATTATTAACATTTTTACTATTATTAATTATTATTATTAATGATTATTATTATGATTATTATCATCATCATCATTATTATTATTATCGGTCTTTATTTTTACTTGACAATGTTAGATAATCTAATTCATCAAAGGATAAGAACCCTTAGTTAGAGGTCTATGGGTGACTAAACTCCTTATGTATGGTGGCATCCCTTAGATATTTTATTCTGGTTAATACAAAACTTTTAATTCCTACCGTACTGTGGCATTCCTTTAACCAGACTGACACCCTTTCCACACCGCGTGGCACGATAGTACTGCTCTCTTCATTCACCTTTTTGGCACACTACTCAACTACGTGGCACGCTAATTATCTTCGTGCCACGCCGCTCAGCTTCATGGCACATTGTTCACCTTCGTGGCACGCTGTCCACCTTTGTGGCACGCTACCCACCTTCGTGGCACGCTGCCCCACCTTCGTGGCACGCTGCCCACCTTCGTGGCACGCTTCCCACCTTCGTGGGACGCTGCCCACCTTCGTGGCACGCTGCCCACCTTCGTGGCACGCTGCCCACCTTCGTGGCACGCTGCCCACCTTCGTGGCACGCTGCCCACCTTCGTGGCACGCTGCCCACCTTCGTGGCACGCTGCTCACCTTCGTGGTACGCTGCTCAACTTGGCACGCTACTCACTATCGTGGCACGCCAATGAAACCGAGTGAATAAAAGTATCCTAACCTTGGCACAACTTTCAGAAGAATAATATCCATCAGAGTTCACTGGATATTTACGTCATCAAACGCTAATGGTTTAACGATAAACGCAACAGAGTCGGTAATTATCGATTTCATTTCGATATTATGCGCTTTAACGACGTGTGTTAAGCTACGCCAAATGGTTGGTCAGTAATTAGCCCATTCCTCCCCTTACGTAATGGCGCCGGGCTCAGAACTGTACAAGTGTGGCCATCTGTACTCGTGAGTTTGTTTGTTTGTTTTTTTATTTATTTTTTATTTCTATTTCGTTAGTGTCTCTCATTCCAGGTGACGTCACGTGATTTTATTCAACTATGTGTGGGATCCGTGATACGGGAATATTATTAGAAAAACAAAAAAAAATCAAGAATTTTTTCAAACCATAGTACCCACACCCGCTTCAGCTGATCCTCCTTTTGACTTTGGTGACACCCCTTACGGACCAGAGGCACGCAACTTTTGTTTACTTATCTATTTGTTTTTTATTATCATTTCCATGGTAATTTTCAGTTATTGTTTATGATTGTTATGAATGTTGTGATTATTGTTATTGTTAGTGTTTTATTATTATTATTATATCATTACTATTATATGTATATATATATATTATATATATATATATATATATATATATATATATATATATATGTGCTAATAAGAACACGGGTACGTGTGTCCACTTATGCAAAGTAGACCACTTGGAAAAAGAAACTAACGAAGCAGAGCGTTTTCGTATATTATATCTTCAGATATATATATTTCACAAGACGAAAATGTAGTAGCACATTTAGTAAAATGTTTTAAATTACCCACTGTCGGAGAAACAAAGCAAAGGAGACAGACGAACTGTATATTTCGACCACTACTGTGGTCCTCTTCAGCAGAATGGATACAAGGTAAGATGTACAGGAATTTATACAGTGAGAGAGGTACAAAGTAGGAACAAGGGGAGGTGGCTCAAGTCACATGTCCGAAGTGGGGCGGATTCGGTAATGGTAATAATCTATTCACAGCATAAGTTGTTATACAATCAGGTGACCATTGCCCTTTTGAAGTGTTGAAATTTGGCAAGTGTTTAATGAGGAAAGGCTTCGAGTAGTTGTAGTCTCCTAGGGTCATTGCTTGATCCAATAATTTTGGTGTTGTTGATCAAATCATCTCTCCTGAGTGCAGCGTTATGGGAACTCCTATGATGTTCTTTGGATCAAGCAATGACCCTAGGAGACTACAACTACTCGAAGCCTTTCACATTAAGGACAAAAATCCGATCATTAACATTCAATGCAATGTAATCTCCTCTATTCCTTTATTTAGAAATAAAAATCCCCCCTCTCCCTCTACCCCTTCTCTCTCTCTCCCTCCACCTCCTCCCCCACCCTCGGTGACCGCACCCGCCTAACCCTCCCCCCCAACCCCCCTTACCCTTGACCTCTGAGGTCCTTATTGTCTGTTCCTCCCCCCCCCCTTGGTCTGACCTGATCTTAGGTATATATACTTCTGTCATCCCCAGCTCTCTCACACCCTTCCTTCTCTTTAAATACGTAAGTCTCCGTATTTATCTTTATAAATTTGTCACCTTTATTATTACTGTTACCATGTAATTTTTGTTATTTCAGTTGTGTCTTGATATTGTCTAGTACCTTTATTGTCACCATGTAATATTTGTTATTTCAGTTATATATTGTTATTGTCTAGTACCTTTACTGTTACCATGTAATTTTTGTTATTTCAGTTATATCTTGATAATGTCTTATTTAAGACGAAACGTTGATATCAAATAAGAACAAATGGAAGAATATAGAGACCTAGTTTCAATCCACCCAGTCAATGGAAAATCTCTTATCAGGAAAATCGAGAATACGAAGAAAAGACTGAACAACTACAACAATGCTGTCGTTTTTAACTCCACGTGTATTACTGAGAACCTGCTCCGCCCCTTTACTAATATATATATATATATATATATATATATATATATATATGCGTGTGTGTGTATATATATATGTATATATATATATATATATATATATATATATATATATATATATTGAAGACCAATCCCTCCTATAACGAGATTGTGTGTATATTGGACTATGTCTTCTCCCGGCAGCCGCAAAGCGATTTTATTCATCCGAGGAAAGCAGAGGAGGCGACTCTAAAGAATCAATTGACAAGATGACGACTCCCCGACCCCAAATTGGTTTCTGCTCTCTCCCGCGGGGTCCCAGGCGGATGGGGCCCAATTATCATTGTCAGGAGGAGCAATTAGACCATTATGGTCTTAAATAGACCAACCAAGTGCCAGATGGGGTGGAGGGAGGGAGGGCCAAAGAGGGCCAAAGGTCAAAGAGGCTAAAAAGGGTCAAAGAGGCTAGGAAGGGCCAAAGAGGCTAGGAAGGGCCAAAAATGGTTAGGGAGTGCCAAGAAGGGCCAAAGGTCAAAGAGGCTAAAAAAGGGTCAAAGAGGCTATGAAGGGCAAAAAATGGCTAGGGAGGGCCAACTAGGGCCAAAGGTCAAAGAGGTTAAAAAGGGTCAAAGAGGCTAGAAAGGGCCAAAAATGGCTAGGGAGGGCCAAAAAGGGCCCAGTGAGTACCAAATAAGGGCCTGGGGGGGTTAGGAAAGGCCAGGATTTGCCACTGAAGGCCAAGGGCTATAGAGTGCCTAAGAGATCTAAGAAGTACCAAGAGGGGCTAAGGTAGGGCCAAAGAGGCCCTGAGAGGGCGAAGGAGTACCAAAAGGGGCCCAATGATGCCCAAGGGAGGGCCAAAGAGGGCTATAGAGGCTTGAAAAGGTCCCAGGGAGGGCCCGGGAGGGCCAGGGAAAGCTATGGGGGGCCAGAGAGGGCCACAGAGGTCTAGGAAAAACAAAAAGAGGATCCAGTGATGGTGAGGAGAGGAGAAAGGGAGGGGAAAGGGAGGGTCATAGAGGACCAAAGAGGGCTAGAGAGTGTCAGAGATGGCCAAGAAGGGCCAGGGGGAGCTATGGGGTGCCACCGCTGAGAGAGGGCCAGCAAGGGCCATTTAGTGCCAGGTAGGGCCACGAGGCCGGGGATTGGAGGAGGGGTCACCTGGTGCCAACGAGGGACAATGGGACCAGAGGAGGTGGAGGTGGAGGTGGAGATGGAGGGGGAGGTGGAGATGGAGGGGGAGGTGGAGATGGAGGGGGAGGTGGAGATGGAAGTGGCGGTGGCGGTGGAAGTAGAGGTGCAGGTGGAAATGGAGGTGGAGTTGGACGTGAAGTTGGACGTGGAGTTGGACGTGGAGTTGGACGTGGAGATGGAAGTGGAGATGGGGATAGTAGAGGTGGAGGTAGAAGAGGAGGTGGAGGTAAAAGCTGAGGTGGAAGTGGAAGCAGAGGTGGAGTTGGAAGTAGTGGAGGTGGAGGTAGAAACAGAGGTGGAGGTAGAGGTGGAGGTAGAAGTGGAGGTGGAGGTGGAAGTGGAGGTGGAGCTGGAAGCGGAGGTGGAGGTGAAGGCGGAGGTGGAAGTGGTGGCGGATGATTGGAGGTGTAGGTGGAGGTGGAGGTGAAGGTGGATGATTGGAGGTGGAGGTGAAGGTGGATGATTGGAGGTGTAGGCGGAGGTGGAAGTGAAGGTGGAAGCGCAGGTGGAGGCAAAGAATTGAAAGAGTAGGTGGAGGTGGAAGTAGAGGCGGATGTGGAAGTGGAAGTGGGGTGGAGGTGGAAACAGGGTGGTGGAAGCTGAACTGGAGGTAGAAGCAGAGATGGACGTAGAGGTAGAGGTGGAGGCGGAGGTAGAGGCAGAGGTGGAAGTGGAGGCGGAGATGGAAGCGTAGGTGGAGGTAGAGGCGTAGATAGAGGGTGGAGGTGGGTGCGGAGGTGGAGGTAGTAGATGAGGTGGAGGCGAGGATGACGGTGGATGTAGAGGTGGAAACGGTGATGGCGGTGGAAGCGGAGGTGGAGGTGGAGGCGTAGGTGAAAATATATGCGGAGGTAGAGGCGGAGCTGAAATCAGAGGTGGTGGAAGCGGAGGTGGAGGTGAAAGCGAAGGTGGAGGTGGAGGTGAAGGCAGAGGTGGAGCTAGAGGCGGATGTGGTGGAGGTGGAAGCGGAAATGGAGCTGGTGGAAGCAGAGGTAGAGGTGGAGACGGAGGTAGAGGTAGAGACGGAGCTAGAAGTGGAGGCAGAGGTGAAGACGGAGGTAGAGGTGGAGGCAGAGGTGGAGGCGGAGGCAGAGGTGGAGGCAGAGGTGGAGGCGGAGGCAGAGGTGGAGGCGGAGGTGGAGGCGGAGGTGACAGTGGAATCGGAGGTGTATGCGCAGGTGTAGGTGGAAGCGGAGGTGAAGGTGAAGGATGAAGTGGAGCTAGAGACGGAGGTTTTGAAGGTGGAAATGGAAGCGGAGGTAGAGCTGGATGGAGAGATAAAGATGTAGGCGAAGATGGAGGCGGAGGACTGGAGGAGTAGGAGGTGGATGGGGAGGTGTAGGCGGAAGCGGGGTTGGAGGTGGAAGCGGAGGTGGAAGTGGAAACGGAGGTGAAGGTGGAGGCAGAGGTGAAGGCGGAAGTGGGGGTGGAAACGGAGATGGAGGTGGAAGCGGAGGCAGAGGCGTAGGTGGAGGCTGAGGTGGAGGTAGAAATGGAAGCGGAGGTGGAGGCTGAGGTGGAGGTAGAGATGGAAGCGGAGTTCGAGGAGAAGGCAGCGGTAGATACGGAGGTGGAAGCGAAGCTGGAGGTGGAGGCGGAGGTGGAAATGCTGGCAGAGGTGGGAGAGGAGGTGGATGAAGAGATGGAGGTGGAGGTGGAGGATTGGAAGCGAAGGCAGAGGTGGAAGCGGGGGTGGACGTGGAAGCAGAGGT
>NC_134798.1:40290394-40292894 GCF_046742065.1 Oratosquilla oratoria
AGAGAGCCAGGCATAGAGACAAAGAAACAGACAGACAGAGAGCCGGGCATACAGACAGACAGACACACACACAGAGAGAGAGAGAGAGAGAGAGAGAGAGAGAGAGAGAGGCACACAAATATATATACAGACAGAAGTAGAAAGAAGAGACAAACAGAGAGAGAGGAAAAGAGAGATGCAACAGGTTGGAAATGGTTGTTCTATGGGAACTACCTTCAACTGCCGACATGCACACTGTATGCACAAGATCAACAGGGGGAAACTTTACACTCCAACCTAATGTCATTTGGCGAAGAATATGGAAGTAGACTTGTTTGAGGAACAGTCTATTTCAACAAGAATTACGTTGACTTCCCTTGATGTATGTGTGTGTGTGTGTGTGTGTGTGTGTGTGTGTGTGTGTGTGTGTGTGTGTGTGTGTGTGTGTTTATGTCCATGTGTCTTAGTGCGTATTCACATCTGTCTCCCTATGCGTTTCTGGGCGTGCAAATACCCGTGCACATAGGTATACATATAGTCTAGACGTGGGCGTGAAGAAATTCTGAATATGGGTGTTTGCATGGGTATGATTCAGGTGTGTGTGTGTGTGTATTTACCTAGTTGTATTTACCTAGTTGTATTTCACGGGAAGGAGAGCTACGCTCGTGGGGTCCCGTCTCCATATCTCATTTTATCTAAACTATTTTTAAATTCATGTATTGTTCTTGCACACACTATCTTTTCATCCAACTTGTTCCAACTGTCTATTACTCTGTGAGGAAAGTTGTTCTTTTTCAGATCTCTTCTATAGCTGTCCTTCTTGATTTTCTTTCCGTGTCCTCTTGTGTTTCCATCATCCCATTTTAACAGATTCTCTCTATCAATGTGTGTGTGTGTGTGTGTGTGTGTGTGTGTGTGTGTGTGTGTGTGTGTGTGTGTGTGTGTGTGTGTGTGTGTGTGTGTGTGTGTGTGTGTGTGTGTGTGTGAGAGAGAGAGATAGATTGAGAGAAAGAGAGTTTGTGTGTGTATGTATGAGTGTACGTGTGTGTATGTGTGTGATTTACCATGGTATTTGGATCACGTGTTGGACCCGCGATCGACAGCTATTTCCCTCCCGAAAGAGCTCAGAACTCGTATATGACCGATCTATGGCTAATGCTGTGACCTTACACGCACACACACACCCAACTCCCCGCCCACGAGAGCTGGAGTAACAACCCGTAGCGCAGCGACACTGAAATTATTTCAACCCTGGGCGGGATTCGAACCTCCGTAGTGGCAGCCTGGAACTCTGCCAACTGCGCCACGAGTTGTGTGTGTGTGTGTGATTCACCTTGGTCTTTGGATCACGTGTTGGACCCGCGATCGACAGCTATTTCCCTCCCGGAAGAGAGTTCAGAGCACGTATGACCGATCTCTGGGTATGCTATGACCTTAGACGCGCACACACCCCCAACTCCCCGCCCACGAGAGTTGGAGTAACGACTCGAACCGCAGCGATACTGAAATAATTTCAGCCCTGGGCAGGATTCGAATCCAGTACCCCCGGTACCGCCGTACTGACAGTCTGGGACTCTACCAACCGCGCCACCGAGTCGTGTGTGTGTGTGTGTGTGTGTGTGTGTGTGTGTGTGTGTGTGTGTGTGTGTGTGTGTGTGTTTCTCATCTTTTGTTAATCTTTTTCCTCGTGAAAATTTTTCTGTACACTGAATAAGCTGCTACGGCCTTTTATAATCCAACATTCCTCTTAGAAGTTGTTGTTGATGTTATAAGCAATTATCTTGTAAAAAATTATATATATATATATATATATATATATATATATATATATATATATATATATATATTATGAAATATATAAAAGTTTGAAATTCAATAAGTGCATAAATAAAATATAAACAATTATACATCAATAAATAAGTAAATAAATATATGATTAAATAAAACACTAATAAACAAATAAGCAGATCAGTAATTTAAATAAATCATTAAATGAATAACTAATGAAATTAAATGAATAGAAATATTAATAACTAAATTGAATAACTGAAATAGATTGATACATAAATCAATACATATGAAAGAACAATAAGTAGATATAAGAATAGATGAATTGAATAAATTGAATGTGGTGCATGTGTCACACATCACATTACGTCACGTCAGGTCACTCCACATGTCACATCACGTCACATGATATTACGTCACATTACATCAAATTACATCACATATCACATTACATCACATATTTCATCACATGACACATCACATCACATATCACATCACATCATGGCACGGCAAATAAACCTTAGGGAACAACCAACCAGGACGTCTAATTCATTAAATAATTCATTTGATTTAATAATTAATTATACAATCACCAATATATCCTTTTACCACTCACAGTTCATTTCTTAAATATTTACTCGAATTTCTACCGTCAGTAACGTTCACTGTCGCCATTAATTCATCTTTACTTCAAGGCCACAACTTTTGTCGACAATTAATTTGATTGCTTACC
>NC_134798.1:40305394-40310394 GCF_046742065.1 Oratosquilla oratoria
TCTTTTTTTTTTTTTTACAAATATTTCATTATGAATAATGTTGCAGTTGCAGCAGCCAGTTGTCTGGACCGCGTCACCTCACCACACACAAGCCTCAAGTCTGACTGTCTGAGACTTCCTTGCAAACGAGCTCCAGTGTACACTAACGCTAGATCAATCTCGTTACATTTAATCTACCACTACTCTATCGAAGCTCTACGGAGAGTAAAATTTAATGTAGTGTACACAAAACTTAGATTAGTCTCACTAGACAAGGCCAGGTCCAGCCATATTTTAATCTACAGTGTACACACTCCTTAACAAATTCAATCTGATGATCAGCATATTATGAAAATCTTTGCTTTATATACACAATGTCAGTGTTACAATACCCACTATCACCTTACATGGACCCGTCTGGGGTATTAACTGCCTGTTTTCTGAAGTCCTTATTTTAGGGACTCGTGACACCCCTACGGATCAGAGGCCCACAGCATTCTTTTATGATTAAAGATACAAAAATTAATGTTGGCCAATTGTAACTAATACTCCCCCTCCGTTGTACTAACATTCTTAATTCTTATTTCTATTAATTTATTTCATATTTATTTATATCTTTACTTATTCGTTTGTTTATTTATTTATTTGCCTCTTCAGTTTACCTATTCAGTTACCTATTTATTAATTGATTTATCTATTTATCTACATATTTATATATTGTCCCCAGTTGTTACCAAGGAAAGAAACGCTGGTCATTCCCAACTAAAATATAGTAACATAGTGGATAGTTTTAGATACTTGGGTGCGAATGTGGCAGGAAAGGGAGGAGTGGGGGTGGAGGTAGAATGTAGATTGAGAGAAGCGAGTAAATGCCTTGGTGGATTAAAAAGTGTAATGAGAAGTAGACATCTGGGAATGGATGCTAAGAGGAGGTTATATGAAGGAGTGATTGTGCCAACAGCACTGTACGGGGCAGAAACATGGAACATGAGAGAGGAAGAGATAAGGAGTTTGAATGTGTTTGAGATGAAATGTCTGAGAAATATGATAGGGGTTACTAGGCTAGATAGAGTGAGAAATGAGGAGGTGAGGAGGAGAACAGGGGTGGAAAGGGAGCTGGGAGATGGGTTGATGAAAGAGTATTATGATGGTTTGGACACATGGAAAGAATAAGTGAAGAAAGATTAGTAAAAGAAGTGTGGAAGGTAGAGGTGGAAGAGGTGAACATGAGGGGGCCACCGAGGATGAGATGGATGGATGGGGTGAAAGGGGCATTACAAAAGAGAGGAATGTCTGTGGAGGAAGGACGGTAGAGGACAGAAGATAGGGGTGAATGGAGAAGGGTTGTGTATGGATGATGCTGTGATGCATGAAGGGGAGTGGGTGGGGATGGGGGTTTGTGGGGAAGTGTGTATGAGAGAAGTTTGACACAGCCCGAAGGGAATTCTCCCCGTCTTCTCCTTTTCTGCATGGGGGGACGGAGAGGGTGGTCGCCAAATTTATGAAGCGGCCTTGCTGTGGATGTGCTGTGTCTTGCGACACTGCTTCTAACCCAGGGCAGTGGACAGGATGCATAGATGACCCGTCATCCAGGAGGTGCCAAGATGAGAGGGAGGGAGGAGGGTAGAGGGGAGTGGAATATATAGGAAATGAAATGGGTGGGGGTGGTTTCTATGCCTTTTTCTTTTTGGCTACCCCCTCGTGTAGGGGGAAAAAGCCTTTGGTATATATATGTATGTATTTATATATATATATATATATATATGTATATGTATATACATACACACACACACACACACACACACACACACACACACACATATATATATATATATATATATATATATATATATATATATATATATAGTAACACTACCCTTCCAGAGACTAAGATCCCATCCGTTCTGATTTAACAAAGAAATAAGCAAGAAGTGGTTTACCAACACAGTCATTAACGAATGGAATAGACTCAGTAACCATGTACTCTTAGTGGACACTGAAACTATTGGTTGCTTTAAGAAAAGTTCAGATAACTTTATCGATAGAGATGATAGGAGGTAATTGATATGGAACTGCCTAGTGTAGGGCTTAAGGTGTTATCAAACTGGGCTATTATTCCTCCGATTGTTAGAGCAGATGTGCAGCTCGCAGCTTTCGGGAAGAAATCTGATATTTTATACAGATTATTGAAGAAATAAAAAAAAAATTGCCATAGTGATTTTCCATCGGAAAAGGTGTTTGAGGTGGTTGGTACCGCCAATTAATCGGAGGTCGGAGGAAAACTAGCCCAGTGTGATAGTCCTTTAAGGGTCTCTTCCCGTCTTCTTATGAGCTTCTGTGTTCCCGAAGACCAGAGCCTTCTGGAACGACGTGGGCCAGAAGGAGTTGGTGTCGGAGGAAAAAATAGCTCAGTGTGATACCTCCTTAAGGATCTCTTGCAGTCTCTTTCATTCTTATGTTCTTAAGTTTTTAAGTTTTTATGTTCTTATGTTCTAATGTTCTAATGTTCTTATGTTCATATGTTCTTATATTCTTATGCTATTATGGTCTTATGTTCTTATGTTCTTATGGTCTTATGTTCTTATGTTCTTATGTTCTTATGTTCTCATGTTCTTATGTTCTTATGTTCTTATGGTCTTATGTTTTTGTGTTCTTATGCTCTTATGTTCTTATGCTCTTATCTTCTTATGTTCTTGTGTTCTTATGTTTTTCTGTTCTTGTGTTCTTGTGCTCTTGTGTTCTTATGTTGTGTTCTTATGTTCTTATAACCTTAAGATCTTATGTTCCTATTTTCCTGTGTCCCAATATTCTTATGTTATTTCCTTAAGTTCTTATGTTCCTATGTTCTTATGTTCACATGTTCCTATGTTCTTATGTTCCTATGATCTTATGTTCCTATGTTCCTATTTTCCTGTGTTCCTGTATTCTTATGTTATGTTCTTAAGTTCCTATGTTCACATGTTCCTATGTTCTTATGTTCCTATGTTCTTATGTTCTTATGATCTTATGTTCCTATGTTCCTATTTTCCTGTGTTCCTGTATTCTTATGTTATGTTCTTAAGTTCCTATGTTCACATATTCACATGTTTCTATGTTCTCATGTTCCTATGTTCTTATGATCTTATGTTCCTATGTTCCTATTTTCCTGTGTTCATGTATTCAACATATTCACATGTTTCTATGTTCTCATGTTCTTATGATCTTATGTTCCTATGTTCCTATTTCCCTGTGTTCCTGTATTCTTATGTTATGTTCTTAAATTCCTATGTTCACATGTTCCTATGTTCTTATGTTCCTATGTTCTTATATTCTTATGTCTCCCGAAGACCAAGCCTTCTGGAACGAACTAGCCCAGGAGGAACTGACATCTGCCCTGAATCGGGTCAACAAATACGGCGTGGCCAAAAACGTGATCTTGTTCCTGGGAGACGGCATGAGCATCACGACCTTGACAGCGGCCCGGATCTACAAAGGCCAGCTCAAAGGACAGAACGGAGAAGAAGGGAGGCTTGTGTGGGAAAATTTCCCACAAGTGGGGTTGTCTAAGGTACGACAAAAGTTTTTCTTTTCGGCCCTGGGAAGACAATTTGCCACCCTGCGGGAGGTTAAGAAATGACAAGGGGAGGAGGTAAATGGATAATTACCGAAAAATTAGAATTGGTTCGCTGTTTTTAACGTTTATACGTGGCCCGCCATATGTTATATATACACAGGAGGGCAATATTGAAACGTCAGGGTAGTAATAGTTTATCGAAAAAAAAAATCGTGATTAAACTTGAAAGGCCAATTTGCTATACGTTAAATGCTTGGTATACATCCTTACGTCTCTCTCTCTCTCTCTATTTTTTTTTTTTTTTGCAGACATATACGGTTGACCGGCAAGTACCGGACAGTGCAAGTACAGCCACGGCCTTCTTGACCGGCGTCAAGACTAACTTCAAAACGACCGGCATCGATTCCAGTGGCCGTTATGACGACTGTTCCAGTATCACGTCTTCCAGCAAGCTCACCACCATCGCCAATTGGGCCCAGGAAGCCAACAAGAGGACGGGTAAGGTAGTAGAGGAATCCACATCAATCGCAACCTTTCTATTCTTTCTTTAAACATCTTTCCCCGCTTCTGTATGAGGTCAGTGTTGCTGGGCTATACACGTCGTTTTCTGATCATTCTTTTTCTCTCTCCCTATTCTTATCTCTCTGGCTTTCCCTCCCCCCCCCCATGCCTCCTAATCACTCCCTATGGCTCCTTATCCATATCCTTCCCGTCCCATTTACTCCCTATCCCTTCCTACCCCCCCTCTCTCTCTCTCTCTTCCTCTCTCTCTCTCTCTGTTTATGTGTTTATTTATTCAGTTAGTTATCTATTTATCTATCTATCTATATCCCTATTAAATTCATCTATCTATTCTATACTTACTTTATCGATTTATTTATATGTTTTATCTATTTCATTCTATATTTCGTATCTTTTATTACCATTGTTATAGTTATCACTATTAATGTGATTATAATTCTCACTAGTATTATCATTATCGTCATCATCATCATCATTATCATCATTATTATTATTTATCTATTTATTGATTGTTTTATTTTATTTTCCAAGGCTTTGTTATCGATTCATTTATATGTTTTATCTATTTCATTTTATATTTCGTATCTAATCATTGTTATAGTTATCACTATTAATGTGATTATAATTATCACTAGTATTATCATTATCGTCATCATCATCATTATCATTATTAATATTTATCTGTTTATTGATTGATTGTTTTATTTTATTTTCCAAGGCTTTGTTACAACGACCCGAGTGACCCACGCCTCTCCTGCGCCCTTGTATGCCCACTCGGCCAACCGGAACTGGGAGTGCGACGCCAACATCGACGACCGCAACGCCAAACTGTGCCCGGACTTCAAGGACATCGCCAGGCAGCTCATTGAAGACGAACCTGGAAAGAACTTGAATGTACGTCAGAAGAGACATAGTCTTTTTTTTTTTTTTTTTTTTTTTTTGCTTA
>NC_134798.1:40312894-40342894 GCF_046742065.1 Oratosquilla oratoria
CCGCCTCTCCCCAGACGGTTTTGTTCAGCTTCAGGCGTTATCATATTGGGCAATTTTCTCTCCGACTGTTGGACCAGGTTGACAGCTTTCGGTAAAGAATTTGATATGCTGGAGGAAAATAAATTTCCTTCAGCACATCAAATGACAGTCTACGTAAATTATTGAAAAAGTAAAAGATTTTGCCATGGTGATTTTACGACGGAAAAAGTGTTGGAGGTTGGCGGTACCACCGATTAATTGGAGGTTGGAGGAAAAATTGCCCAGTGGCTGGAGGAAAAAAATTTCCTTCAGCACATCAAATGACAGTCTACGTAAATTATTGAAAAATTAAAAGAGTTTGCCATGGTGATTTTACGACGGAAAGAGTGTTGGAGGTTGGCGGTACCACCGATTAATTGGAGGTTGGAGGAAAAATTGCCCAGTGTGATAACCCGTGGGGAGTCTTGAGCACTGACATTTTCTTTCAGTTTTACCTTCTCAGAGTTAAGAGGGGTCTAACGGTTCGTCGAACGCGGTTCGACAGACACGTGTTTAAAGTGATGTGTGAACGTGTGAACGGGGTATTTGGGGTTTAGCCAACGTGTTCGACAACCAAATACCCCGTTCACACGTTCACACATCACTTTAAACACGTGTCTGTCGAACCGCGTTCGACGAACTGTCAGACCGTATAAAACCCCTCTAACTCTTAACTGCCGTAAGGTAGTTTTATTCACGTAAGTATTATTCCTATTACGCACACATATGTAATGTACGTAAAGATGTACAAAGATACGAATGTACACTGTAGTACATGTACAGTCGCGAGCAAAACATTTTTACCCACCCAGAATTTTCATGAATCAATTTTTTTTTTTTTTTGAGTCTCACAATTTTTCTTTATATATATTTAAGACAATCTTACTGTAAGCTAGATGGTTAGTATATAGAACAAAATATCACATACTAGACAAAAATAAGATAATAATGATGTAAAAAATGTAGCGTGAGACATAACTTTTGTTCATGACTGTACATTGTTACCGAGGTAAACACAATATCGAGTTTGATAAGATGAATGCATTTATTAATCTAATTTTTAAATGGATTACGATTCTGCAAACCCACATCTGAGATTCCTGTTATCAGCTCAAGAATACATTACTTACAAACACCTTATCTCCGGGTCGTTTCATATCTTCTCTTTCCTTGGCGCGTTGGTTTCTGCCTCCTTCATCACCCCTGAGACCCGAGCTTGATCCCCAACGGCTCCCGGTGATAGAGTCCCTTTATACAGAGAGCTTCGACAACTCCGCAGAATGGCCCCAAAATGGCGGCGTATCCGGATTGGACAAATTTAGATTTAAGAAGAAAATAGGCAAGAACTGGTTTACCAATGGATTGGTTAACGAATGGAATAGACTTGATAGCCACGTAATAAGCGCAGAAACTATTGTTTGTTTTAAGTGGTTAGATTCATTTTTGGATGGTGATGATGGGTGGTAATGGACATGGAACTGCCTAGTGTAGGCCCTATGGTCTCTTGCAGCCTCCTTCATTTTTATTTTTTCTTATGTGTAAAGTTGTCCCAATTCTCTGCATAAAGGGAGTGCTGGTATACCCGAATGTACAACGACCCGGCATATTCAGTGAATACAACAATAATCGCGAGCGAAAATTTGGCCACAAAATGGCGGCTTCCTGGGCCGCATCGCCTTGTCGCCGGTGTAAAGGGACTCTGCCGGTGGGCTGTGCTTTCCCCCAGCTGTCTCTTAGGATTTCATCATGGTTAACCCAAAGAGAATTATTCTGTGAAGGCTCTTCAGCTAAGTTTAGATTAGGGTTTGGGGTTTAAGAGGAGGATATTACATTCGGATGCGATTAGCTGTTATGTAACCCTATCAGTATCTTTGGCCTATATACTTTTACATTATCTATTTATTTATTTGTTTGTTTGCTCATTTATTTACTTATTCATTAATTTATTTCTTTATTTTCTATTAATTTATCTATTTATTTTTATCTATTTTTGAGCGCCATTTTGAGGACATGTCCCTCATCTCATGATTTATACACAATTTTATATTATTCATTTACTAATTTGATTAATCATTTATTGTTATATATAGAACAAATCAACGGCCAAAGCCACCTGTGCCCTTTGGGCTCGGGTGGCCATAAGAAGAGACACTCATTGGGTTCACATTACGAAACGTATGTTTACTTCTATCAAGACGAAGAGATAAGGATGAGATAAAGAGTGTGCCCACGTGTATTCAACCCTGACCTTATCTATCTTTGGCCTTGATTATCTCTCGTCGTGACCTCGTGCCTTCTAGATAACCGGCAACAATCTACGTCTTCTTCCAGAGAGATGTCTCATACATATGTTTATATATTATCATGTTCATATGGTGTGTGTGTGTGTGTGTGTGTGTGTGTGTGTGTGTGTGTGTGTGTGTGTGTGTGTGTGTGTGTGTGTGTGTGTGTGTGTGTGTGTGTGTGTGTGTGTGTGTGTGTGTGTGTGTGTGTGTGTGTGTGTGTGTGTAATTCACCGTGGTCTTGGATAGGCAGTTATTTCTCTCTCAGAGAAGAGCTCAGAGATCCTATATATGAACGATCTATGGGTAATGCTGTGACATTACACCCCCACACACCTCCAACTCCCCGCCCACTAGAGTTGGAGTAGCAACCCACAGAACAGCGATACAGAAATTATTTCAGCCCTGGGCGGGATTTGAACCCAGACCGCCGTAGACACGGACAGGAACTCTACCACCGCGCCATTGAGTCGTGTGTGTGTGTGTGTGTGTGTGTGTGTGTGTGTGTGTGTGTGTGTGTGTGTGTGTGTGTGTGTGTGTGTGTGTGTGTGTGTGTGTGTGTGTGTGTGTGTGTGTGATTCACCATGCTATTTGGATCAGGAGTTGGACTCGTGATCGACAGCTATTTCCTTCTCGGAAGAGAGCTCAGAGCTCATATATGACCGATCTATGGGTAATGCTGTGACCTTACACGCACACACACACCCAACTCCCCGCCCACGAGAGTTGGAGTAACGACTCTCAGCGCAGCGATACTGAAATCATTTCAGCCATGGGCGGGATTCGAACCCGGACCGCCGTAGCTGCGGCCAGGAACTCTACAACTGAACCACGAGTCGTGTGCGCGCGCGTGTGTGTGTGTATGTGTGTGTGTGTGTGTGTGTGTGTGTGTGTGTGTGTGTGTGTGTGTGTGTGTGTGTGTGTGTGTGTGTGTGTGTGTGTGCGAACGCATGTCAGTGAGTTTCGTTATGGAAATGAATTTTAAACTACATTTCCAATTAACATGGAAAATGACATCGATCTTGTTTTGAAAATTCGCAATGGATCAGATGCCTTCTACGCTTAGAAACCAATTAAATGCGATTCGAGACGACCTCCTAAAGGCAGAAGGAACAATGAACGTTAGGTGAAGAGATGAAACTCGAGAGAGTAAATAGAGATGGAACGAGAAGAAAGAAGAGAGAGAGTGGTTGTAAGTGTTACCAAAAGAATTTGAGAAAACGGGGAGGACATTTGGGACCGGAATGGATGAATGGAAAAGAAAAAAGAAAAAAAAAAGAAAAAAAAAAAGGGGGGGAAAGCAAGGAGAGGAAGGGAAGAAAGGGAAAAGAAAGGAAGGAAAGGGAAAGGAAGGGAAGGGAAAGGAAGGGAAGGGAAAGGGAGAGGAAGGAAAGAAAAAAGAAAGGGAAGGGAAATGGAAGGAAAAGGAAGGGACAGGAAAGGAAGGGAAGGAAAGGCAAAGAAAAGCAAGGGAAGGGAGGCAAGGGAAAAGAAAGGAAGGAAAGGGAAAGGAAAGGGAAGGGCCGTAAAGGAAAGGGAAGGGACCGGAAAGGGAAGGGAAAAGAAAGGAAGGGAAGGTAAAAAAGGGAAGGGAAGGTAAGAAAAGGATGTGAAAGAAAAATAAGGGAAAAGGATGGAAAAGAGAAGGGAAAGGAAGGGAAGGGAAGGGAGGGGAAAGGAAGGAAAGGGAAAGGGAAAAGAAACAGAAGGAAAGGGAAGGAAGGGAAGGTATGGATGTCAGTTAAGGAGTAACATAGGAAGACATGTGCACGTGAATATATACATGAATAAGTGTACACATCAGGAGGCGTGTACGTATTTATGTACACTTGATTTTCAGGTTTGTTTGCGAATAGCCATTTGCCCTACGAACATATCAGGAAACAGTTGGCTCTGGACAAACCCTCGTTGGCACAAATGACCCGAAAAGCAATTGAGGTTCTTCAAGAAGGCAAAAATGGATATTTCCTCCTGGTAAGCATTTTATTGTATCTATACGTTCTTCTATAATTATACCTCTGATATAGTTTCATCAGCTATCTGTCTATGAATGGTTCCACGTGGCATTTTTATATATATATATATACGTTCTTCTATAATTATACCTTGGATATAAATTCATCAGCTCTCTATCTGTCTATTTATGGTTCCATTGGTGTTTTCTTGTATCTATACGTTTTTCTATAATTATAAGTCTGATATAGTTTCATCAGCTTTATATCTGTCTATGGATAGTTTCTCGTGGTAAGTGTTTCCTTATGTCTTTATATTTTTTTTTATAATTATTTCTATCTAATTTATTTATATACTAGAGGCTTTTTACTTTTTATAAAAGAGATAGCCTTGATAGTTATACCTCTGATATAGTTTCTATATTTTTAGCTCTCTATGGATGTTTCTTCGTGGTAAGTATTTTCTTCTATTTCCATATTCTTCTATAATCATACCTCTGATATAGACTCATCATATTTCTATTTTTCTATGATTTTTTTCCTTTTGTAAGCATTTTCTTCTATTTCCATATTACTCTATAAACATACCTCTGACATAGTCATCATCTTTCTATCTATGATATCTTTCTTCTAGTAAGTATTTTTTCTATTTACACATTCTTCTTTAATCATACCTTTTATATAGTTTCATCATCATTCTATCTATCTGTATACCAAAAATTTCTTCACCATCACAAGGAAGGTAACCAGCCTCCTGACGTAAGCTCCTCACTTATATTCTTCTGTTTTGAAGTCACGAATATTCTATCCGTATACCAAGAACTTTTTCCCCCTTATAAGGGAGGTAGCCAAGCCAAAGGCACGTACCTACACCCATCCACTCCACTCCCATCCACCACCCTTCCCCCCCCATCCCATCTTAGCTCCTCATGGATGACGGGTCATACCTGTATCACTGCCCTGGGTCAGATACAATGTAGCAATACACAGTACATCCACAGCAAGGCCGCTTCACTTAATCGGCGACTATTCTAATTGATTAAACATATATCCAGGTTATCACTAACATCACAAATTAATGTTTAACGTAACATACAATCAACATAGAAATGTTGTATATATGTATGCACGTGCGTATGTTCGTGGGTATATATGCATGTATGAATGTATGTATGTATGTATGTATGTATGTATGTATGTATGTATGTATGTATTTATGTGCATATGTATGTAGGTATGGATGCATATAGGTATGTATGGATATACGTATCAATGTACGTATGCATGAACATATGTATATATGTATGCACTTATGTATGTATTTATGCATGTATGTATGCATGTACGTATGTTCGTGCTTATGTATGCATGTATGAATGTATGTATATATGCATTATGTATGTACGTATGCATGCATATATGTATGTATGTATGTATATATGCACTTATATAAGTATGTGTGTATGTATGCATGTATATATATATATATATACATATATATGTACACATATATGTATGTATAAAAGTATGTATGTATATGTGTATGCATGCATGTATGTATGCACATATGTACGTATGTATGCATATATATATATATATATATATATATATATACACGGAGTTAAACACGACAGCATTTTGGCACTGGTTAATCTTCTTACTGAGATTTTCAATTTTCCTCACAGTAGGTCTCATTTCAGGAGGGTGGGCAAATACAAGCCTTCCATAGTCTTCCATATCTAATTGACGTTTCGACTTCAGGGAGTCATCTTCAGAATAGTTACAAGAGAAAAGTCACAATTTTCAAAGCTACATGATTCACAATTGACAATGGTGTACAGACAACATGGGTTTAAATATGGGCCGCTTGGGAACGGTGCATGGTTCGTGACCCGCTACGTAGCCGGGCACTACGTCTTGGAGGGGGAGGGGGAGGGGGAGGAGGAGGGAGAGGGGGGGAGTCAGGTAAGGTAGGTCTTCTCGCTGGGGCACCACGCTGGTCATGTGGGGGTTGGTGAGGTGTAGGAGGGGGAGGGGGAGAGGAAGGAGGTGGGTGTGCCAAAATACTGTCGTGTTTAACTCCGTGTGTATTAGTGAGAATCTGCGCCCTAAATATACAATATATATATATATATATATATATATATATATATATATATATATATATATTTATATATATATATGTATGTATGTGCACATATATGTATATATAAAAGTATGTATGTATGTATGTACATATATATGTATATATAAAAGTATGTATGTAAGAATGTATGCATGTATGTATATATGAGTATATGTATGTATCCATGTAAGCCATCATTGCACGCACTCATGCATCCTAGAAAATTAATTCAATCAACTATGTTATTAATCGAGGTCCAAGTTATTGATCAGAGTTCGAGTTATTTCTGTGTCACTTTGCAATTAATTATATTTTTCATTTTATTGGTTTTCGAAGTTAACTGAGCTAATGACTGTTTACATTCTGGCAAGGACTGAATTAGTTGATGGAAAGATAAATAAATCAACAGAAAATATACATGAATCTACAAATATACATGTGATTTCATGTAAATGTGTAATGTGTAGATATAAATTCAGAAAATAGATTTAGAAATACATACATACATACATACATATATATATATATATATATGTATATATATATATATATATATATAATATATATATATATGTATTGTCACGTCCGCAGTGCCCGAAGTATGCGGCATGAGGTACAAGGATGAATGAGGAATCATCTCACTCATACTCTTTTAATGAGGACCCTTCGGCCCTGGTGTTGTGTCTCATACAGACTATTGTATCTGCAAGTACCATTCATAATCAAAGTTTGCATTGATAATCAATAGATTACATTAACAATTATCACAATAATCAATTACATTTCGTTATCAATTCTTTCTACCATACTTCAATGCTTTACACAATCAATTTAACCTTATACCATGATTACTTTCGCCGCCATAGATCATCATAAATCCGCTCTTATCATCACCACACATACATGGTCTGACAAACCAAATATTGGTATCAATGATGTGACTTCTACATTTGACATGCTATTACATATGCAAACATATTACAGAAACATTCTCACTTAATGCTTACCAAAAGGGGCTCCCTTGGCTACTTGCTCAACACATGTCTTCTCTAGCCTAGAACCAGTCACTAAAAGGGACGCTTAGAAATGATCCTCTACCGACCCCATGTACATCACTACTCAGTGCATTTAGAGGGTGACAATTCCACTATTACAATAACCCATACATGTTTTCTTTGGTTCACAGATTACATTACACAATATTCTATTGGCTCACATACAGTGTACCGTCACCATACAGTACTACTTTCTCTAGCAATCATTTACACGACAATAACACTACTTTCTATCGCGGAACAATACAAACTGGAGCGTAAATTAATTAATTATATTTCTTCATAACAATACCATTATCTTCTAGTATAATTTCATATCACTATTTTATTATACATAATGAACCAATGCAATGACTCAATTTCAAACATGTACACTTCTAATATCATTTTCCATATGTCGTAAAATACATACTTAAATCAAACATCATACGCCGTGAGTTGCAGTTAGCTTGTGGCACATATAATTAACATGTATAATATACCAATACAATATGACAATTCCAGACATCAGGCAATTGGCACCCACACCCTACCCCTTGTGATCCCCTAGGTTCACGAAACCACTGACCGGAGTCACGGAGTTCTATCTTGAATCACCTTATAATAGCAGTATAAGTTTAGCTTATTTAGTCTTTTACCACGTGCTACTTCCACCTGTCTAATTAGCCCATCTTTACTCTCACTCGCTCTCACAACCTTGGCTAATAGCCAATGACTACGTGGTGTATTCTCCATCATCAATACAACATCTCCCTCCTTGAGATCTCTATTTACCTTAAGCCACTTTTAGCGTTCCTGTAGGCCAAGGCAAGTACTCTAATTGCCATCTCCGCCAAAACTCTCTTGCCAAGTATTGGACCTCTCTCCACTTCTTTCTGCTCTCGCAGAGAATTTCTTGACTGTCAAGCGTAACTACAGAAGTATCCAAATTAAGTAAAGAATTCGGGGGGATTGGGCACAAATCGTCTACATCACTCGATATTACAGTGAGAGGACGACTATTAATCGTCTTCTCAACCTCGCAAAAAAATGTACTCAAACTATCATCAGATAAAGTCTGTGTGGCTATTATAACTTCCAAAACTCTCCGGACTGCACCTATCATTCTCTCAAAAACACCAGTATAGTGAGAACCTCCAGGTGGAGTGAATACCCAGTCCACACCTCTTTTGGCTAATTCAGTACCAATTTGGCGCACAATAAGATGCTCCTTCAATACCTTCGATGCGCCAATGAAGTTTGTGCCGTGATCACTAATCAATTTACTAACTGTACTCCGTCTGGATACAAACGTGATAAAGGCATTTATCACACTCGCATTTATCACACTCTCTACCGTTAGATCATGTAAAACTTCAAGATGTATAGCTCTAATGTAGAGGCATGTAAATAATAATCCATCTCTCTTGTTTTGAGATCGTGCTCTTTTTACAAAGAATGGCCCAAAGCAATCAACTCCAGTCACAAAAAAAAAAAAAAAAAAAAAAAAAAAAAAAAAAAAAAAAAAAAAAAAAAAAAAAAAAAAAAAAAAAAAAACGGTTTCTGATTCACATTTGCTCTGTCTACAGGTAAAGATGCTATCCCTTGGGTGATTGTTGGACTCTTGAAACACCTACAAGTAACACATTTGGGTAGTATTTTCCTTACAGCTGAATTACCCTTAATTACCCAGTATTTCTGTCTCAATTTGTTTAACAGCTTGCCTTACCATGTGTCCCACCTTAATGCAACGGTAATTATAACAAGGATAACAGGTGCCGAGTGTTTCGACTGCCAAAAAACCGTCATGAAAGACAGAAGTGAATTGATGTGCTGCCACCACGTAAGAACTTTGTTGTTGATTCTGACAGATTTTTCATTTGTGAGAAACACTGGGGTCCTAACATTCCTCCTATTAAATTGCCTGGTGGTTCTACGCGACCTGCGATCCCTCGCAGTGTCTTCAATGTGCCTGCTTCATGTCTGCCATCTTCAAAACCTGTACCTCGCCCGGCGAAGGCCGAAGACAAGCAACTGAGGCATTTTCTTTAGAAAGATACGATTACTTCATTTGATGCTTTTAGACCTGAACGTGACCTACAGAAGCAGCACAAGAACTTAATTATTTCAAGATCGGAAGAAAAGTTAGTGTGTCTGTTCATGACAGAAAATTTCAGTGAGTGCAGACTGTCTATGATTGTCGAAAACACGCCCACGTTGTGTAGCCCATTGATCTGCCGTGCATTCAAGAAGGGCATTAGTGTACCACTGGGTAAGACACTTCATCCCAACAATGGTTTGAGGTCGTATGGTCAGTTCGCCGAAGCTGTGCGCTTAGCAATTAACTATCACATCCCGTTTGACAAAAAGATTGAGATTGTTGTCACTCTTCTTCAAACCCACACGTCAGCCTGTGTGAACACCGAGAATGAGAAGAAGCTGGTATTTTTGACACGTCAGTTGGAACTTTTATCACAGAAACAGTTTTCCATGATTATTGTTTTGCTTTTGAATCATACCGCAAGTGTAGTTATGAACAGCTCATAGACTTTTTGGTGCTGTCAAGCAAAAGCAAGCTGTAGTACATCATTTCTTCTATTGAGAAGGATTAGGTGATGTGGGAAACATTTGCCAAAGTAAAGACACTGCAGCAGAAGAATGTATTTCACTTGATAGATGAAGTACAGATTCGGCCAACTGTTGCATTTTCTGGTGGGGTTCTGAGTGGCATGGCAGTGAACAAGCCAGACTGCAAGGCCACTTCTATGCTATGTATGATGATGAAGTCGCTGCACAGAGGGCCTAGTATTATGATTTCTGTGACACCCGTCCACAAGCTTACAACAGCATACCAGCTTGAGCGTATGAAGGAGGCGGCAGCTGATGTTGAGAGGGCAGGTGGGCGTGTCATCAGGTCTATCACAGACAACCACAATATAAACCAGCAGTACTGTAAGCTGCTTGATTTTCCGGGTGATTGCCGTGCCACAGCCAAACATCCTCTTGACAAAGAGCGTGTCTGGTTTCTCCTTTTTGACACCGTGCATCTTCTGAAGTGCATCCGCATCAACTGGATCAGTGAGAAGTGCCAGAAGATCAGTCTTGACAATAAAACAACAGCATTATTTGCTGGCGTCAAGGAACTGTACAAATCAAAGAAAGGCAGTATTCTGAAGACTACTCCCCTCACTAAATTTGTTGTCAACCCCTCAGGATTTCAACTACAAAATGTGCAGCATGTCTTGAAGGTCTTCGATGAGAAGGTTGTGGCTTCATTGAAGCTCAGAGGATGTCATGACACTGCAAAGTTCATCCAAATCATCCTCAACTGGTGGAATTTAGTGAATGTATCTGGGAAGGGGTAAGATCAGCGCATGAACGATCCATCTCGAGCTGTTCAGGATCCCCAGTCAACCAGCCTGCAGACTTTCCCGAAGATTTTCCAAGAGGCTTCTTCAGGACATAGAGCAAATCGAATCAAGTGTTTCACCCATGAAACCAAGAAGGCACTAGTGCAGACTATGCAGGGACTGATTGCCGTTTGCCGCTACTTGTTCAGAAACGCTGACTTCCATTATGTCCTGCTGCGTGAGATCCAGAGTGACCGGCTTGAGGGGGAGTTCTCAGTCTACCGTCAATCAACTGGTGCAAACTCTTTCATGACCACTGGGGATGTGTTCTCCGCATGCAAGCAGCGCTTCACGAAATATGCTGCCGTAAACCTCCAGTCCATCGATGTCCACCCTGTGACGAAGGAACATACCTGCTTGGGGACTGCAACTGACCTAGAGGATGCAGCCTCTATTGAGAGGTGCACCACAGATGTGACACTGACTGTGAATGAGGAGTGCAGTGCGGCCTATGTGGCGGGGTGGCTTGAGACGAAGTGCGCGGACGATGTGGTCTTCAGCGCCGAGGAACCTCTTGTGACCAGTGACGTTAAGGACTCTATCGAGACAGTGTCCAGAGGTTCCCTGACAACTCCACATGTGTGCACTTTTGACATTGTCAGATGTGGACTGTGTTTCACCAAGGAAGCCCATCATCGTTCCTGCTGCCAGAAAAGACGGGTGGAGATCTTGTCGACACTGGCCAGCTTTCAGTGGGATTGACATTGACTGTCCCAAGATGATCTGTCGTCTGGGAAATGTTTTTCTGAATGGACTCCACAACCTAGAGAAAGACCAGCAGAAGAATGGAGTCCTTCTCCAGACCTCTGTAAAGAAGGCCCGGCTCGCTGATTAATCGCTGCAGTCTGGTAAGCTTTTGCTTCTATGTCTGTTTATTTGTTCCTTTAAAGTGTCCAATTATCCACTAACCTCAGACAATAATACATGTTAAGTCCGGCTAAAATTGGCATTTCAATTGAATAAGTCAATAGCTGATATATTTGTCCTATGTACAATGTTAGGTTTCTATTTTTGATATATTTGTCCAATATAAAATGTTAGGTTACAAAGAAAGCAATGGCCTCCGCTAGCGGAGCCAGGAATCTGGGTGTGCACGTCCTGTGTAATAGTAGTCCTTGATATATATATATATATATATATATATATATATATATATATATATATATATATATATATATATATATAAAGTGGTAGTCAAATAGACTTTTGTGAACATGCGAATGAAAAAATCTTCATGATAGACAAAATCAACATATTGAATAGACAGAGATATTGATAACAATAGATAAATGTATATTAGATAGATATAAATCAATGAAAAAATAAAAAGTAAATAGGCAAAAAATTTGTGAATAAATAAAGAAATAAATAAAATAAACAAAGAAATAAATAAACAAATAAATGAGTAGATAAATAGATAAGTTCACAAATGCAAAAATAAAACAATTATATTAAATTGTAAAAAAAAACAAAAACAAAAACAAGAGTAAGACATCTCATCCTGGAGGCCTAAACTAATCGTCCGCAAGGAATCCCTCTGACGCAGGCCACACACGTGCAGATTAAACTGACAGTTACAACTGTTCAGTTATAACTGTCAGTTGAAACTACACGAATGTGGGTATCTCAATATCACTGAGATACCCACACACGTGCAGTTTCAACTGACAGTTATAACTGAACAGTTGTAACTGTCAGTTTAAACTGCACGTGTGTGGCCGGCCTAACACTGATCACACTAGCGGTTTGAACCGGGCGAAAAACCTCGGCGGTACCGCATAGTCAAGGAAAAACTACACGGCTGTGTGTGAAGGCCTCCATTGATGTACATCGTAATTGAACCGCCGCGGTTCAAGCCGATAGTGTGAAGAGTGCCTAATTGGCTAACCATCACGAACTGAAAGAGGTCACGGAGGATCGTGAATTCTGATACTATGAGGGAGCCTTCCCTGTGACTTGCAGTTCTCACTGTGTGTGTGTGTGTGTGTGTGTGTGTGTGTGTGTGTGTGTGTGTGTGTGTGTGTGTGTGTGTGTGTGTGTGTGTGTGTGTGTGCGTTTGTGTGCGCGCGCGCGTGTGTGTATGTATGTATGTATGTATGTATGTATGTATGTACGTATGTATGTATATATATTTATGTATGTAGGTATGCATGTATGTACGAATGTATGTGTTCATGTATTTATGTATGTCTGCATATATTTATGTATGTGCGTAACTGAGTATCCATGTATGTATGCATACATGCACTTATGTACGTATATATATATATATATATATATATATATATATATACACACATATGTATATATACTATATATATATATATATATATATATATATATATATATATATACTGTATATATACTGTATATGTACATATCAAGCAATATGAAGGACTTAAAATAGGTCTCCATATTTCATTCAGGTAGAGGGAGGCCACATCGATCGGGCCCACCACGATGGCCTGGCCCGCATAGCCCTGGACGAGACGGTGGCCCTGGACGAGGCTGTACAGGTGGCCCTCGAGATGACCCAAGAGGATGAGACCCTGATCGTGGTCACGGCCGATCACGCCCACACGCTCTCCATGAGCGGTTACCCTGAGCGGGGGAATGATATCCTAGGTGAGGGGGTGAGCGATTGTGCGTCATTCACCATGGTCTTGGACCACGTGTTGGACTCGTGATCGACAGCTATTTCCCTTCCGGAAGAGAGCTCCGAGCTCATATATGACCAATCTATGGGCAACACTGTCACCTTACACGCACACACACACACCCAACTCCCCACTCCACGAGAGTTGGAGTAACGACTCGCAGCGCAGCGATATTGAAAGTATTTCAGCCCTGGGTGGGATTCGAACCCGGACCACCGTAGTGGCGGCCTGGAACCCTACCACTGCAATTACCTAAGTCTGTGTATGTGTGTGTGTGTGTGTGTGTGTGTGTGTGTGTGTGTGTGTGTGTGTTGTATATGGTTTACCATCAGAGTCGTTAACGAATGGAATAGACTTAGTAATAATGTCTTCATTGATGAAGCAATTGGTTGGCTTAAGAAAAGGCGAGATAACTTTGTGGGGAAGGGATGGCAGGTTGCAAGGGACATGGAACTGTCTAGTATAGGCCTTATGGTCTCTCGCAGTCTCTTCCATTCTTATGTTCTTATATGGAGAGGTGTGAGGTTTAGCCATGAGAACACGATATTATTATTATTGTTCTTGTTCTTGTTATTGTTAATAACAGGGATTGTAACTAACAAGATTGGTGAGTATTTGTTTAGTTTTTAGGTAGTACGCCACGTTTGTATAATTACATTCAAAACCACTGACATGACTTTCTGTGTCAACTGTACGTTGTTAAGAAATATATATAACAGAGCAGTTCTCTTACTACAATAATGATTTTTGTAAGAAAAATGTAAATAAATAAATAAATAATGATAATCCAACAGTAACGAAATTCGTATTCACAGAATTACTAATACATAGGGCAATTACCTGAGTCTGTTTAGCTACTTCGTTTGAGTAGAAACGACTGCTGTTATGATATCTTGTTTGTCAAATTTCCAAATGTCAAATTACTCTCGCGTCATTTAGAATGAAGGCCGAATAACGAACAAAGAAAAATTAATCCTAAAATACGAATGTTAGACACATTGTTAAGACACTATTTTCTAGAACAGGGGATCTTAACCTTTTTTCTCCGATTCCCCACTTTTTAGTGAGCCAACTCTCCATTTCCCACCACAGCATCGGTCTTTGACAAATTCGATTTTAACCCATGCAGTGTTTAGTACGTAAATATGCTCTTTGCTTTTTTTTGTGCCATTTTACGGCCCTTAATTTTTGTTTGCATATATTAGATTTTTTACTAACATGGAAATAAAATACATATGAAAAGACAGTGGTTCTTCTGTCCGACCGGTCATTCCCCACTTGGCAACTCCGCCATTCCCCACCAGTGGGGAATTCTCCACAGGTTAAGAACCACTGTTCTAGAATAACGTAACCGAAGTAGTTTCCACTTAAACGAAATAGCAAAAGCAAATAACACGCTAGCGAGAATTGCCTAGTGTGCCGCCATCATCCAAACATTCTAACCAGGCATGTACGACGACTGGGCAGCCTACGGCCTACCCTACACGACGCTATCCTACTCCAACGGCCCTGGTTTCAACTACACCATTGCCTACAACGAGCTACAGAAGAGGCCCTACGTGGAGAGATGGAATTTGACGGGTTCGGACACGGCCGACTGGTGGTACCATCAGCTGGCTACTGTCGCCAGGGGAAGTTCCACCCACGGGGGAGAAGATGTGGCTATCTATGCCCAAGGTAATGAGGATAATGATGATCATGGTGATCATGAGGATTATGATGATTATGGTGATCATGATGATCATGGTGATCATGATGATTATAATCATCATGATGATCATAATGGTTATAATCATGACGATACCTACCTTTCTTCCTTTCCCTCCCTTATGAGCTCCCCCCCATTAAGCCACCCTCCCTTCCCTCCTTCCCTTCCCTACCTCACTCCCTTCCTCCCCATTTTCCTTCTTTCCCTACCTTCTTCCCCTCCCCCCCTTTCCTCCTCCTTTTCCCTACCTCCCTTCCTCCTCACTTTCCTTCTTTCCACACCTTCTTCCTTCCCTTCATCAGGAGCCCCCTTCTCTTGCCTCCTTCCCTTCCCTCCCTCCCTTCATTCTCACTTTCCTTCCTTCCCTCGCTTCTTACCCTCCCTCCCTACCTCCCTAGCTTCCTCCCCATTTCCTCTCTCTTCCCTCTATTTTCCTATTCCACTTCCTCTCTCTATCACACATACACATACATATACACACACACCATCCTATTTCGTTATCCTTATCATCAACCTGACACACTTTGTTTTGAAGGAAAAATTCCAGAGGATTAAGTTAAGTTCCACTGCGTAGTTGAATTACTTTAATTCACATTAAAAATTTATAAAAGAGTCATGCAACACTAGACTCTCTCTCATCCTTACTCCCACTCTCACCCACTCCCTTCACCCTCAACCTCACTCCCACCCTTCCTCACCCTCACTCATTCCCTCACCTTCAACCTCACTCCCACCTTCCCTCACTCCCACCCTCCCTCACTCCCACCCACTCCTTCACCTTCAACCTCACTCCCACCCTCACCCTTACCCTCATCTACTCCCTAACTCTCACCTTCAACCTCACTCCCACCCTCACCCTCACTCCCACCCTCACCCTCACTCCTCTTACTCACTCTTCCCTCCATCTCCTTCTCCCACTCAAAAAAAAAGAACATAATATTTTTCATAAATTATGAACACCTCTTTTGAACACCTTTGATCAAATTAAAAATATGTCCTGATTTCGATGATATTTGTTCAGATATAATTGTTTACACTTTATCATTTCTACATAAAATGAAAAAAAAAAGAAATGTAACTGTAACCTTGTAATCACATCCAATGTTCTGCCTGTTCATATGTTCATCTTCAGGCCTCATAACATACCTGTCCAAATGTCACATATTTCTGTGTTCTACTTGTTCACATAGAGGCCCCATGTTATATTTGTTCACATGTAATGTTCATTTATTGTAATTACATCCAATGTTCTGCCTGTTCATATGTTCATCTTCAGGCCTCATAACATACCTGTCCAAATGTCACATATTTGTGTTCTACCTGTTCACATACAGAACATAGCTCATGAGGACCTATGTTATATTTGTTCACATGTAATGTTCACTTATTGTAATTATATCCAATATTCTGCTTGTTCATATGTTCATCTCCAGGCCTCATAACATACCTGTCCAAATGTCACATATTTCTGTGTTCTACTTGTTCAGATACAGAACATACCTCATAAGGCCCCATGTTATATTTGCTCAAATGTAGTGTTCATTTATTGTAATTACATCCAATGTTCTGCCTGTTCATATGTTCATATTCAGGTCTCATAACATACCTGGCCAAGTGCCATATATTTCTGTGTTCTACTTGTTCACATACAGAACATACCTCATGAGGATCTATGGTTTGTTCCCATGTAATGTTCATTTATTGAGGTTTGGTAACTTGCCTGTGCATTTGCACTGTTCACCTCTTAAAGTCAATTGCTATGCCTTGTTCAAATGCCAAATGTATATTCGTTCATATCTTAAGGTCATATAGTCAATGTGTTCTATTTATCAGTAGTTCTAGTTTCTCTTCCCAATTGTTCAGATGTTAAATAAACATTTGACCAAAAACTTAACCTGTTCAAAGACAAAGTTCTATTTCGTATCAAAAATTCAAATTAATCAAGTTGTTGAAGTTATTGAAGTTGCCACCTTGTGATTTTATTAATTTTGGACAATGTCATTTGAATAAAATCATCTGAGTGTAGTAATAAATATTACAAATATTCAATATATACATATGCCCACACATACATACACACATACAAAAACATACACACACACACACACACGCGCACACACATACATACATATATACTTACAAATACACATACACACACATACACAAATATATACATGCATAAATGCATACACATACGTACAAACACACACACACACACACACACACACACACACACACACACACACACACACACACACACACACACACACACACCTACACAAACATACACACACACACAGGCACACACACATACACACACACATGTATATATATGAATACAGTACATACATGGATATAAACGCCCCTCTTGCCCTGTCCTTCCTTAGGCCCCATGTCCTACTTGTTCCACGGACTTCACGAGCAGAACTACATCGCCCACGTAATGTCCTACGCCTCTTGCGTCGGGGCCAACAAGCGCCACTGCGAGCCTTCCGCCGCCACCCGTCACGGAAGCGCCATGTTGATGGCCGTCCTCCTCTGCTTGCTTACAATGAATGGCATGTCGTGGTGATGCCCGTAACTATTGTTTAAATATATATATATATATATATATATATATATATATATAGATAGATAGATAGATATATATAAGTATGTATATATATATATATATATATATGTGTGTGTGTGTGTGTGTGTGTGTGTGTGTGTGTGTGTGTGTGTGTATGTGTGTATGTAAATATGTATATACATATACACAGATATGAATATGTATATACATATATGAATATATATATATATATGTATATATATATATATATATATATATATATATATATATATATACATACATACATATGTGAATGTGTGTGCAGTGGTGGATCCAGGATCAAAATTTTGGGGTGGGGGGTGGGCTAACCTGAATTTTGTAAATATAGGCGACGCTTTGGTGGTAGCTAACCTGAATTTTGTGATAATAGATGACACTTTTAAACAGATATACTCAGTACCATGAATACGATTATTTTAGATATAAATTGAAGTACATGTTCTCACTTGATTTAGATTCTTTCCAAATATTGGGCAAAAGTAATACTTAACCTTACATTTTTTCAAGGTTCACCCTCAATAATGTCTTGAATATCTTTCCAATTATTCTCATTGAAGTGTTTTATTAGATGCTGGGAAAATATCTGCTACTGTGTTACTGCTATAACCCCATTGGTTGGGCTACACAAGTGGGTTAGCAGGGAAACATATATTCTCTTCGGGCTTGGTTTATTTGGTTCGATGATATATGGTGTTTACATGAGTAGGGATATAAGCTCCCAAAGGGAATATCCTCCCTACCGAGTCTAAGGGAGAATGTGTCCCCTAGTCTCCTCTATCTCTGGCGACACAGTCGCCCGTTATTATAGAAGAATTTGGCTATCGAAGCACGTCAGGTGTAGGTTGTCAGAAACATCTTACATTTGACATTTATATAATGATATATGAGTGTTAATTGCATAGTAATGTGTTTAGTAATATCATTTGTGGATGTACCTAGACATGATGTATGTATTGGAGTTACGATAATGTAGCTAGGTAAGTATAAGGAAAGGTTAATGAGCTGTCTGGTGACATCATGTACTTCTGTCGATAACTTCACTGGATGATGGCGTGATGTACATTGTTGTGATGAATTGCATTATCTGAGTCAGATGTTTATGATTAGGAAATGTACAGGTCATCAAAATTGGTCGCATTGCCAAAGGCTGGTGCCTTCTTGTATACATGTGGATCACGTGTCAGGCATGTGACATATGGTAATGGTTAGTAATGGTATATGGATATAATGCTTTCTGCCACATACCGTGTGTACAAAGCAGGTGTCTCGACCTCTGCAGTGAGATAATGAAAGAACAAACTTGGGGAGGGGGGGTATTCAGTCCCCCAACCCCCCTGCCACCCTGGATCCGCTACTGTGTGTGTGGGTCTCTATGCACAGAACCTAATGTATTCAGTATATGTACAGAATATGTAGCCCCTTTTGTACGGTACTTTACTATCGAGTCTGACTACCGCCAGGCTATTCTATTCATCTTAATGGTGTGTGGATGTGTGTGTGTGTGTGTGTGTGTGTGTGTGTGTGTGTGTGTGTGTTTGTGTGTGTTTGTGTGTGTAAAATTACTAGGACAAACTATTTTGTTTTCTCAACATTTTACAAAGAATGACATTTGATATACTGGAGGACAAATATACACCAGAATATCAGATTCCTTCCCAAAAAACTGCGGATTGCAAATCTGCTCAAACAGTCGAAGGAAAAATAGCCCAGTGTGATAGCGCCTTTATTGTGAATGGTTTTCCCCGTCTGAATTGCCTCTGTATCTCATAATATAACTATTGCTGTTGTTTCTCTATTACGTCGTCATTTTGGTTGTAAGGTGATCCTCTATTTCGTTATGTATCCGGTTGTGTGGTGATTATGTATTTTGTAATTAATTTAAGATACCTTTGTATTTCATAATGCATTTCTTTGTGAGGTGCCTCTGTATTTTGTGATGTATTCTGACACGTGTGTTTACGATCATGCTTGTTTGTTTTTGTTATTATTATTAATTCTATTATTATTTCTGTTTTATGGGAAATGGAGTTTATACCATGGTGTTACCTAATAATTTAAGGAAAGAATGTATATATATACATAGATATATATATATATATATATATATATATATATACATACACACTGAATGGTTTCCAGTGATCAATTAATATATATTTTTTTTCAACCACAAATCACTTTTAATTCCATGCCATCGCAGTCGAAACTGAGAGTCGCTCGATGGAGGCATCCGTTGGAAATTGAAACGTGGACGGGCCGAGGATTCTAACCAAGCTAACCCGTAACAAAGTTACAGTGACGTAGCCCAATACGCTATCAAGAGAGATAGCGTATTGGGCTACGTCACTGTAACTTTGTTACGGGTTAGCTGGGTTCGAATCCTCGGCTCGTCCACGTTTCAATTTCCAACGGATGCCTCCATCGAGCGACTCTCAGTCTCGACTGCGATGGCATGGAATTAAAAGTGATTTGTGGTTGAAAAAAAAAAAAAAAAAAAAAAAAAAAAAATATATATATATATATAATTATATATATATATATATATATATATATATATATCACCCCTTTTGCACGGCCAGTGACATACTTAGTGCAGCACATTGGTGTTCATAACTTCTTTCATAAACAATATCAAATTTTAATGAAGAACTCATGTAATCCAAATATACACATTAAGGTGCACGAAACTGTACCTGGAGCTTTTGTCCAGGACTGTGCGTCTGGTGTATATTATCGCGTTTTCGTTTACATTAAAGAATATTAAGAAAATGTTGGTGTTGTTTATTTACATAATACATCACTGATTTGAGTTGATATATATGTATATATATATATATATATATATATATGTATGTATGTGTATATACATATATATATATATATGTATATATATATATATGTATATATATATATATATATATATATATATGTATACAGTATATATATATATGTATATATATGTATATATGTACATATATATATGTATATATGTACATATATATATGTACATATATGTACATATACATATATATATATACATATATATATAATATATATATCTATATCTATGTATGTATGTGTATGTATATATATATATATATATATACATATATGTATGTATATATATATATATATATATATATTTGTGACTGTATGTAAGATCATAGATAAATCAATATAGCAATCAGTAAATAAATAAAAATATTCTCGAAAACATAAATAAACGAAGAAAAACCCCATTTTTTCTCTATTGCATTTCTATGGGAAGTGAGATACTTCTTTCAGCTCAGGAACGCCGTGACTACTTCATCTTTGAAGACAGTCATGCAGATGAAGACTCCCAATTTTTTTTCTGAAAGAAAGACTCGTACTCAGTTTCCTATACACCCTACTATTTTTTTTTTGTTTCTTTCAAAAATTTACCCCGTTTTCTATGGGCCCTCACGCGAAATAAAGGTTTTCTAACATTTCTTTCTACAAGTAACACACAATTATTGCAAAGGACCTCTGTGCTTTATTTACTGATTTTATTTTTACCCGATTACCGAAAAACGATCTATCTCAAGCTAACAGAAAACATTTGAGAGTTAGAAGGTTAGGAACTATGTTCTAGTTTAACCCTCTATAGATTCTGCTCTGGCTAGTAACCTAATATTCTTTTTCCTGAGAAAAGAGTAAATCGTAATCTACATAATCAAAGATGAAGAATCGAAATGTTTTTATACGGAAAAATAGTTTGGGTTTGCGTTGAAAAATATATAAACATGATAGTAAGATTTAGGCCTGAGTTGGTAGTGGTGGTGGTGGTGACGGTGATAATGGTGGTGGTGATGGCGGTGGAGGTGATGGTGATGATGGTTGTGAAGGTGGTGGTAATGGTAGTGGTGATGACGGTGGAGGTGGTGATGGTGGTGGTGATGATGGTAGTGATGATGGCAGTGGAGGTGATGGTGATGATGGTGATGGTGGTGGTGGTGATGATGGTGGGGGTGGTGATGGTGGTGGTTGTGGTGTGTGGTGGTGATGATGGTGGGGGTGGTGATGGTGATGAAGGTGGTGGTGATGAAGGTGATGGTGGTGGTGATGAAGGTGGTGGTGGTGGTGATGAAGATGATTTTGGTGGTGTTGAAGATGATGGTGATGGTGATGAAGATGGTGGTAGTGATGGTGGTGGTGATGGTGGTGGTGATGGTGGTGGTGATGGTGGTGGTGATGTAGGTGGTGGTGGTAGTGATGGTGGTGGTGATGGTGATGATGGAGATGGTGGTTATGATGGTATTTCTGGTGGTGGTTGTGGTGGTGATGATGATGATGGTGGTGTTGCTGATGGTGGTGTTTCTGGTGGTATTGCTACTGGTGTCGCTGGCGTTAGCGGTTCACTATGACAACCAGTAATAAATCAAACTACCATACCTAACAGCGTAGTACGTTAATATATATCTCCCCCCTCTTCTTCCTCCTCTTCTTCTTCATCTTCTTCATCATCTTCTTTTTCTTCTTCTTCTTCTTTTTCTTCATTATCATCATCATCATCATCAACATCATCATCATCATCATCTTCTTTTTCTTCTTCTTCTTCTTCTTCTTCTTCTTCTTTGTCTTCTTCTTCATCATCATCATCATCATCATCATCTTCTTCATCATCATCTTCTTCTTCTTTCCAAGTCTCGACTTCCCCAAGCAAGGTCACGTGACTCACTGTCATCCCCAAGTCGAGGGTTGCCCGGTACGAAGCAATTGACAACTTGTGTCAAATTTCGAAGAAACCTTTGCCACTCAAATTTCCCCATCAGAGGAAGAACTTCGCCTTCTTCCGATTCCGCCCGGATTTGTTTGAAACTGTTCCCCGACGAAGTACCCGTGACGTTTCCTTTACCATGTCCCTAAGTATAAAAGCTCTAGTCAAGGCTCGTTGATACGGGACTAGTTTAGTAGACGCTAGTCCTAGCGACTTGTAAACTACCCCTCCACTAGCCCAGTGTGAACGGAAAGCTAGTAAACTTGCCTCTAAACTATCCTAGGTTCAACACTTACTTGCAGCTAGCATCAGTGGCTACTAAACTAGCCCCGAATCAACGAGTCTTTATGTTAGTGTCCCTAAGAACTAGAAACTAGTTATGCTAGTGTCCCAAGGTTAAGATGGTACCCCCAAGTATAGAAACTAGTTATGATAGTGTCTCCAAGAACAGAAGTGCAGGTTATGATAGTTAGTATCCCCAAACATACTCATAGAAACTAGTTATAATAGTGTCCCAAGCGTCAGTTATGACAGTATCCCAAAGCACAGAAACTAGTTTTGATATTATCCCCGAGTATAGAAACTAGTTATGATAGTATCCCCAAGTATAGAAACTAGTTATGAGAGTGTCCCAAGTATAGAAACGGCGGTTAATTCTGAACAAGATCCTATATAAAAAATTGAATACTGAGAAAACACTGATGGCGTTAGTCCCTTTTAGTAACGAGGCATCAACGAGTGCTTAGCCATACTCTCGGAGCAGCATCCCGATGTAACCATGGTAACCACTGAAATGTGATCTTGTGTCCCACTCTCCTTCAATTCGGTGGTTCCTCATCTCCTTTTCCCCTTTAATTTCTTCACCCACTCGCTCGCGGACCCGATTCCACCTCTTCATTTCGGTGACGTCCCAGCCCTCCACTCCACTTTCATTCTTGTGGTCTCCTTTTTCTCCTATTCCCTTCTATGCCAGGTGGTACCTTTCCTTCTGATCGAGCTGCCGCCAGGCGATTTTATTCGTCTCTGCTGGGGCCAACTCAGTAGTGGAGTGATTATGAGTTTGTGTCTGAGAAGCTCTTCTCATTAGGGAACCTTCTGGTACAAGAATTCTTCTTCTTGGGTCTCCTACAGACCCCGAAGAGGTCTTCCAGATCCCCAATAGGTCTTCCAGATTCGCCGAGAGATCCATCGAAGGCTTTCAGGTCACATGAAATTTTTGAAGTGAAAATTTTGATGTATCTATTTTCATTATCGCACTGGACAAGATGGGTCTCTCTCTCTCTCTCTCTCTCTCTCTCTCTCTCTCTCTCTCTCTCTCTCAAAAAAAAAAAAAAAAAAAAAAAAAAAAAAAAAACGGAAACGATACCAATATATCTTCATCTCCACTATCGGGTACTAGTAACTGCCACCTGTCCGAGCTTAGCAGCAAGGGAAATAAACTACCTCTACCGTAGATTAAAACATTCGACTTACATATTTCTTCTGGGTACCACCAAGCGATTTTATTCATCTCAAATAATCCCTTTGGCGCCGACATTCGACTCATTTCTAATTTTATTGTCGCCAAGTGGTTTAATTCATCTAAAAAATATATATAACACATGAAGAATTGTCACCCCAGACCTCAACAGGGCGACAATTCTTCATGTGGGCCATCCAGGATGTATGATTCTTCTGTTGTATAAGTTGATGACAGTAAGCATAATCCTCATACAACCTAACCTAATCTTTATTCCACTGTTGATATTCGGCGCACTGGGGTGACAATTCTTCAGTCGAGATCTCGTGGGGTGACAATTCTTCATTTGGGAGTTCTGGGGTGAAAATATTTATGTTAACACGTCATCGTCTATATTCAGCCCTATCTTTATGCTGGTTGCCGTCAGGCGATTTTATTCGGCTAAAGGAACCTCTAAGATGCATCAGAGATATCCACGTCATCATTTGTGGACAGAGGTGAATGAACAGCCACGGTAATTGGTTTCCATAGTAACGTCACTCTCGATGACGTCACGATGTAGGTCGACTTTCTTTTTCAGAATGAAAACAATTTGCTCACCATCACAGTTCAACCCATGTGACGTCAGAAGTGAGTCTAGGTATGGAATGTGTGTGTGTGTGTGTGTGTGTGTGTGTGTGTGTGTGTGTGTGTGTGTGTGTGTGTGTGTGTGTGTGTGCATTGAAACAATAGAAAAGAGGTTAACTACAATCACGGCAAACATCCCATTCTCGTTCGCGCGTGCGCGCGCACACACACACACACACACACACACACACACACACACACACACACACACACGACTCGGTGGCGCAGTTGGTAGAGCACTGAACTGCCACGATAGTGGCCTGGAGTTCCTGGTTCGAATCCTGCCCAGGGCCGAAATTATTTCGGTACCACTGCGCTTCGGGTCGTTACTCTGACTCTCGTGGGCGGGGAGTTGGGTGTGTGTGTGTGTGCAAGGTCATAGCATTACCCATAGATCGGACCTACGAGCTCTGAGCTCTCTTCCAGGAGGGAAATAGCTGTTGATCACGAGTCCAACACGTGATCCAAAGACCAAGTGAATACACACACACACACACAAACATACAGACACACACACACACATATACATACACATACATGCACACACACTCACACACACACACACACACAAAATAGAATATTACCACCATTATTCTACGACCAAATCAATATTTTGTTTTCAAATTTGCATTCCACCTTTACTTCTAATTAATTACCAAAGTGTTTTAATTAGGCTCGGTTGGATGTGAAATTAATAATCATAAATTAGTGAAAAACTGAAGGCTAATGGTGTATACTCGTATCAGCTTACACACACACAAACATACATACACACACACACACACACACACACACACACACACACACACACACACACACACACACACACACACACACACCCTTCCGTACCGGGGGGCACTTTTCCTTTCGTTTTTCCTGACGCCAGGCGATTCTATTAACATCCATACTCCTCCTTGTGCGCTGGTGCCCTAATCGGAAGCATGCTGGTCTCGCATTTGTTTAGTCCTGGATTCGAGTCCCCTGTACCCAGTAGTGACTTAGTTACCTGTTGGTGGCGTCATCGGAAGCGTGCTGTTCTCGTATTCGCTTAGTTCTGGGTTCGAGTCCCGTGCACCTCTCCGATTCCCAGCAGTGACTTAGATTCTTGCCAGTGGCGTCATCGGAAGCGTGCTGGTCTCGTATTCGTTTAGTCTTGGGTTCGAGTCTCGTACACCTCTCCCATTCCCAGCAGTTATTGTTAGTAACCTACCTTAGCATTCCCAGAAGAGATAATAGGGTATAGGTGAGGGATTCAGCCGCAGCTACACAGCGCCTCCTGGCGTAGGCTCCTCATCTTCTTTTTCATCTTCGTGCCCGTCATTGCCCCAGTAGAGAAGACGTTAGAGAAGAAGGAAAGGAGGAGTTTATCCTGAAGGAGTGAAGGGAGTCCTACTGAAGGGGTGTGGAGGTCTTCCTTGAAGTAGTGCGAATAAAGAGGTTCCTACTGAAGTGTGTTCTGCTGAAAGATCTGAAAGGGTCCTCCTGAAGGCGTGGAGAGGGTCCTTGCTGAAGAGGCAGAGAGGTCCCTCTTCAAGAATTCATAGGATTTCTCAAGAAGAAATCAATATATTCCATTCTGAAGGAGAATTGATTTCCCTCCTGAGGGAGTAAACAGGTCCTCTCCTGAAGGCGTGGAGAGGTCCCCTCCTGAAGAAGTAAATAGATTCTATAGAAGAAGTCAATATATTCCATTCCGAAGGACTTGTGATGTCCCTCCCGAGGGAGTATATAAGCTCTCACCTGAAGGTGTGGAGATGTTTTTCCCTCCTGAAGAAGTAAAGAGGTTCTTCTTGAAGGAGTAATGAGAGTTCCTCTAGAAGAAAGGATGAGAGTGCCTCGGGTAGTCCCCCCCTCCCCTTCAAGTGGGAGTATTTTTGTGTTTAGATATTCTCTTGAGGGAGTATTTCTGAGCTCTTCTCGACAAGTGGGGTATGATCTCACACGTGTTCAACGTGACGTGGTAATGTGGTTCATTTATAAAGGGAATCGTATATAGACATGGGAATACGCATGCGCGCGTGCGCATCATGTACTGTGCATACAGCACACACACACACACACACACACACACACACACACACACACACACACACACACACACACACACACACACACACACACACACACACACACACACACACACACACACACACACACACACACACACACACACACACACACACACACACACACACACACACACATATATATATATATATATATATATATATATATATATATATATACATATGTACGCCAGCGCACACATTAAGAGAGAGAGAGAGAGAGAGAGAGAGAGAGAGAGAGAGAGAGAGAGAGAGAGAGAGAGAGAGACAGAAAGACGGACAGACAGACAGACACAGATAGACAGACAAAGAGAGAGAAAGAGGAAGAGAGAGAGAGAGAGAGAGAGAGAGAGAGAGAGAGAGAGAGAGAGAGAGAGAGAGAGAGAGAGAGAGAGAGAGAGAGAGAGAGAGAGAGAGAGAGAGAGAGAGAGAGAGAGAGAGAGAGAGAGAGAGAGAGAGAGAGAGAGAGAGAGAGAGAGAGAGAGAGAGAGAGAGAGAGAGAGAGAGAGAGAGAGAGAGAGAGAGAGAGAGAGAGAGAGAGAGAGAGAGAGAGAGAGAGAGAGAGAGAGAAAGGGGCCACAGGTAGTGATGCAGTTCTAACGAGGTGTTGAAAAAGTGTAATTAAATCGTGCCTGAAATTGCGTCATTCTGAGAATAATGATAAAAATGAGCAGAACTTTGCTAACCACAGCAAATGCTTCTTCTGGTGGTGGTGATGGTGGTGATAGTGGTGGTGGTGATGGTGGTGGTGTTCTTGGGTTATCTTAGTGGTGGTGGTGGTGATGGTGTATGATGATGGTAATTGTGGTGGTGGTTTGGATGGTGATTGTGGTCTTGGTGATGGTGGTGATGGTATATGATAATGATGGTGGTGGTGGTGGTACTGGTAGTGGTGGTGTATGATGATGGTGGTGGTAGTGGTGGTGATGGTGTATAATGATGGTAGCTACGGTGTTGTTGATAGTGCATGCGTGGTGTTAGCAACAGGAGACACGGTGAAAGACGGAAGCAAAAGCTACATGATGGTGCAAATGACAAAAAAGGTAATAAACTGAATATAAAAAATAGAAGAAAATAATAATATGAACTAAATATTGAATAAGGAAAAATAAAGAAAAATTAAATAAGATAAAACAAAATGAAATGATACAAAACAGAATAAAATAAAAAGCAATGAAATGAAACAAAATGATAAAGAACAAAATAAAACAAAAATAAAAGATTAAAAAATTATCAAAATGGAAAATAAAATAAAACAAATTTAAATTATATATTTTTAAACTAGTAAAATTCATATCAGGTGAAATTAAGATTGAATAAAATGAAATAGATACGAAAAAGAATAAGATCAAATTAAGTGAAATATAGAAAATATTAAGACAAAAAAATAAGTAAAGCTAAACATTATGATTAATGAAAAAGAATGAATGAATCACTAAATATAGAGAAACTCTATAATAAATAAACAGAAAATATTATATGAATTAAACTATATACAAAAGAATATAAGAATGAAAGAGACTACATGGGACTATATGGCCTGCACTAGGTAGTTCTATGTCCATTACCACTTATCATCTCAATCGATAAGTCAAACCTTCTCTTAGAATAACCAATATTCTTCGTAAGAACATAAGAATGAAGGAGACTGCAAGAGACCATATGGCCTATACTAGGCAGTTCCATGTCCATTACTATCTATCATCCCCATCTATAAAGTTATCTAGCCTTCTCTTAAAACAACTAATAGTTTCATAAGAGCATAAGAATAAAAGAGACTAAAAGAGACTATATGTCCTACATTAGGCAGTTCCATGTCCAATACCCATCTATAAAGATACCTAACCTTCTCTCAATAATTTCAGCGCTCACCCTAAATATAGATAAAGCAATATAATAAACTAATGAACTAATCAATGAGTTATAGAAAATACAAAAATATAAAGAAATACACCAATACTCAACCATATAAAATGTTGATTAGCACATACTGTACATAAACATACTAAAAAGAGAAAAATTCACAAATACGCAAGCAAATAAGGTAGATTAATTGTCAAAAACCATATAAATGATATTTTTAATCTCGATTATTTTGGGGGAAAATGAATGAGGCTTTAGTTAGATTATTCGAATATTCTCTTTTAATCCAACTTAGTCAAGTAATTAACCGTTCATCTATTTTCAAAATCAAAAAGGATGAACAGTTATGTGAATACAGAATGAGCACACAAAAAAAGTTGACTCGAACAAACCACATAAGAATTTTGGTCAAAATATTGTAAATTGTATTAAAAATGTTTGTCTTATGTACTTATTTTCGTGTCCAGTCCCTTGCTTGTCATTCCTTTCTTTCCTTCCTTCCTTCCTTCCTTTTATTCCTCATTCACGCATTCATACATTCATTCACATATTCAGTCACTCAGTCCATCACACACACGTACACACACACATACAAAAACACACATACACACACACACACACACACAAAGAAGCTCGCGCATATACACACACGCACACAAACACATATACACAGAAAGAAGCTCGTACACACACACGCACGCACCCACACCCACCCACACACACACACACACACACACATGCACAAAGAAGCTCGCACACACACACAAAGAAGCTCGCACACACGCACACACACACACACACACATACACACACACACACATACACACACAAAGAAGTTCGCGCGCACGCATACACACACACACACACACACACACACACACACACACACACACACACACAAAGAAGTTCGCGCGCACACACACACACACACACACACACACACACACACACACACACACACACACACGCCACACACATATACACACAAACACACGCGCGCAAACACACACACACACACGCACACACATTCACACACACACACATCCTCAAGGATTCCTACGGTAGGAGTCCGACAGAGAACCCACAAGGACGCTACAGAATCTCAGAAGGATCCTACGTTGGACCTAGAGGGGATCTTACGAGAGAAGAGGAGGTCCTACGAGAGAAGAGGGGGTCCTACGAGGGGGGGTTCCTATGAAGGGGGGGTCCTACGTTGGTCCTACGGTAGGGAGGGTGGGAGTTATACATTGGTCCTAAGGGGTTCCTATGGGGTTCCTACGGGGGTCCTACGGGGTCCATACGGGGGGTCCCAACTCGTCTTGGCCCAGGCCCAAGTTGTGTATCTCGCGTTCCCTGCAAACTCAGCTGTTAAGTAAACACAACGAGAAGGAGCGGCTTCGTTATGGTCACGGAAGTTATGAATTATGAATTCAGCCAGCCGTCAAAGGTG
>NC_134798.1:40352894-40357894 GCF_046742065.1 Oratosquilla oratoria
TTACTGAGTGGACGCCGCGTGGAAGAGGATCAGAAAGAAGGTGGAGAGACGAAATAGAGAGGTTTACAGGAGTGACGTGGCAGACGTTGGCACGGTCGTGTGAATCATGGAATGCTATGAAAGAGGCCTTCGTTTACCAGTGGACTCAGGATGGCTGGTTTGAGTGATATATATCTTTATATATATATATATATATATATATATTCATATATCTATATATATATATATATATATATATATATATGTGTGTGTGTGTGTGTGTGTGTGTGTGTGTGTGTGTGTGTGTGTGTGTGTGTGTGTGTGTGTGTGTGTGTGTGTGTGTGTGTGTGCAAAGTAGACCACTTGGAAAAAGAAACTAACGAAGCAGAGCGCTTTCGTATATTACATCTTCAGTGCAAAAAGTACTTTTTGCACTGAAGATGTAACATACGAAAGCGCTCTGCTTCGTTAGTTTCTTTTTCCAAGTGGTCTACTTTGCATAAGGGAACACACGTACCCGTGTTCTTATTAGCATACATATATATACATATATATATATATATATATATATATGTATATGTATATATATATATATATATATATATGTATATATACATATATATACATATATATATATATATATATATGTATATGTATATATATATATATATATATACAATGTATATACTGCTGTGCAAGTGTGTTCTGTATGTATGTGAGAGTGTGTGAGTGTGTATGGATGAACCAGGTCGGTAATCCCTTTTAACTCCGCCTAAGTAGAATCCATATTCTCACCAAACGTTTTTCTGTCACAACGTTTCAACGGAAACATTTTACACCGTCTCTTTTTTCTCTCTCTCTCTTTTTTTTTTGTGGGGGGGGGGGCGCGTGATCTTCCATAGATTCTGTTCCAAAAGCGACCAATGTTTTCCCATCATTGTCTCCCGTTTCTTTTTATTTCAACCTTGTCAAAGATTTTCATTCCATCCCAGTTTTCACACTATTATTATTTTTTAAAGTTGTCCATGTAGTAACTCAGTGGATTAAGTGTCGAACTCATGAACAGGTGTCATGAGTTCGATTTCCGAGTATTTCGTGCCGGTTCATGACAGTCCTGGCCAGACGGGAAGGCGACCCAACATCGGCAAAAAAAAAAAAAAAAAAAAAAAAAAAAAAAAAAAAAAAAAAAAAACAAAAAAAAAAAAAAAAAAAAAAAAAAACAAGCGTCTTCTTGCATCTCACACGGTTTTCCTCTACCAGAGGTTTCTCACTTCCCACTCGGTGGGATTTTTTGGAATATATTTGACATGTGTCCTATGTTTCACCTTGCTTAAGTTTATCTTAGTTAAATATTTTACGTTCAAAAATTATCTGTAGCTTTAATCTGGCTGCCGCTAGGTGATTTTATTCTACTAAGATATACCCACTGCTTATTAATAAGGTTACCTAATCCCGATTTTTTATTTTTATTTTTTATTACTATTATTAGATGCTAATACAATTAGCCTTGACACAGTCCGGAGATTTTTTTTATTTTTTATTCTGCAGATTTTTTTAAGTCTAATAAAATCACCTGACGTCACCTACAACTCTGTATTTCCAAGATTTCACATGGAGCTACCTAGTATAGGCCTTTAGGACTCTTGCAGTTTCCTTTGTTCTTATGTTCTTATCTGAATAAATCATTTGAGACAAAAAATTAACATATAAGCCGATGAGTTTAGTCAAAGGATTAGATTAACTTATAAGGGGACGGAGAGGGGGGGTCGCCGATTAAATGAAGCGGCCTTGCTGTGGATGTACTGTGTCTTGCGACACTGCTTCTGACCCAGGGCGGTGGGCAGGGTGCAGGGATGACCCGTCATCCAGGAGGTGCTCAGATGAGAGGAAGGGTGGGAGGGGTGTGGAGTGTATTTAGGGATGAAATGGGTGGGAGTGTTTTTATGCCTTTCCCTTTTTGGCTACCTCCCTTGGAAGGGGGAAAAAGCCTTGGTATATGTATGTATGTACAAGACTAGAAAGGGTTAAAGACTATGACCCTGTTCACACTAGCGGTTTGAACCACGCGGAAACCGCGGCGGTATCACATAGCTAAGGAAAAACTGTGCTTGTGTGTGAGCACCTCCATTGATTTTCACTGTAATTGAACCGCCGCGGTTCAAACCGCTAGTGTGAACGAATTTTAAAGCTTATTACGGAAGAAGAAGATTTGTTGAGTTTTGGCTGTCACTAGACGATTTCATTCAGTACAGATGAGCCTATGTGCGACATTGGGTCACACACAAACCTCTCAGGGACACTGGGTCACACACAAACCTCTCTGCTACACTGAGATAGACATATATCTCTGCAACATTAGGTCACACATATACCTCTTTACAACACTGGAGCACACATAAGCCTCTTTACAACATTGGAGCACACATAAACCTCTCTGCGACATTAGGTCACGAATAAACCTCTTTGCGACATTGAGCCACACATAAACCTCTCTGCGACACTAGATCACACATAAAGCTCTCTGCGACATTGGGTCACACATAAACCTCTCTACAACATTCGGCCACACATAAATCTCTCTGCGACATTAGGTCACACATATACCTCTCTGCGATATTGGGTCACACACAAACCTCTCTACGACATTAGGTCACACATATACCTCGCTACGGCATTGGGTCACACACAAACCCTCTGCGACACTGGGTCATACATAAACACCTTTGCGATATTAGGCCACACACATACCTCTCTACGACATCAGGTCACACATGAACCTCTCTATGACATTAGGTCATACATAAACCTCTCTACGACATTAAGTCACACATAAACCTGTCTACGACATTAGGTCACACATAAACCTCTCTGCGACATCGGATCACACATGAACCTCTCTGCGACAATGGGTCACACATAAACCTCTCTGCGACATTGGGTCACACATAAACCTCTCAACGACATTGGGTCACACATATACCTCTCTACAACATTCTGTTACATATATACCTCTCTACAACATCAGGTCACACATAAACCTCTCTACGACAATGGGTCACACATAAACCTCTCTGCGATACTGGGTCACACATAAACCTCTCTGTAACATTGGGTCACACATGAAGCTCTGCGACATTAGGTCACACATTGAGCTCTCTACGACATTGGGTCACACATAAACTTCTGTGCGATAATGGATCACACATAAACATCTCTGCGACATTAGGCCACACATATACCTCTCTACGACATCAGGTCACACACAAACCTCTCTACGACATTGGGTAACACATAAACCTCTCTGCGACATTGGATCACACATAAACCTCTCTGCGACATTAGGTAACACATGAGCCTCTCTGCAACAATGGGCCACACATAAACATCTGAAACATTGGGTCACACATATAACTCTCTGCAACATTAGGTCACACATAAATCTCTCTGTGACACTGGGTCACACAGATACCTTCGGTTGAAACAAAGACAGACAATGTTACGATTTTGGACATCTTTTGAATTGCGGTAGTCCGAGATATTGGATCACAAATCACTTTTTTTTTTTTTTTTTTTTTTTTTTTTTTTTTTTTAAAGCCTGAGGGCATGTGCGTGTGTTGTGTGTGTCTGCGTGTCTGTCTGGTACATATGTGTATGTCTAAGTATATGTGTATGTCTAAATATTGTACTCTATATCGGTATGGATATATATGTGTATACATACATATATATATATATATATATATACTGTATATATATATACATATAAATATATATACATATATATATATATATATATATATATATATATATGACAGGGCTTTCTTCTACTATGTGTTCTCCCTTCTCACTGCATGAGAGTAGGGTTGTGAGTTATATATATATATATATATATATATATATATATATATATATATGTATATATATATACATATATATATATATATATGTGTGTGTGTGTGTGTGTGTGTGTGTGTGTGTTGTTGTATGTGTATATATATATATACATATTATATATATATATATGTGTATATATACATATATATGTGTGCATGTCTGTCTGTGTTTGTGTTTGTGTATACATATATTCCTTGCTATATATGTCCGATTATATCGTTCTCACCTTTCTTCTGTCACTGTTTTTACAATTCTACCTCATCGTTTTCCATTTATATGCATATGTATTTCCTCTCCTTCCTTCCCTTTTCACTCTACTTTACCCATCTCTCTTCGTCATCCGCCATCTTCGTTCAAATTTCTTTTGTCGCAGATTTTTTTTTTCTTTTTCTTTTTTTTTTTTTGTCACAGTTGTCTTCAATATTTTTCTTCCCCCTCTTCCTTCGGAGCACTTCTTCTTTTCATCTTTCTTCTCCATTTCTTCCTTTTCTCTCTCTTTCTTTCTTTTTGTTTAATTATTTTTTCGTTTCGATTTCCTTCTGTTTTTTTTTTTTTTATTCTTTGTCAATTTGATAGTTCCATGACGTGTGTGTGTGTGTGTGTGTGTGTGTGTGTGTGTGTGTGTGTGTGTGTGTGTGTGTGTGTGTGTGTGTGTACGTATTTATGTGTATTTTACCTAATTGTATATACCTAGCTGTATCTTACGTAAAGGGGAGCTATGCTCGTGGTGTCCCGTCTTTGTATCTCACAGTCTGTTTATTTTGTTTTTAAATTCGTGTATGGTTTTTGCACACACTATTGTTTTGTCCAGTTTGTTCCAGATGTCTACCACTGCGTGGAACACTGTGTGTGTGTGTGTGTGTGTGTGTGTGTGTGTGTGTGTGTCCGTGTGTGTATGTGTGTGTATGAATGCATGAATGAAAGAGAGAGAGAGAGAGAGAGAGAGAGAGAGAGAGAGAGAGAGAGAGAGAGAGAGAGAGAGAGAGAGAGAGAGAGAGAGAGAGAGAGAGAGAGAGAGAGAGAGAGAGAGAGAGAGAGAGAGAGAAAGCAATGGAGATGTGGAGAGAGAGAAATGGGAAGACAAATAACGAAGAAGAGAGAGAGCAAAGAAAAAGAGCAAATAGAAG
>NC_134798.1:40367894-40405394 GCF_046742065.1 Oratosquilla oratoria
TGTCCTCCTCCTCCTCCTCCTCTTCCTACTTTTCCTCCTACTCCTCCTCCTCCTCCTCCTCTTCCTACTTTTCCACCTACTCCTCCTCCTACTCTTCTATTTCCTGCTACTCTTCCTCTTCCTCCTTCTCTCCCTATTTTTCCTCCTACTCCTCTTCCCCCTCTTCCTATTTTTTCTCCTACTCCTCTTCTTCTATTTCCTGCTACTCTTCCTCCTCCTCCTCTTCCTACTTTTCCTCTTACTCCTCCTCCTCTTCTATTTCCTGCTACTCTTCCTACTCCTCCTCTTCCTACTTTTCCTCCTCCTCCTACTCCTCTTCTATTTCCTGCTACTCTTCCTCCTCCTCCTCTTCCTATTTTTCCTCCTCCTTCTCCTCCTCTTCTATTTCCTGCTACTCTTCCTCTTCCTCCTCCTCTCTCTACTTTCCTTCCTCCTCCTCTTCCTACTTTTCCTCCTCCTACTCCTCCTCTATTTCCTGCTACTCTTCCTCCTCCTCCTCTTTCTACTTTTCCTTTTACTCCTCCTCCTCTTCTATTTCCTGCTACTCTTCATCCTCCTCCTCTTCCTACTTTTCCTCTTACTCCTCCTCCTCTTCTATTTCCTGCTACTCTTCCTCCACCTCCTCTTCCTACTTTTCCTCCTCCTCCTCCTCTATTTTCTGATACTCTTCCTCCTCCTCCTTTTCCTCTTACTCCTCCTCCTCTTCTATTTCCTGCTACTCTTCCTCCACCTTCTCTTCCTACTTTTCCTCCTCCTCCTACTCCTCTTCTATTTCCTTCTACTCTTCCTCCTCCTCCTCTTCCTACTTTTCCTCCTCCTCCTCCTCTTCCTACTTTTCCTCCTCCTCCTCCTCTTCTATTTCCTGCTACTCTTCCTCTTCCTCCTCCTCTTCCTACTTTCCTTCCTCCTCCTCTTCCTACTTTTCCTCCTCCTCCTACTCCTCTTCTATTTCCTGCTACTCCTCCTCTTCCTCCTTCTCTCCCTACTTTTCCTCCTCTTCTATTTCCGGCTACTCTTCCTCCACCTCTTCTATTTCCTGCTACTGTTCCTCCTTTTCTTCTTCCTACTTTTCCTCCTACTCCTACTCCTCCTCCTCCTGCCCCTCTTCTATTTCCTGCTACTCTTCCTCCTCCTCCTCTTCCTACTTTTCCTCCTATTCCTCCTCTTCCTCTTCTATTTCCTGCTACTCTTCCTCCTCCTCTTCTATTTCCTGCTACTTTTCCTCCTCCTCTTCTTCCTACTTTTCCTCCTACTCCTCCTCCTCCTTCCCCTCTTTCTGCTTTTCCTCCTACTCCTCCTCCTCTTCTTCTATTTCCTGTTACTCTTCCCCCTCCTCCTCTTCCTACTTTTCCTCTTACTCCTCCTCCTCTTCTATTTCCTGCTACTGTTCCTCCTTCTCTTCTTCCTACTTTTCCTCCTACTCCTCCTCCTCCTCCTCTTTCTACTTTTCCTCCTCCTCCTACTCCTCTTCTATTTCCTGCTACTCTTCCTCCTCCTCCTCTTCCTACTCTTCCTCCTATTCCTCCTCTTCCTCTTCTATTTCCTGCTACTCTTCCTCCTCCTCTTCTATTTCCAGCTACTCTTCCTCCTCCTCTTCTATTTCCTGCTACTTTTCCTCCTCCTCTTCTTCCTACTTTTCCTCCTACTCCTCCTCCTCCTCTTTCTACTTTTCCTCCTACTCCTCCTCCTCTTCTTCTATTTCCTGTTACTCTTCCTCCTCCTCCTCTTCCTACTTTTCCTCTTACTCCTCCTCCTCTTCTATATCCTGCTACTCTTTCTCCTCCACCTCTTCCTACTTTTCCTCCTACTCCTCCTCCTCCTCCTCTTTTTACTTTCCTCCTACTCCTCCTCCTCTTCTTCTATTTCCTGTTACTCTTCCTCCTCCTCCTCTTTCTCCTCCTCTTCCCACTTTTCCTCCTACGCCTCCTCCTCCTCTTCTATTTCCTGCTACTCTCATCCCCATTATCAGTCTCCTTTTTCTACCTCTCATTCCTCCCCTTCTTCTTCTCCTCCTCTTCTTCTTCTTCCCCTCCTTCTTTTCGCCCTTCTCCTTTCTTTCTATTTTCCTTCCCCTCCTGCTCCTTCTCCTCTTCTTCCTGCACCTCGTCCTCCTTCCCTCCTCCTTCGCTTCCTGCTGCTTCTCCTCGTCCTCATTCTCCTTTCCTCCTCCTGTGCCTCCTGCTCCTCCTCTTCCTCCTCGTCTTTCTTTCTCAAAATTCCCTCTCCCAGCAGAGGCTTCCAGGCAAAGTTATCTTGGGTATTATTATCCCTTAAGGTCTTTCTTCACCTCCATTCTTCCGGTGATTGTCCCTCCAACAATTTCTCTCTCTCTCTCTCTCTCTCTCTCTCTCTCTCTCTCTCTCTCTCTCTCTCTCACTCTCTCTCTCTCTATGTTTCCAACTATTTCTCTCTCACCAACAATTTCTCTCAGACTAAGTGGGTCTTTCTTAGCTCAGTCCTCTTCCTCTTCTTCTTCCTCCTCCTCTATATTTTTCCTCTATATCCATTTCTTTTCCTTCCATTCCCTTCTTCGTCCTCTACTTTCTACTTTGTCTCCGTTTTCTTTCCTCCTCTTTCCTTTCCTCTCCTCCCCTCTCTATTTTTCTTTAACTCTCTCTCTTCCTCTTATTTTCTCCCTCCTTCCCCTCCTCCATTTCCTCCTCCTCCTCTTCATTTTTTCCTTTCTATACCTCATCTTCTTCCCCCTTCGTTCTCTTTTGCTCTTTTCCTCTCTTTCTTTCAACATTTGTCGTATTTTTTCTCGTCCTCTTTTTTACCCTATACATTCTTCTCTTTTACCCTATACCTTCTCCCCCTTTTACCCTATACATTCTTCCCTTTTACCCTATGCCTTCTTCCTTTTTGTCCTATACATTCTTCCCTTTTACCCTATACATTTTCCCTTTTACCCTATACCTTCTCCCCCTTTTACTCTATACATTCTTCTCTTATACCCTATACTTTCTCCCCCTTTTACCCTATACATTCTTCCCTTTTACCCTATACCTTCTTTCTTTTTACCCTGTACCTTCTCCCTTTTTACCCTATATCTTCTTCCTTTTTACCCTATACCTTCTCCCCTTTTACCCTATACCTTCTTCCCTTTTACCCTATACCTTCTTCCCTTTTACCCTATACCTTCTCCCCCTTTACCCTACACCTTCTTCCCTTTTACCCTATACCTTCTTCCATTTTACTCTATACCTTCTCCTTTTTACCCTATATCTTCTTCCTTTTTACTCTACACCTTCTCCCCTTTTACTCTATACATTCTTCCTTTTTACCCTATACCTTCTTCCCTTTTACCCTATACCTTCTCCCCTTTCACATTATATCTTCTTCTCTTTTACCCTATACCTTCCTATGTGTCTCCTCTTCCTTCTCCCGCTTCATCGCCTTTTCCTTCTGCTCCTCCTCCTTCACTCCCTCCATCTCTACCTCCTCTATCATTCTCTCCTTCTTCTCCTCCCTCTTCTTCTATTCCTCTTCTTCCTCCTACTCTTTTGTCCCCTACTCTTTTCCTTCACTCCTCCTTCCCCTCCTATTTGCCCTCTTCTTCCTTGTCTCCATTCTCCTTCGCCTTTTATTCACCCTCCTCCTCTTCTTCCTTATCTTCATTCTCCTTCTATTCCCCCTTCTCCTTTTCCTCCTCCTCCTCCTCTTCCTCCTCTTCTTCCTTATCTTCATTCTCCTTCTATTTCCCCTTCTCCTTTTCCTCCTCCTCCTCCTCTTCCTCCTCTTCTTCCTTATCTTTATTCTCCTTCTATTCCCCCTTCTCCTTTTCCTCCTCTCCCCCTTCCTCTTCCTTTCCTCTTCTTCCTCATCTTCATTCTCCTTCGCCTTCTATTCGCCCTCCTCCTCTTCCTCATCCTTTCCTCTTCTTCCTCATCTTCATTCCCCTTCGCCTTCTATTCGCCCTCCTCCTTTCCCTCCTCCTCCTCCTCCTCCTCCTCCCCTTCCTCTTCCTCTGCTCCATCCGAATTGTCTTCTAAAGTTATTTTACTGCCTCTGTATTCTCTCCTCCACAATTCTCAAACTCTGTATTTCTCTCACTTTCTGAACGTCCCTCTCGTTCTCGTTCTCGTTCTCGGTCCCGGTCTCGTCCTCTCTCTCTCTCTCTCTCTGTCTCTCTCTCTTAACCTCCATCATCTTTGCCATGATATTCATTTTGAGCCCTCGAGGACGAAAACTACTGAAATCATTGTCCCGTTGTCTAAGAATACGCGCCATTTTGCAAGTCTCCCCCCCTCCCACTTCCCTCCCCCTCTCCCTCTACCCCTCCCCCTCCCTTTCCCTCTGCTCCTCCCCCTCTCCCCCTGCCCCTCCCCCTTTCCCCTCTCCCTCACAACGAAGAGTCTTATGAGAGTCGTATTCTTAAACGAAATTCCAGGGTCCCCCAAAGATACCGAAGGCCCTTACATACAACTATGGTCCTTATTCACTCCTGGCATAAAGGAGTTTTTCGATTTTTTGGACAATTTCGTGGTCTGAACCTGAAAGTAGTGAGGAGCCTACGCCAAGAGGCGCTGTGTATCTACGGCCGAAGCATTTACCTTTGGCCTATTATGCTGGAAGTCGGAGAGGAGTGCGGGATTCGAACCTACAACTAAGTCAATGCGAAACTAAGACTCTTCCATAAACAGGTGACAGTCACTGCTGGGAATCGGAAAGAGGTGCGGGATTCGAACCCACGACTAAGTGAATACGAGACTAGCACGGCTCCGATTACGACACCAAGAATATGCATTTTGATGCACAAATGGCCGTTTCCTAAGGCGATGCTAAAACATTATGGGACTGCATGGCCCCATAACCTCAAAGAATCTCATTCTTAAACATCAAAATGGGGGATTGGTGTCTGAGAGATATACTTCTCACAAAAGCGGAAAAATTTGAGTAAAGATTTTTTTTTTTAAATTCTATAGAAAGGATCAACTCTTATGGTTTACTCATTTGGTACCTAATTATTGATTACATTAATTATTGGTACCCTAATGGTAGTAATATAAACGAGGACAGAAGCTCTGGTAAAAATCAAAGTCCGAAATTCGGACCAAGAAACAGGGTGTGGCACCATGGACACAATGAAAACCTCCTTTCCCCCGCCTCCCCCTCCCCCTGTCCCTCCTCTTCCCCCTCCCCCTGTCCATCCTCTTCCACCTACCCCTTCCCCTCCCCTGTCCCTCCTCCTCCCCTCTTCCCCCTCCCCTGCCCCTCCTCCTCCCCTCTTCCCCCTCCCCTGCCCCTCTTCCCCCTCCCCTGCCCTCCTCCTCCCCCTCCCCTTGTCCCTCCTCCTCCCTCTGCCCGTCCTCCTCCCCCTCTTCCCCCTCACCCCGACCAAACCCATTGATTCTGCATCAGAAGACCTCCTCTCCCCTCCCCCCATTCCCCCCATCAAACCCAAATCTGTACTTTGGTGGCACTCACCTGTACTTTGTTAGTTGGCACTAAGGCACGATCAACGACCGCGTTCGAATGCTGGCACCCTGGCACCGGCGCGCCACACAGTGCCACTTCAAAGGCTGGCCGAGGGGGGCGGGCTTGATGGAACCGGGTCGCGAGTTGTTGGCTTCCTTTGCAAAAAAAAAAAAAAAAAAAAAAAAAAAAAAAAAAAAAAAAAAAAAAAAAAAAAAAAAAAAAAAAAAAAAAACACTTCTTCCCTCCTTTTTTTTTGGCAAGAGGAAAGCAGGGAGTAATCATGGAGAGACGCTTCTGTCGAAGCCGACTAATGAAAGCCTCCAATGTGCTTCCCCCCACCCCCCAAAGAGAGTCGGGGGGGAAATGGATTTACCTACGAGCAGAAGAACCTCTTCAGTTGGTCGGCCTTGGAGCAATGTTTTCACATGAGAGGAAACTTCACCACCCTCCCCTACTCCGACTGCAAAATAAATACATAAATAAATAAATAAATAGAAACAGAAAACAAGAATAAACAAATAACTGAATCGATAAATGAGCACATAAATACAGGGTGTATTGTCAACGAAGGGGACAGAGCGGTCCAACAGGGGCTCATTAACGCCGAACTCGCAGTGAACCTAAGTGCCTATTGGATGGACGTTCCCTTTGACTTCATTACACTTTTTTTTTTTTTTTTTTGTAGTTCAGTACGACAGCAGCAAATGCCTCTGTTCATTCGACTGCGGAGAAAGTTGGTTTCGTTTACATAAAGACGAGTAACGAACTTGTTAATAAAACAACAACACTTAGGAACATACATGCAACACCGAGGGAGCGAGTGGAATGATTCCCTCACGTATACGAAAGTAAACATAACACTTAGGTCTCTGAATGTCAAATATTGTGTTGTTCCAGTGACAGTATGGCATTGCGAGAAAAACCAAATGACAGAACATTTGCATCCTACAAGTGAATTCATGTAAGAGAAATGGGTTAAAATTCATTATACAAATGAAAGACTTTTGGTTTTCTCTTCTGTCTATCTGCTTGTCTCTGTATGTCTGTCTCTTTCTTTTGTCTTTCTGTCTCTTTCTTATGTCTGTCTTTCTTCTGTCTTTCTGTCTCTCTCTTATCTCTCTCTGTTCTTTTATTCTGTTTCTCTCTTATGTCTCTGTCTCTGTCTGTGTGTCTGTCTCTATTTCTCTCCTTCCTGTCTCTGTCTTTATTTCTCTATTATGTGACTGTCTGTCTCTGTCTAACTCTCTCTGTCACACCCACACACACACTTAGTTTTACCCCACCTTTCAGTAGCTGTTAACATATACACTTTTCTGATACCACCATGATACGATGAAACTTTTTATTAAATCTATCCTGAATATTGGTAGTTTTTTCTATCCAACTAGAGAATAAGAATAGTGTCATTGCTTGAGATATGTTCATTTATTTTTATCTATTTATTTATCTATTTATTTATTTGTTTACTAATAATGTTTTTCGACGATTGAATATTCCGCCTTTAGGTTTTTATTTTATTTTATCTTATTCATTTCATTTTCCTCTCTTTAATTTATTCATTTATTCGTTTTTTTTATTCGCTATGTTTTGTTTGATTTAGTTTTTTTTAGTATAATTTAAATTTTTATTTTTTTATTTTCACTTGTTATTAGTTGGTCTTCTTTATCATTATATTTTTCTTCGTCTTTATTTTTTAAATTTCCATTGTTTTTTTGTTTTGTTTTTCGTCTTTGTTTCGATTTCCATTGTCCTCATTTACCAATTTCACTTATCACTTTTCATTGTTACTCCTTTTTTTTTCTTTTCTTATTTGTCACTTTCATTCTTTCTTAATTTTCTTTTTTCTTTCTTTTCTTTCTTATTAGATACCTGAGAGGTAATTCGATCACGCCTTCATTTGCAGGCAAAGCGGGCCATTGACCTTATCATGTAAACTGGGCTGCTAACGACCTTTCACTATAATGAGATGCCCCCACTAAGTCTTGTCCCGTGTGTGTGTGTGTGTGTATGTGTATGTGTGTGTGTGTGTTTTTATGTATGTGTGTGGGAAGGAAATGGTGGGAGGGGTTCAGTCTGTCTAAATCGAATAAAATAGTTTTTTGGCATTAGCCAGAATAAAAAGATTCAATTTATTGTTACTATCATTATTATTATCATTATTGTTATCATAATAATAATAATGATAATAATAGTAATTACTATTATAATTATTCCTATTATTATTATTATCATCATTATTATTATTATTATTATCATTATTATTGTTATTATTACTATTACTATTATCATTATTATTAACTATTTTCATTATTATCATTATTATTATCATTATTAATATCATTATCATTATTATCATCATCATTATTATTATTATTATTATTATTATTATTATTATTATTATTATTATTATTATTATTATTATTATTATTATTATTATCATTATTATTATTAATATTATTATTATTATCATTATTATTATTTTATTTATTTTCATCCTCAAAAAATATGTTCTCGATGGCAAAGACAGCGTGGTGGCACATTTCTGTGTGTCGCCAGACGATATTATCTACCCATGTACGATTTCTCAAAGGTAAAAAGACTAGGCCTTGTTCACACTAGCGGTTTGAATCACACGGAAACCGCGGTAGTACCGCACAGTCCAGGAAAAACTGCACAGTTGTGTGTGGACGCCTCCAAAAGCTGTACATTGTCATGGAAATGGACAATGAAGGATTGAGTTCAGTTGAACATGTCACCAGTCTTCAGAAAAAAAAAAAAAAAAAAAAAAAAATCCAAGGTAATATTTTCGCGAGTTTTATTTTCAGCAACCCCACGCGTACTTATTTACCTGCAAAGAGCCCTCGAAACTAAATAGTTAAAAAGAATATTTCTAGCTAACGCCAAACGATCCCATTCAGTTTAAGAGAGCCTCCTCACCACAAATTATCTTCATCGCCGTGAGTGCCACGTTTGGCGAGAAGTCAAGCGTGGAGAGACGGTTCGAGGATGAGTATGTAATAAGGGTATAGTGCTGCATCACATATATATATATATATATATATATGTATTTATGTATATATATATATATATGTATTTATGTATATATATATATATGTGTATGTATATATATATATATATATATATACATATATATATATATGTATGTATGTGTATATATATGTATATATATATATGTATGCATATATATATAAAGCATATATATGTATATACGGTATGTATATATATATATATATATATATATATATATATACATATATTTCTCACACTCATCTATTTCAATCATCTAAAGAATGACCCAGGTAAGGAATAGAAAAAATTACAGCAGGTGCCAAAATTCCTAGAACCTTTCACAGTTGTCACTCTACAAAAAACAACTCATACTGGTAATTTCCTGATTCCGTGGATTAATTATTCAAGAAAATAAAGTATATTCTTGGCTAGAAAACTACACCAAGTATTTAGCAAATAAACGCATTTGCAAAGAGGAAATCTTAGAATTGTCCAAAAGCTTTTGTTCACATCTGTGCAATTGAGACTTGGAACTCGAACGCAAACGCTTAAGTCTGCCATAATTGAAAGTTATCGTACATCTCGCAAGCCCGGTAAGTGAATTAAATGTTATTTAATGGCTCTAAAGTTGCCATACAGCGCCAGAAAATTTTACTGCATAAAGTATGCCTATTGTCAAAGAGGGTGTCAAAGTTTAGGGGAATGAGGAAGAGAGGGGAGGGGGAGGGGGGAATAGAGAGGAGAGGGGAGGGGGAGGGGGGAATAGAGAGGAGAGGGGAGGGGGAATAGGGAGGATAGGGGAGAGGGGAGGGGGAATAGAGAGGAGAAGGGAGGGGAAATGGGGAGGATAGGGGAGAGGGGAGGGGGAGGGGGTAGAGAGGAGAGGGGAAGGGGAGGGGGGTAGAGAGGAGAGGGGAGGGAGAGGGGGGAATAGCGAGCAGAGGGGAGGGGGAGGGGGAATGGGGAGGATAGGGGAGAGGGGAGGGGGAATAGAGAGGAGAAGGGAGGGGGAGGGGGGAATAGAGGGAAGTGGGAGGGGAAATGGGAATGATAGGGGAGAGGGGAGGGGGACGGGGATAGAGAGGAGAGGGGAGGGAGAAGGGGGAATAGAGAGGAGAAGGGAGGGGGAATAGAGGAGACGGGGAGGGGGGAATAGAGAGGAGAGGGGAGGGGGAGGGGAAATTGGGAGGATAGGGGAGAGGGGGGAATAGAGAGGAGAAGGGAGGGGGAGGGGGGAATAGAGGGGAGGAGGAGGAGGGGAAATGGGGAGGAAAGGGGAGAGGGGAGGGGGATAGAGAGGAGAGGGAAGGCTGAAGGGGGAATAGAGAAGAGAAGGGAGGGGAGTGGGAATAGAGGGGAGGGGGAGGGGAAATGTGGATAGGGGAGAGGGGAGAGGGGAGGGGGGTTAGAGAGGAGAATGGAGGGGGAGGGGGAAGAGAGAGGAGGGGGAAAGAGGGATGGGGAGAGGAGGGGATGGGGAGGGGAAAATGGGTATAGGGTATGGGGGTAATATAAGTATGAAAACGATAATCGTTTTCAATTCCATGGTGTCCCTCTACTTTGCATTTAGATTGAATTTCTGAAATATTCAGAGTAGATCTTAGTTGATTCGATAGATTTTGGCCAAAGAGGTAATGATATATAATGAAGTAAAAGGTCCAGACAAAACATCCCTCCCCCACCAAAAAAAAAAAAAAAAAAAAAAAAAAAAAAAAAAAAAAAAAAAAATGGGTAAGGTTGTGTAAAGTCTCCTCTGGATGTAGCGCATCAACGTGAGGTTCCCCAAAGTCACTTAAGACGACATCTGGAACCTAACGACAGAAACCACGTCTTTTCTTCTTAAACCCGTGATTTTTTTTCGTTAATTAAGCTGCCGTTAAACTTTTAATTCTTCCCAATTCCCCCATTCCCCCACACCCAGGGTACTAAAAGAATTACCATAAAACTACAAATATATAATTCAGTTCGTGAAAAAGATTAATAAATTTGGGTTTCATCAATTTGATGTGTACATGTGTGTGTATGTGTGCATGCGTGTATGTGTGTGTGTGCGTGTGTGTGTGTGTGTGTGTGTGTGTGTGTGTGTGTGTGCGTGTATTCTCTATTAAAACACTCTTTACATACGAGAATATTTAATATACTCGTATGCTACGAAGCGTTCTGAAATGTAGTAAACCCGGATTCCACAAGCATTTATTTTAATATTCAAGTATATCTTTGAAGAGCGTTTAATGCTCCGAATATTAGAGAATTAAATATTTTAGATCCCGTGCTCAAAGAACAATTTATTTATCTATCTATCCGTGTGTGTGTGTGTCTGGATACGTGTGTATATGCGTACATGTATTCATGTACATACTCGTATGTATATATGTATATATATATATATATATATATATGTATATATGTATATATATATATGTTTATATATATGTATATATATGTTTATATATATGTATGTATATGTATATATATATATATACATATATATATACATATATATTTTTGTGTGTGTGTATGTGTGTGTGTGTGTGTGTGTGTGTGTGTGTGTGTGTGTGTGTGTGTGTATACACACCCAAAAAAAACCCTGCCTGGGTGTGTAAAAAGGAATCACATATAAGCTTGACGTGGCTATTTTTCTTTTTCTTTTTTTCTCTCTCTCTTTCTTCCTCGAGGCCATAATTTGGTCTGTCCGCCCGTTTCATGTTCGCTGTCAAGAAGTTGATTATGGTCGACTTTGAACCAGTCGTCCACGTTGACGTGGTTTTGCAGAAACTCGTCGAATCATTTCGGCAAGAAAAAGGTCCCGAGTTCGAGCAAAAGGGGCCTCAGGGTTGAAGTGATATTGCCACCTTCCCCACCCACCAGGTGGTCCTTTTCCTCCCCCTCCCTCTAGCTTCACTCAATTGTAGGTTCGAATCCCGCACTATCAAATGCGTCGGAGTTCGAGCAAAAGTGGCCTCAGGGTTCAAGTGATATTGCCACCTTCCCCACCAGGTGGTCCTTTCCTTCCTCCCTTTCCTAGCTTCACTCAGTTGTGGGTTCGAATCCCGCACTACTCTTCTATTTCCAATAGTGGCTGTTACCTTTTGGTGGCGTCATTGGAGGCATGCTGGTCTCGCTTTCAGTTGTTGGTTCCAATCCCACACTACTCTTCTATTTCCAATAGTGACTGTTACCTGTTGGTGGCGTCATCGGAAGCGTGCTGGTCTCATTTTCGTTTAGTTGTGGGTTCGAATCCCGCACTCCTCTCCGATTCCCAATAGTGACTGTTACCTGTTGGTGGCGTCATCGGAAGCGTGCTGGTCTCGCTTTCGTTTAGTTGTGGGTTCGAATCCCGCACTCCTCTCCGATTCCCAATAGTGACTGTTACCTGTTGGTGGCGTCATCGGAAGCGTTTGTCACTTGCCCCCTAACATTCCTTAAAACGCATATTAGGGCAAAGGTGTCGGCTTCGGCCGCAGCCACTCAGCGTTCCCTGGCGTAAGCACTTGGCACCACACTTGCAATGGAGTTTTGTTCCTCATAATTTTTTTTTTTTTTTTTTTTTTTTTTTGACGTCGAGACCTGGAGACTTTGCCATCAAAGTATTATTATAATCTGGATTAAGGAAGCAACTTAGGATGAAAGAGATTTTGTCATAACTAAGCCCAGGGGGCAAGACCTCGCCAAAGCTTTGGGGCACAAGTTTGGATTGGCGATATGTAATACTTGAGGGCTTCATTACTTCTTCGAAAGAACGAAAAAGAAATGAATAAATAAATGAATAAATATATAGAATAAATAAATTAATAAGTATATGAATAAATAAACAAAGAGTTTAATGAACAAATAAATAAAATAAATAAATGAATAGATAAATCAAGATAAATAAATAGATTAATTAATAAAAAATTGATACTTGAGGGCTTCATTAGTTTTTCAGAAAAATGAATAAATAAACAAATAAATAAATAAATACATAGGTAAATAGATAAATAAAAAACAGATAATGAATGAATTAATAAATAAAGGAAATTAATTATGATAGTAATGATAATTAGAATAATGATAAAATTAAATAAACAAATAAACAAAAAGACAAATAAATAAACAATAATAAATATATAAAATAGATAAATAATACATAAATATAGCAAATAACGAAATATAGATAAAAACAGGTAAATCAATAAATAGATAAATAAATAAATAGGTATATAAATTACTTTATAACCGCTAAACGGCCTAGAGGACTTGACCTGAGCTAGTATACTAGAAATAGATTACATTCATAGATAGAGCATATGACTATGACAACGACGGCGGAAACAAAAACAAAAACAAGGAAAACGATTACAAAAATCTATCAAAAAAAAAAAAATGAAAGGTGATATTAAAAATTTGGATAAAAAATAAAAACGAAAACAAAAATTAAAATAAAAGATAGAAATGGAAAGAGTGAAAATTGAAAAAATATATATCAAAAATAAAAATAAAAAATAAATGAAAAACAAGAATAAGAGTAAAACAACAGGAACAAAAAAATGAAAGTAAGAGATGAAAATGAAAATAATGATAATAATAATAAAATAAAAATAAGGAAGCTAAAGTCGTCATCAACGTAACCGAACAAGACGAAGGAGGACGAAGCCGAAGACGACAGAAACGAACACATCTGCAACTCGGACGAAATTTTAAGCAAAAGTGGGCCGACTTTGTACACTTAAGTTATGATAATCAATTTTAACCTAATTTACCAAACACAATATCTACGTAGTCGCCCGTGTAGACAAACAGCATTTTACTTTCATAGAGGAGCCCAAGTCCGGCAGATGAAGTAGATGAAGGATTAGACAGAATAGATGGAGTAGATGGAGTAGAATGGAATAGAGTAGATGGTGTAGTCGGTGTAAATGAAGGATTATATTCGACAGAGTAGATGAAGTAGATAGAGTAGATGAAGTAGACGGTGTAGATTAGATACACGGGTTAAAGTAGATGGAATAAGTAAATAAAGTAGAGAGAGTAGACAGAGTAGACGGTGTAGATGGAGCCCATGGGTCAGGTAAAGTAGAAAGAACAGGTGTAGATGGAATACAGAGGGGTAGATAGAGTAGAAGGTGAGGAGCCTACGCCAGGAGGCGCTGAGTAGCTGAGGCCGAAGCCGTCACCTTTGCCCTGTCATGCGCTGTAGGGACTGTAGAGGCAGGTAGCAGTCCCTAATAGGGATCGGAGAGGGGTGCGGGATTCGAACTCACGTAGAGTAGATGGAATAGAATTAGACGGATCAGAGAACCAGCTTCGACCCTTTCAATTGAGTGACACACTTCAGACGATGTCCATTTGGGGTTTCCCCCCTCCCTCCTCCACCTTACCTCCATCCCTTAACCTCTCCTCCACCTCCCCCTCCCTCCTCCACATTACCCCCTCCCTCCTCCCCCTCCCTTTCTCCACCTTACCTCCATCCCTTAACTTCTCCTCCACCTCTTCCACCCCTCCCAATCACTCCACGCCCTCCACCTCTTCCACCCTTTCCAATCACTCCACCCCTCTACCTCTTCCACCCCTTCCAATCACTCCATCTCCTCCACCTCTTCCAATCACCCCACCCCTTCCAATCACATCACCCCTTCCACCTCTTCCAATCAATCCACGCCCTCCACCTCTTCCGCCCCTTCCAATCACTCCATCCCCTCCACCTCTTCCAACCACCCACCCCTACACCTCTTCCAATCACTCCACCCCTCCACCGCTTCCACCCTTTCCAATCATGCCACCCCTCCACCACTTCCAATCACTCCACGCCCTCCACCCCTTCCAATCACTCCACCCCTCCACCTCTTCCACCCCTTCCAATCACTCCACCCCTCCACCTCTTCCACCCCTTCCAATTACTCCACCCCTCCACCTCCACCCCTTCCAATCACTCCACCCCCTCCCCGTCCACCTTTCCTCCAGCCCCCCGAACGTCCATTTGAGGCCAAACGACCGTGAGCACGATGGACACACCGACTTGGCATTCAAGAAGATGTACCATGATGAAAGGGATCGCATCCCCGACGAACCTCAATCACTTGCCCAGTCGCGCCTCCTGGTCGGGTTCCCCACGTGGGAGGGGTTCGAAACTGGGGGTCGCGACCCCTCGACCCTCTGATCAAGGCCCACTGGCCTCTTAGGGTCTCTTTTCAACGGATCTGAGAAAATAAAGGATCACTTATATGGCAACAGCTACAGCTGATTGGATGGTAGTGATGATGGCGATGGTGATAATGGTGATGATGATGGTGATGATGATGACGATGATGATGATGATGATGATGATGATGATGATGATGATGATGACGATGATGGTGATGATGGTGATGATGATGATGATGATGATGATGATGATGATGATGATGATGATGATGATGATGATGATGATGATGATGATGATGATGATGATGATGATGATGATGATGATTATGATGATGATGATGATGATGATGACGACGACGATGATGATGATGATGATGATGATGATGATGATGATGATGACGATGATAACGGCGATGAAGATGGTGATGAAGATAAAAATGAAGATGAAGATGATGAGGAGGAGGAGCAGGAGTAGAATGGTGACGATGATGACGATGACGACGACAACGACGACACTGATGATGATAATGACGATGATAATGCTGATGATTAGGAGAAGGAGGATAATCATTAAATTCGCATCTATTTCAACTCTTACAGATAATTAAGTAATCTCTATTATCATCAAATTCCCCCTTCCCCCTTCCTCCACGTTTTTACTGACTTCTCTAATCAACATATCTTCATCATCACCATCATCACTATCATCATCATCATCACTATCATCATCACCATCTTCATCATCGTCATCACCACCATCATTATCACCATCACTACCATCATCATCACTATCATAATCATCACCATCATCATCATCATCACTATCATCATCATCATCATCATCATCATCATCATCATCATCATCATCACTACAATCGAATAACATCAGCAATGTCACCATCAAAAAATATGGACGAAAATCCAAATTGTCATGAATGGTATGTAGAGTTTCTCTCAAAAAAAAAAAAAAAAAAAAAAAAATTGGTCAGTTAAGAAAAAAATGTGAACTCGAGGCATCGGAGGAAGAAGTGAAAAATTTAAAGAAAAAAAGAAAAAAAGAAGAAGGGATGAAGACGAAGGAAAGAAACAAAGAATTAGAAGAAACGTTGGTGAAGAAATCACAGAGAAAGAGAGAAATAAAACAGTAAAAAAAAAAAAAAAAAAAATTGTTCGAAATGAAATCTAAAGAAGATATGGACGAAGGAAGAAGAAGAAGAAGAAGATAAGAAAGGAGAAGAAAAAATGGAGCGAGAAAAGGGAAGCTGCGAACAAGTGCAAGGTAAAATGAGGGAAAGGTAAGGATGCGGTGGGGAAGGGAGGGGGAGGGAAGGAAGGGAAGGGAAGGGGAAGGAAAGGAAGGAAGGGAAGGGAGGGGGAAGGGGAGGAAGGGAAGGGAAGGGAAGGGAAGGGGAAGTAAGGGGAGAAAAGAGAAAGAAGAAAGAGGAGGGAAAGGTAAGGCTGCGGTGGGAAAGGGAGGGAGGGGGAAGGAAGGGAAGGAAAGGGAAGAGGAAGGAAGGGAAGAAAAGAAAAAGGAGAAAGAGGAGGAAAAGGGAGAAAAAGGCAAGGGAAGGGAAGGGAAGGGAAGGGAAGGGAAATGAAGGGAAGGAAAAGAAATGGAAAGGAAGGAAGGGAAGCGAAGGGAGGGGAAGGGAGGGAAGGGATGGAGAGGGAAAGGAAAAAAGGGAAGGGAAGGGAAGGGAAGAGAGGGGAAGGAAAGGAAAGGGAAGGGAAGGGAAAGGAAGGAAAGGGAACGGAAGGGAAAGGAAGGGAGGGAAGGGGTGGGAAGGGAAGGGTAAGGGAGAGACGAGGAGGGAAGAGAAGCGAAGAGAATGATAGGGAAGGGAAAGAAAGGGAAGGGAAAAGGAAGTGAAATAAAGGAAAGGAAGAGGGAAGAAAAAAAAAGGAAGGGAGGGGAAGGGAAAGGGAGGGACGGGAAGGGAAAGAAAGGGAAGACAAAAGAAGAGTAATGGAAGAGAAGAGAAAGAGAAATAAAGGGAAACATTAAAGAAGAAGAGAAAAGAGGGGCGAGAAAGAGAAGAAAGAAAGAGAATGAGAAAAGCGTAAAGGGGAGAGGAATAAACTACGTAACGAGAAGAGAGCTCACGCTCGGGAAAGAGAGGAAAAAGAGCACACGAAAAGGAGGTCAGGAGAGAAAAGAGAGAGTGACAGAAGGGTAACAAAGAGAGATGTGCCCAGAGACGGACGGAGGGTCCGAAGAAAGACAGAAGGAGATTAGTGGAGATGAAGTGAGGACGGGGGAGGAGGAGGAGGAAGGAGGAGTGGGAGGAGAAGGAGGAGGGGGAGGAGGAAAGAGGAGTAGGAGGGGGAGGAGAGGGAAGGAGGAGGGGAAGAGGGAGAGGAGGGGGAGGAGAGAGGGAGAGGAGGAGGAGGAGGGAGGAGGGAGAGGAGAGGGAGGAAAGAGGGGAGGATGGAAGAGGAGTAGGAGGGGGAGGAGACAGAGGGAGGAGGGGGAAGAGGGGGAGGAGGGGAGGAAAAATGAGTGGGAAGAGGGTAAGATGGATGAGGAAAGCGAGGAGGAGGAGGGAGGTGTTGAGAAGAGGGGGAAGAGGGGGAGGAGGGAGGAGTAGAAGGAGGAGGAGGATAGGAGGAGGGAGGCGGAGGGAGTTGAGGTGGAGAAGGAAGAGGAGGACAAGGAATAAGAGGAAGAGAGATGAGAAGAAAAAGATGAGGAAGGAAGAGGAAGAGGAGGAGGAGGAATGGAAACAGGAGTAAAAGAGAAAACAGGAAGAGGGAACTAATCAGGAGGACGAGAAGGAGCAGGAGGATGGAGGAGGGCGAGGAGGAGGAGGAGGAGGAGGAGGAGGGAGGAGGGAGAAGGCAGGAGAAGGAAGGAGTAGAGGGTAGGAGGAAGAGGAGGAGAAAGAGGAGGAGGTGATGGAGGGGGAAGCGTTTGAGGAAGAGATTGATTGGAGTTGGGGAAATGCTTGGTGGAGAAACTTGAAGGAGAACCGGAGAGAAAAGTTGAAGGAAGAGAAGGAAGAGGAGGAGGAGGAGGAGGAGGAGGAGGAGGAGGAGGAGGAGGAGAAGGAGAAGGAGGAGGAGGAGGAGAAGAAGGAGGAGGAGGAGGAAGCGGAACAGGAGGAAGAGCCAAAACATACAAGAGGAGGCAAATGGATGTGAAGTGAAAGAAGGAGGGAGAAAGAAAGAGAGAAAAGGAGAGAGAGAGAGAGAGAGAGAGAGAGAGAGAGAGAGAGAGAGAGAGAGAGAGAGAGAGAGAGAGAGAGAGAGAGAGAGAGAGAGAGAGAGAGAGAGAGAGAGAGAGAGAGAGAGAGAGAGAGAGAGAGAGAGAGAGAGAGAGAGGAGAGGGAGGGAGAGAGAGAGAGAGAGAGAGAGAGAGAGAGAGAGAGAGAGAGAGAGAGGAGAGAGAGAGAGAGGGAGAGAGAGAGAGAGAGAGAGAGAGAGAGAGAGAGAGGGAGAGAGAGAGAGAGGGAGGGAGGGAGAGAGAGAGAGAGAGAGAGAGAGAGAGAACGAGAGAGACTGAGAGAGAGGAATAAAACAACGTTTCGTAGAATACAAAGACAACAAAAGATCAGACAAAACAAAAGTAAAAAAAAAATAAAATAAAATGAAGAAAAAAGGGTGTAGCGAGAAGTGGGTAGATAAAATAAATGGAAAATAAAAAGTGGAAAACGATGATAAAATTTGGGAAAAAGAGAAGAATAGCGAAAAGTGAACAAAGTTAAGGAAGAGGGGATTGAGAGAGAGGATGAGAGCATCCAGAAGTAAAAGAGAAAGAGAAAGAAAAGAAAAAGAGAAAGAAAAAGAGAAAGAAAAGAGAAACTGGGATAATACAAAAGGAGAGTGAGAGGAAGGATGAAAAGAGGAAAAGATGAAGAATTGGTAAGAAGGTAAAAATGAAAATAAAAAAGAGAATTTAAAGAGTTTGTAAAAAGAGCAAGGACGGTTAGTAAGAAAAATTAATAACAAAACAAAGAGAAAAAGAGAGAAAAAGAAAGAAATAATAAGAAAGAGGAACAAATGATAGAGAGGGGAGAATGGAATAGATGGAGAAAGAAAAAAGAGAATAAGAAAAAAGAAGAGAGTAGCGAGAGGAGGAAACGGGAAAAAGAGGAAATGGAAAGCGGAGGAAGAGGAGAAAGAGTAGAAAAGAAAAGAGAAAAGAGGTCATAATTAACAACGCCAAAATTAATATGGCTAAAGAAGAAAAAGAAGAGAGGAAGAGAAAGAGAGAAAATTAGACATATGCATACATAAATACATACATACACACTTATACACATACATTTTTACATACATACATGCATACATACATACATACATACACACTTATACACATACATTTTACATACATACATGCATACATACATACAGTACATACATACATGCATATATGCATACATGCATCCATACATATATACATACATACACACATACAAACATACATACAGTACATACAAACATACATATATAAATACATACATACATATACATACATATATACATACATACGTATATACATACATGGATAGATAGATATAGATATAGATATAGGTCAATTTAGTTATATATATAGAGAGAGATATATAGATAGATTTAGGTAGATATAGATAGATAGATAGATGGAGAGAAAGAGGGAGTGAGAGGGGGTAGAGAAACATAGAAAAAAGAGAGGAGGAAAAAAGAGAAAAAGAGAAAGAATGAGAAAAAAGAAAGAGAGAGAGAGGGAGAGAGAGAGAGAGAGAGAGAGAGAGAGAGAGAGAGAGAGAGAGAGAGAGAGAGAGAGAGAGAGAGAGAGAGAGAGAGAGAGAGAGAGAGAGAGAGAGAGAGAATAACGGATATCGTGCAAAGAAGAAAAGAGAGAAAACAAGAAAAGAGGAGACAAGGGAGGAAAGAGAAAGAAGGAAAGAGGAGGGAGGAAATAAAAAGAGGGGACAGAGGAGTGAGAAATGAGGAGGAAGAAAAGAGGAGGGAGGAAAGAGGAGGGAGAAAAGAGGAGAAAGAAAATAGGAGGGAGTAAAGAGGGAGCGAGTAAAGGGGGAGGAAAGAGATAGGAGGAAAAAAGAGGAAGAAAGGAAGGAGGAAAAAAAGGAGGAAAGAGGAGAGAGAAGAGAGGAGGGAGGAAAGAGGAGGGGAGAAACAAAGAAGGGAGGAAAGAGGAGGGAGGAAAGAAAGAGGGAGAAAAGAGGAGGGAGGAAAGAGAGAGGGACAAAAGAGGAGGAAAAAGAGTGAACATAAGATTACAAGAATGAAGAAGAGGGAGAAGAAGAGAAGAGGGAAGAAAAGAGGAAGAAAAAAAGAGGAGGAAGGAAAGAGGAAGGGAGAAAAGAAGAGGGAGGGAAGAGGGAGAAGAAGAAAGGAGGGAAGAAAAGAGCAAGGAGAAAAGAGGAGGGAGGAAAGAGGAAGGGAGAAAAGAAGAGGGAGGGAAGAGGAAGGAGAAAAGAGGAAGGAGAGAAGAGGAGGGAGGAAAGAAGAGGGAGAAGGAAAGAGGAAGGAGGAAAGAGAAGGGAGAAAGGAGGAGGGAGGAAAGAAGGAAAATGAAAGAGGAGGGAGGAAAGAAGAGAGAAGAAAAGAGGAGAGAGGAAAGAAGAGGAAGAAAGAGAGAGGAAGGAGAAAAGAAGACGAAGAAAAGAGGAGGGAGAAAAGAAGAAAGAGAAGAAAAGAGGAGGGAGAAAAGAAGAAAGAGAAAGAAAGAGGAGGGAGGAAAGAAGAGGGAGGAAAGAAGAGGGAAAAGGAGAGAGGAGGGAAGAAAGAAGAGAGAGAAGAAAAGAGGAAGTACGAAGGAAGAGGAGGAAGGAAAGAGGAGGGGGGAAAGAAGAGGGAGAAGAAAAAGAGGAGTGAGAAAAGAGGAGGGAGGAAAGAGGAGGGGAGAAAAGAAAGGGGTGGGGGGAGGTGGAGAATCGATTAGGCCACCAAGCGGTGGAGAGAAAAAGGTGAAAGGTTGGGAGAGGGTGGGAGAGGGGGTGGGAGAGGGGGTTGAGGGGGTGACTCAATTTGGGCTGAAAATTAGGAGGATCATTAATGTTTTGGAGAAAGGGGCGGGGCGGGGGTGAGGGGAGGGGGCGGGGCTGAGACCAGGTCAGCACAAAAAATGGAAAGAGGTCATGGACTGGATCGAAGGCCAGCGAAGTGTGACCTTGCCCCTTCAAGAAGGATAAAAGAAGGCCCAGGGGAAGGGGGGAAGGGGGGAAGGCGGGAGGAGGAGGACGAGGTTTCTCTGAAGGCTGTACAAAGGCGAAAATGATAAGAAAGATAATATAAAGTAGATAAAGTTCCGAGAAGGAAACAAGGGTGGTGGGTGGGAGTGGAATGGGTGGAAGTGGAATGGGTGGAAGTGGAATGGGTAGGAGCGGAATGGGTGGGAGTGGAATAGGTGGGAGTGGAATGGGTAGGAGCGGAATGGGTGGGAGTGGAATGGGTGGAAGTGGAATGGGTAGGAGCGGAATGGGTGGGAGTGGAATAGGTGGGAGTGGAATGGGTAGGAGCGGAATGGGTGGGAGTGGAATAGGTGGGAGTGGAATGGGTGGGAGTGGAATGGGTGGGAGTGGAATAGGTGGGAGTGGAATGGGTAGGGATGGAACGGGTGGGAGTGGAATGGGTGGGAGTGGAATAGGCGGGAGTGGAATAGGCGGGAGTGGAATGGGTGGGAGTGGAATGGATAGGAATGGAATGGGTGGGAGTGGAATGGGTAGGAATGGAATGGGTGGGAGTGGAATGGGTAGGAATGGAATGGGTGGGAGTAGAATGGGTAGGAATGAAATGGGTGGGAGTGGAATGGGTAGGAATGGAATAGGTTGGAGTGGAATGAGTAGGAATGGAATGGGTGGAGTGCAATGGGTAGGAATGGAATGGGTGGGAGTGGAATGGGTAGGAATGGAATGGGTAGGAATGGAATGGGTGGGGGTGGAATGGGTAGGGGTGGAATGGGTGGAAGTGGAATGCGTAGGAATAAAATGGGTGGAAGTGGAATGGCTGGGAGTGGAATGGGTAGGAATGAAATGGGTGGGAATGGAATGGGTGGGAGTGAAATGGGTGGGAGTAGGTGCTTGCGTTTGATCTGGCTACCCCCCTTTCAAGGGGTAAAGAGACCCTTGGTGTATAAATAGATATAAATTTCTATACATGTAAAGCCATTGAAGGACACCAACCATAAAGGACTTGGGTCTTCTTCTTTGGGGGACAGACGAGGACCAGAAGAAGGATAGTCTTCGGGAAGGTCATGAGAAGGGGAAGACCTTGATGAAATCGATGAAGGCTCCTCAAAATGGAAGAAGGTCCCACTGGGATCCTTCTTAGGGAAGGCCAGGGAAGGAAGGTCGGCCTTCAGGATAGCCACAGTTAAAAAAAAAAAAAAAAAAAAAAAAAGTCACTGAGGGACTCAAGCTCCTTCAAGGTCAAATGATGTCCTTCAGCGAAGGAAGGACACAAGGTAGAAAGGAAAGGAAGAAAATTCAAGTTCGGACACACTAATGCAGCGTTATACTCCTCAGTCTCTGGACCGGCCATGACCCCCCGCCGAGACCATGCAAGTACTTGGAATAATTTATTCCTAACTAGAATAAAAGAACATAAAGAATAATTCTTTGTTAAAGGAATTCCCCTCTCGGATTTCTAAGGGTAAAGGAATGACATACGAGATAAAGTTGTACACAGAGAGAATGAGAAAGATTTGAAAAAGCCAAAGTTTTTTTTTTTTTTTTTTTTTTTTTTTTTTTTTTTTTTTTTTTTTTTTTTTTTTTTTTTAGAAAATTATGGAGAGACAAAAGTTATGCTATCAGAGATGGCGACCAGGGTGGGGAAGGGGGGGAGGGGGAGGGGGAGGGGGGAGGGTGAGGGGAAGGGGGGAAAGAGGAAGGGAGAAGTGTAGAAATTCGAGAAAAATTCTTTTTCGAAAAAGTGTTTGAACAGGGAGAATGTGTGAGGTTAAAACGGTTTCCATAATAATAATAACAACAGCAGCAACAACAACAGCATTGATGGTAATGATAATAACAATGATGATGATGATGATGATGATGATAATAATGATAATGATAATTATGACAGTAATAATAATGATAGTATTATTATTAATAGTAATAACAATAATAATAATGATAATAATGACAATGATAATAATGACAGTAATGATAATGACAATAACAATAATATTAATAATAATAATAATAATAATAATAATAATAATAATAATAATAATTATTATAATAATAATGATAATAATAATAACAATGATAATAATAATGATAATAATAATAATAATAATAATAATAATAATAATAATAATAATAATAATAATAATAATAATAATGATAATAATAATGATAATAATAATAACAATATAATAATAATAATAATAATAATAATAATAATAATAATAATAATAATAATAATAATAATAATAATAATAATAATAATAATAATAATAATAATAATAACAATAATGATAATAATAATAATGATAAAAATCACCACCCCATTCCCACGAAGCAGGAAGTGAGAAACCCTTGGTAGGGCTGCCCCTGTCAGTTGCGGCATGCTACAGGTTTTTATTAGGCCGATGTCAGGTCGCCTCCCCTCCTGGCCAGGACTGTCAGAGCTAACGTGACAAACCCGGTATCCACTGGGCTTCCGCGTGGCCCCATGATATATATATATACATATATATATACATATATATATACATATAAATATATATTTATATATATATACATATATACATATATACCGTATATATATATTTATATATATATACATATATACATATATACTGTATATATATATATATATATATATATATATACATATATATATGTATATTACGAAAGAGGTGACACAGCCACCAGCTAGAACGCGAGTAAGCGTAGAGATTCTAGAGAAAATAATCATAAAACAAGAAAATAAGTCTAACTAGAATTTGCATAGCCAAATTAATCTATACATAATGAAAATCCCGGTCATTTTTTTGTTCATTTCCCAAAAAGACAAATTCTAGATTTGCATTCCATTCCTAGAAAAGAAGAGAGAAAAAACATGGCGGAGGTCGAATGTGTGAATAAAGCAGTTTAGATAATGGTGGCGATTTTTTCTTTCTTTTTCTAAGCCATTGCAGACATTATAGAAAAATTCCAGGAAATTCCTTCAAGAAAAAAACGTCAAAACACGGAGAAAGTACAAAGTTAGAATGGTTTACGCAAAATAGAGAAGGTGGGGGGATGGGGAGCGGAGCGAGGGGGAGGGGGGGAAGAGCAGGGGGTAAGTGAGGACCGGGAAGAAGGGGAGACAGTGGGAAGGGGGAGAGAGCGGGGAAGACAGTGGGGGTAGAGAGAGAGCCAGAGAGAGAGAGAGAGAAAGAGATAGATAGAGACAGAGAGAGAGAGAGGGAGAGAGGGAGGGAGAGAGAGAGAGAGAGAGAGAGAGAGAGAGAGAGAGAGAGAGAGAGAGAGAGAGAGAGAGAGAGAGAGAGAGAGAGAGAGAGGGAGGGAGAGGGAGAGATAGAGAGGGGTGACGAGGGAGACAGAGAGGGAGAGATCGACAGAGACAGACAGACAGAGAGAGAGAGAGAGAGAGATAGAGGGGGGTGAGGAGGGAGACAGAGAGAGAGGGAGAGATAGACAGAGACAGACAGACAGAGAGAGAGAGAGAGAGAGAGAGAGAGAGAGAGAGAGAGAGGGAGGGGGAGAGAGATAAAGGCTGTGTAAAGCAAAAAGAGACGAAATCTCAGAAAAAGGTCAGAAGAGGATAATGAGAAGTAGATGAGTAGATTGGACGGTAGACAAAGCCAGCGAGTTTGCTCGCTCAAGTTGATGAGGTAGATCATTTTTCCTGGCCAAATTTGATGACGTCAAGGCCAGCACGTGGGAGAGGAGGGCGGATTGAAATTGAGGAGTGGATGAACAATCACCGTCAAAGAGCCGCGCAAAAATAGACGAAGTTGAGGCATAGAAAGAAAGAAAAGATGCAGGGAGAACAATGAAGAACACTGAAGAACAAAGACTGGGAAAGAAGATAGAACAAGTAAGAACAAAAACGATGTAAAGTCTGAAATATAGAGTGTCTAAGTAATAAGTTTATAAGCGAAGTAAAGAAAGAATAGAAAAAAAAAACATGATCATAATGATCTCGGGTGTTCTTGGGAAAAAAAAAAGAGTAATAAAGGTAAATTAGTGCCCATTTAGAGTTAATGTGAGGAGGAGTCGACGCAAACAAGGATTTAGTTAGTTAGCCAGAGACCCCACTAAAATATAACTAGCAAGGCAATATTGGGAAGACAAGATTAATATAGGCCAGTTAGGAGAGTGAGGTATAATTTGGTGATATGGGAGGAAATTAAGATCACTGAGGGGACGACCAAAATAATAAGACGGGAGAGAGCGCATTGACAAGAGATATTATGGTCTTAGGCTAAGCGCTGAGACGCAGGCGGCACAGGCGACGCAGCACAGAGAAAAGGCAGACTTCCTGTTGCTGAACTGAAGTACAGTTTGTTCTTCTCTCTCATTTGAAATACTGAGGTAATACATCTAGAAGCATTTCAAGTTAAATAGAAGTTCAAATTATACTTCAATTCAGTAACAGGTAGTCTGCTTTTGGTCTGTGCTGCGTCGCCTCTGTCACCTATGTGGCCTGAGTCTCATAGGTGGTCCCCTGCAAAACCACCGACCTAACCTCGAGGAGACGTGCAAGTTAACTTATCGGGCAAGTGAGTGTTGACACTAGGATAGTTTGGAGGCAAGTTGACTAGCTTTCTGTTAACATTGGGCAAGTAGAGGGGTAGTTTACAAGTCGCTAGCACTAGCAGCTACTAAACTAGCTTCACGTCAACGAGGCTTAAGATTGCATATACGACAAAAGTGCATAGGAAGTGTTGATAAAGTATTGGAATGATTTCGGTTCTATAAGGTAATTTCCAACTAAAACAAAGAAGAAATGTTCAATAAATAAATAAATAAATAAGTATATAAATAAATAAGAGAGGTTGGGGGCAAAAAATTCTATCTATATTCTATTTACCAAAGCCTTCTTCCTCCTTGTAAAGGAGGTCGTCAGCCAAGGCATCCTTATGCCTTCATTTCTTGTAGGATGAACATAGAGAGCTGGATCATTAAGGACCTATCACACTGAGCTATTTTTCCTCCGACATCCTACCTCCAACTTCCCTTTGAATAACTAGAATATGACTTCGTTTACAGATATCTAGACTTCTCTAAGAACCTTTCAACAATTTGTCTAACATTTGTCTAGGTTTACAATATCCTAGATCATCATTCAGCTTTGCTATATGTAACGGAAAAGCAATTAGATATTTGGAGATTTGAAAATTCAAATATTGTAACCGACGTCGTTTTCACTCAAACGAACTCTCAACTGTCGGCGCTGGGGAAGCCCGTGGAAGCCCAGCGTGATACCATCTTTAGAGGAGCGTTTCCCAACCTGGGGTGCTGAAATTAATTATAAGAGGTCCTGGGAAATGATGCACACAAAAAGGATATTGATATATATATATCATTGATTACCCAGTTGTGCATATTTGACTTTTTCAATACTATTTTATTTTTCTATGGTGTTCTTATTTCTTCTACAAACAATATTGTAAATTTGTTTCAGTTCTTAGGAATCAAGAAAACAAATCATCATGTAGTACACTTCACTTTCTTTTATCCTTCTAGTTACAAAATAGGGGTGCTGGGCTGCTTAGACATGACAACAGGGGATGGGTGCTATGGTCGGAAAAGGTTGGGACAAAAGTGAAAGTCAGGGAATAATGACAGGTATTTACCCTCTCACCACCATCATGAGGTGCAACCCTGAGGGGCTGGCATTCGGTCTCCGGGCCGGACACAAGAACTCTCTCTATCAAATTCAATTGTATTTCTTTCACTTTTCCATATATGGTGAGCTGACAACCGACGACTGATCTCCTCCCCATACCACTTTCAGACGGTGACATAGAAACACTCGAACACAGGGAAATCCTCGGGTGGTTCTGAGAACCGTTGCCAGACACTGTGGGGCTGCGGGTTTTCAATCAATTGGAAATTGAGCTAATAATGGATTGAATGAGGGTCAAATGAGGAAGACAGGGTAGAAGAGGAAGAAAGGAACTGACGAGGGGAAGTGGAGATTTTGAATCATCGTGAGAGGAAGAGAGGAAGAGAGGTAGAGAGAAGAAGAGGAAGAGAAGAAGTGAGAAAGAAGGGAAGAGAAAAAGAAAGGAAGAGAGTAAGAGAGAAAGAGAGGGAGAGAGGAAGAGAGGAAGAGAGTAAAGGAAGAAGTGAAGAAGATGAGAAAAGAGGAAGAGAGGAATAAAGGAAGAGAGTAAGAGAGGAAGAGAAGATGAGAGGAAGAGAAGAGAGGAAAAGAGTAAGATAGTAAGGGAAGAAGAGAAGATAAGAAGAGAGGAAGAGAGGAATAAAGGAAGAGAGGAAAAGAGTAAGAGAGGAAGAGAGCAAGAGAGTAAGGAAAGAAGAGAAGATAAGAAGAGAGGAATAGAGGAATAAAGGAAGAGAGGAAGAGAGGAAGATAGTAAGGGAAGAAGACAAGAAGAGAACAAGAGAAGAGAGGGAGAGAGCAAGAGATTAGAGAAGAAAGGAAGAGAGGAAAGGAAGAAGTTGAGACGATTCCCAGGGAAGATGAGAGGAAGACGAATGATTTTGAAAAAAGGTCGATACGTTGTGGGACTCAGGAAGGATAAGTCGGGAACTTGAAGTCCCGGAGGGCGATGGTCAAGGAGTGGGAAGCAAAACGGGGGGGGAAACTAATCAGGGAAGGAATTGGAAGAAAGGAGTTAAATTCAGGGTAATCCAGGGGTAAGTTAGGGTAAATATTAGGGAATTTTAAGACTCAAAAGGGGGTCAGCAAGAGGAAAAGGAAAGGGTAATCCAGGGGAAAGTTAGGGTAAATATTAGGAGATTTTAAAAATTAAAAGTGGATAGGAAGAGGAAAGGGAAAGAGAGGGAATTATTCTGGGGGGAAATTGAAAGAAATTAGTTAGATTTAGGGTAATCCTGGGGAAAGTTGAGGCTAAATATTAGGGAATTTTAAGACTCAAAAGGGGCCAGGAAGAGAATAGGGTAAAAGAGGGAATTATTCTGGGAGAAAATTTAATGAAATTAGTTAAACTTAGGGTAATCCAGGCGAAAGTTAGAGTCAGTGTTAGGGAATTTTAAGACTCAGAGGGGGCAAGGATAAGGAAAGGGAAAGAGGGAATTATTTAGGGAGAGAATTGGAAGAGGCGTGTTAAAACTAGGGTAAAACGAAGAAAAACTAGGGTAACATGGGGGAAAAAACAGGTTAGAAATTGAAATTTGGGGAAGAAAAGGAGTAATCAAGACTAAAATAGGGAAAATTAGGATAAAAAATAAAATAATCCAGAATAGGACATACACAGACTCGTAACGAAAATAGGGTTAAAATAGGGGTAAAACAGGGAATACAAGAAGGACAAACAGGGTTAAAACAAGGTTAACAAAGTAAAACAATTCAAGATTGAAAAAGCATTAGTGATAATAGACGGGGATTTTTTAATCACCGAGATGACGTTCAGGAAGAGGAGAAGAGAGAGGAGAAGGAGAAGGAAATGTGAGGGGAAAGGACGCGCCGAGGGGACAGAGGGGTACACAGACCATGAAATGAGGGAAATCGAAGGAACAGACCTGTAAGTCTCGAATGAATTTCTCATGAGGAGGGCCGTTGAGGACGATGACCTGGACCTCCAGCATTGGGGTGTCTTGTGTTCACCTGAATAAAATACCTCCTAGAGTTGGTAGGAATGCACACACACACACACACACACACACACACACACACACACACACACACACACACACACACACACACACACACACACACACACACACACACACACACACACACACACACACACACTATATATATATATATATATATATATATATATATATATATATATATATATTTCGATAAACAGTGTGCATGCGTAGTCTGTATATGTGCGGGTACATGTGTACGTAATTATGTGTAAATGTGCACGTGTGTGTGCATGTATTTATGTGTGTGCATGTGTGTAAATGTGCATGTGTGCACGTATGTATGTGTATGTGAATATGCATTTGTGCGTGCGAGCATATGCGTAAATATGCATGTGTGCATGCATGTGTGCGTGTATTTGTGTGAGTACTGAGTATGCATGTATGTGTGTACGTACATACAAGTTCGTGCACGTTTATGTGGACGTGTGTGCGTGTATGTGTGCATGTACGTGAGTGTGTGTGTGTTCATATGTGGCGAAGGGAGGGGGAGAGGGATAGAGAAGGCAAGAATAATTATTAATAATTGAGATTCTCCTAAAGCCGACCTTATACCATGAGCAAATACGGTCGAATGTCCTTTGTTTCTGGTACCAATATATTTATAATAATTTCCCAAACTATTTCAATCAGTTTCGTAACAACCTTGAATTTATCTAAATCTCATTTCTTAGTAATACAGTTTTATATGATATTATTCAGTAACAATTTAATTCTCCAAATTAATCTTTGTAAACATGACTTGGCTGTTGCTTCTTGTAAACAACAAAATCAGAAAATAGCTATTTGTAAAATGTAGATCCGATACTTAGCTTATGAAGTGGTCAACATAATTGCCACGTTTCTAAAAGTGATATTCAGTGTCATAATATATTTACCTTATAATACCAAAAGCATTATATTATTAATTACCTCTATATGCATTCTAAACAAATCCATATATGTATACGTTAAACAAGATACATATTCGTTATTATCCTTTTTCACATACGAAAATAATAAAACATGAAATGGCAACATCCCCTTCACCACAGTTCCAGTCGATATGACGTCATTATCATATCAACGGTCACCCAGTACACAAAATTTAGTTGACGTTTTTATCATTATCTAACAAATACCAACATCTACATTTATAATTCCTTTACCTGGTATTCCTAGAATATTGTAGAAAAAGTATTCCATCGTTTTTTTCCACGGGCTTAAGAGGAATGCGTTGTATTTACACATAAATTTTGTAAAACTCACACAATATTTTCAAACCACACACTGCGTACTTTCGGCTGGAAATGTAAACAATGCTTAGGACAAAAAGTATCGCGGAATAAAAATTAGTGCACTAGTTTACTGCATCCTATATAAACCCACGAAAGATAATCGACATAACTATAACATTCCACATACAAGATAAAAATTTGTTAAGCCTGTATAATACAGATTCTGATATATGTAATATATATATATATTTTTTCTGCAGAACTGAACACTGCATATGTATTCCTCCGCTTATTGTTGAGCTACCTTGTATCCATATTGTATACATATTAAGACGTATTTTTCTATTAGAATAATTTTATAATATGGATATGCGTGTTTGTTTGTATGCTCTATGTGCATGTGTGTGTGTGTGTGTGTGTGTGTGTGTGTGTGTGTGTGTGTGTGTGTTCACCTCGGATCTGCTGCAGTCTCTGTCGAGACGGCCAGACACCACCCTACGGCAGTGAGCTCAGAGCTCATTATTTGCCGATCTCTGGGTAGGTCTGAGACCACTCACACACCACACACCGGGACAGCAAGGTCACAACTCCTTGACTAACGTCCCGTACCTACTCACTGCTAGGTGAACAGGGGTTACACGTGAAAGGAGATAAACCCAACTTATCTCCGCCCGGCCGGGGAATCGAACCCCGGTTCTCTGGCTTGTGAGGCCAGTGCTTTACCAATCCGCCACCGAGCCGTGTGTGTGTGTGTGTGTGTGTGTGTGTGTGTGTGTGTGTGTGTGTGTGTGTGTGTGTGTGTGTGTGTGTGTGTGTGTGTGTGTGTGTGTGTGTGTGCGCGCGCGTGTGTGTCTGTGTGTGTAATTCACCATGGTCTTGATTCACCATTGTCTCTGGATCACGTATTGGTCTCATGATCGACAGCTATTTCACTCCCGGATGAGAGCTCAGAGCTCGTATATGACCAATCTATGGGTAGCGATACTGAAATTATTTCAGTCCTGGACGGGATTCGAACAAGAACCGCCTTAGTGGTGGCCGGAAACTCTACCACTGCGCCATAGAATCGTGTGTATGTGTGTGTGTATGTGTGTGTGTTTGTATGTATGTGCATACACGTATATCACAAAAATAGATTACAAAAAAAAATGTTAATATCTACAGCTGCACCAAACTTAACTAAACACTTAACCTCGTTTACAGGGTTAGGAATAAATAAATAAAGACTTAATCACGAAAAAAAAAATAACATGACTGCTGAAGGTGACCTACGAGGAGAAATGACACGAGTGCTGAAGGTAAGGTGCAAAAAGAAATGTCTGAAACTAACCTAAGGAAAAAAATAAGATTACATGACGGCTGAAGTTAACCTAAAAAAAAAATACGAAACACAACAGTCAGACAAACCTTACGATGAATTTAAGGAAAAACGGAGGCAAATGAGAGAGAAAAGAAGAAATAAAAGTTGAAATAGAAGATGAAGGAAGAAAGTGTGGTAGGAATTAGACGGTGGTGGAAAAGAAGAAGAAGAAGAAGAAGAAGAAGAAGAAGAAGAAGAAGAAGAAGAAGGAATAGAATGGTGAAGAAGAAGAATAAAAAAATGTTCGCACGGGAGGCAGAGGAAGCGACAAGGAACAAAATTCCATTTGCAAATGAAAATAGAGGAAAAAGAGACAGAGGGAGAAAGAGAGAAAGAGAGAAAGAGAGAGAGAGAGAGAGAAGGACAGAGGGAGAAAGAGAGTGACAAAGAAATAGAGAGAGAGAAGGGGAGAAAGAGAGAGAGAGAGAAGGACAGAGGGAGAAAGAGAGTGACAAAGAAATAGAGAGAGAGAGGGGGAGAAAGAGAGAGAGATATATATAGAGAGAAACAGAGGCAGACAGAAACAGGTAGACATAGACAGATAGACAGGAAGAGAGAAACAGAAGTCGTAAGACAGATATAGAGATAGAGCATGAAATAGAAACAGAGATAGAAAGGATTAGAGAGAAAAAGAGGGAGAGAGAGAGAGAAACAGAGAGAGGGAGAGAGAGATAGGTAGGGAGACAGAGGGAAAGAGAGAGAGAGCGAAAGAAAGAGAGATATAGGTAAAGAGACAGAGACAGAAAGAGAGAGGGAGAGAGAGAGAGAGAGAGAGAGAGAGAGAGAGAGAGAGAGAGAGAGAGAGAGAGAGAGAGAGAGAGAGAGAGAGAGAGAGAGAGAGAGAGAGGGGGGGGGGGGGTAGGGAGACAGAAAGAAAGAGATCGATCGAAAGAGAGAGAGATATAGGTAAATAGACAGAGTCAGAAAGAAGAGAGAGAGAGAGAGAGAGAGAGAGAGAGAGAGAGAGAGAGAGAGAGAGAGAGAGAGAGAGAGAGAGAGAGAGAGAGAGAGAGAGAGAGAGAGAGACGGAAAGAAAGAAATCGATCGAAAAGAGAGAGATAGGCAAATAGACAGAGTCAGAAAGAAAGAGACAGATAGACAGACAGACAGACAGACAGACAGACAGACAGACAGAGAAAACGCGAAGGAGAAAGGAGACAAAGAAGAATAAGAAAGTAAGCCAGACCGAACGAATGCGAAAAGAATAAGAAGAAGAAGGAGAAGGAGAAGAAGAAGAAGAAGAAGGAGAAGAGGACGAATTCAGACGCGGCGAAAATTAAGATAACTGGCTCAGAGATCAACTTGAGAAAAAGGGAGAGAGAGTGAGAAGCGGCCGGAGAGAGAAAAAGAGATATAGAGAGAAGACACGGAGTGAGAAAGAGAAATAAGAAGAAGAAGAAGAAAGAGAGACGAAAGCGGAGACAGAAATGTGAAGCTTGGCAGCAAATAAAGAAGGAAGAGGAGAGGGATAGAAACATCACGAAGGGGAGAGAGGAGGAGAGGAGGGAGGTGGAGGGGGAGGGTGCGGGGAAATGTGAGGGGGGAAAGGAGTAGAACAGGGAGTATGGAGGAGAGGGGGAGAGGGGGGAGGGGAAGGGGAGGGGAGAGAGGGAGGGGGAGGGGAATTGAGAGAGGGAGAGGGGAGAAGAAGGGGGAAGTAGAAGGGGATTGTGAGGGGAGAAAGGAATAAAGCAGGAAGGGAGTATAGAGGAGAGAGGGGAAGAGGAGGGGGAGAGGAAGAGGGAGAGGGAGGGGATGGGGAGGGGAGGGTGAGGGGAGCGGGAGGGGAGAAGGAAGAAGAAGGGGGAAGTAGAGGGGGATTGTGAGGGGAGAAAGGAATAGAGCAGGAAGGGAGTATGGAGGAGAGGGGGAGAGGGACAGGAGGGAGAGGGGGAAGTGGGGAGAGAGGGAGGGGGAGTGGGGGGTCAGGAGGGGGAGAGGGAAGAAGAAGGGGGAGGTAGAGAGGGAATTTTAGGGGAGAAAGGAGTGGAAGAAAGAAGAAGGGGAAAGGGGAGGGGGAAATGAGGAGGAAGGAAGTGAAAGGTGGAGGGGAAAAGAGGAGAAGGAGAAGGAGGAGGAGGGAGTTGGGGGAAAGGTGAGGGGGCAGAGGAGGGGGAAGGGGGAGGGGGAAGTGGGAGGTGGAGGGGTAGAGGTGAGAGACGGAGGGGAGGTGGAATATGATAAAATAAAATAGAATAAAGAAATATACTAAATAGATTATAATAAAATAAAATAAAATAAAATAAAATAAAACAAAACAAAATATGATCAAATGAAAAAATATAAAATAAAATAAAATAAAATAAAATAAAATAAAATAAAATAAAATAAGATAAAATAAAATAAAATAAAATAAAATAAAATAAGACAAAACAAAACCAAACAAAACAAAAACCAAAACAACAATAAAACAAATATAAAACAAAATAAATAGAATTACAAGAATAAGCCAAACATCTTCGTTGCATGTACATTAGCCCAAGAAGTCTCAGATTATGTGTAACGACGCCCCCGAGCGCTACAAAAACTCCGACCCTCAAGGTCACTGAAGAAGGGGGATATCCGCTCAAGGACGAAGGAGAATCGAGGAGCCCGTTCTCGAGGTCAACCTTGACAGCCCAAACAAAACAAACACGGCAAGCGCAGCGCCCCCAGGTAATGTTTTGCAAGGAAGAGGAGGAAGAGGGGGAGGAGGAGAAGGAGGAGGAGGAGGAGGAGGAAGAGGGGTCGAGAGAAGAAGAGAAGGTGAAGGCAGGGAGGGTGGGGAAGAAGGAGGAGGAGGAAGAGGGGTCGAGAGAAGAAGAGAAGGTAGAGGCGGGGAGAGTGGGGAAGAAGAAGGAGGAATGGAGGAGTGGGGAGAGGAGGGAAAGGAGGAGGAGGAGGAGGAGGAGGAAAAGGGGACGAGGGAAGAAGAGAAGGTAAAGGCGGGGAGGGTGGGGAAGAAGAAGAAGGTATGGAGGAGTGAGAGGAAGAGGAGGAGGAGGAAGAGGAAGAGGAGGAGGAGGATGAAGAGGGATCGAGAGAAGAAGAGAAGGTGAAGTAGGGGAGGGTTGGGAAGTCGAAGGAGTAATGGAGGAGTGGGAGGAAGAGGAGGAGGAGTAGGAGGAGCGAGAAGAGAAGGTAAAGGAGGGAAGGGTGGGGAAGAAGAAGGAGGAATGGAGGAGTGGAAGGAAGAGGAGGAGGAGGAGGAGGAGGAGGAGCGAATAAAAGAAGAGAAGGTGAAGGCGGGGAAGGTGGGGAAGAAGAAGGAAGAATGGAGGAGTGGGAGGAGGAAGGAGAAGGAGAGGAGAAGGAGGTGAATGCGGGGAAGGTGGGGAGGAAGAAGAGGAAATGAAGGAGTGGGAGAAAGAGGGAGAGGAGGAGGAAGGGGAGGAGATGAGGAGGAGAAGGAGGCGATGAGGATAATGAGGAGGAGGAGGAGGATAATGATGATGATGATGATGATGATGATGAAGAGGAGGAGGAGGAGGAGGAGGAGGAGCAGAGGGATAAAAACGGAGAGGACGGAGAGGAAGAAGAGGAGGAGAAGTAGGAGGAGGATAAAAGCGGAGAAGATGGGAACGAGGAAGAGGAGTTGTAGGAGGAGGAGGAGGAGGAGGAGGACGGAAGGGGAGGAAGGAAATATGAAAGTGGAGGAGGTGTGGGAGGAAGAAGAGGAGATGGGGAAGAGGAGGAGGAAGGAAACGAAGGCGGAGGAAGAAGAAGAGGAGGTGTATGAAGAGGAAGAGGGGGAGGAGGGGATTTGAAAGAGGAACATGAAGGTAGAGAAAGAGAAGATGGAAAAGGATGAGAGAAAGAGTAAGAAGAGGAGAAGGAGAAGGAAGAAGAGGAGGAGGAGGGGAGGAGGAGAAGGAGGAGGAGGGGAGTAGGAGGAGGAGGAGGAGGGAGGAGGAGGAGGAGGAGGAGTGAAGGAGGTGCAGAAGAAGAAAGAGACAGAAAAAGAGGAGGTGGAAAAGGTGGGGAAAATGGAGGAGGAACAAGAGACGTAGGGGAAGAAGAAGAGGAGGAGGCGGAGGAGGAGGCGGAGGAGGGGGCGGAGGAGAGGCGGAGGAGGAGGAGGAGGACTAGGAGGAGGAAGAGGATGCGGATCCGGAGGAAGAGAAGGAGCAGAAGGAGGAGGAGGAGGCGGAGGAGGAAGAGGCGGAGGCGGAGGAGGAGGAGGAGGAGGGAGGAAGAAGCGAAAGGAACCTAAAAGGAGAATAAGGAGACGAAAAAGAAGAAGAAAAAGAAGGAAAAAGAGAAGAAGGAGAAGAGGAGCAAGGAAGGAAAGAGGAAACAGCGTCGATGGTCGCTTTGGCTTCAAAGAAGAAGCGAAGAAATAAGATCTAGCTCCCCCTCCCCCTCCCTCCGTCCCCCTTCCCCCCTCCCCCCTCTCCCCCTCTCCCCTCCCCCTCTCCTTTCTTCCCCTCCTCTCCCCCCCACTCGAAAGAGAACGCCGTACCTCTTTGCGTAAAGAGGAAAAGTAAGAAGACGGAAGAGAAGCGCAAAGAGGAGAGGATAGGAGAAGAGAGGAGAGGAGAGGAGAGGAGAGGAGAGGAGAGGGGAGGAGAGGAGAGGAGAGGGGAGAAGAGAAGAGGAGAGTAGAGTAGAGGAGAGGAGAGGAGAGGAGAGGAGAGGAGAGGAGAGTAGAAAAGAGGAGAGGAGAGGAGAAAGGAGAGGGAAGAAGAGGAGGGGAGAGGAGAGGAGAGTAGAGGAGGGGAGAGGAGAGAGGAGAGGAGAGGACAGGAGAGGAGAGGATAGGGTAGGAGAGGAGAGGAGAGGAGGGTAGAAAGAGAGGAGAGGAGAGGATAGGAGAGGATGGGAAGGGAGAATGGAGAGGAGAGGAGAGGAGAAAGGAGAGTAGAGTAGAGTAGAGTAGAGGAGAGGAGAGGAGAGGAGAGTAGAGGAGAGGAGAGGAGAGAGGAGAGGAGAAATGAGGATAGGAGAGGAGAGGAGAGGAGAGGAGAGGAAAGGAGAAGAGAGGAAAGAAGAGAGGAGAGGAGAGCAGAGGAGAGGAGAGGAGAAGAGAAGAAAGAAGAGGAGGGGAGAGAAGAGGAGAGGAGAGGAGAGGAGAGAAGAGGAGAGGAGAGGAGAGGAGAGGAGAGGAGAGGAGAGGAGAGGAGAGTAGAGGAGAGGAGGGGATAAAGGAGAGGAGAGGAGAGGGTAGGAGAGGAGAGGAGAGGAGAGGAGAGGAGAGGAGAGGAGAGGAGAGGAGAGGAGAGGAGGGGAGAGGAGGGAACAAGACAAATATTTAGAGATTTAGGAGGGGGAGATGAGAGGTAGAGAGAAGATAGATAACGAGGACGAAGAGGAGGAGGGTGAGGAGGCAGAACAGGAGGAAGAGAAGGAAGAGGAGGAAGAGGATAAAGAGGAACAGGAGGAGAAGGAGGAGGAAGAGGAGGGGAAGAAGAAGAGGAAAAAGACCAGAAGCATCAGTAGTAGAGGAAGAATGAGAGGGAAGAGGAAAAGGAAGATGAAGAGGAGGAAGAGGAGGAGAAGGAGGAGGAAGAGGAGGAAGAGAAGGATGACATACTGAGGACGTTAATCACAAAGGAGTTTAGTTCAAGAGTTTAGCTCAGACGAAGGAACGGGGTTAAGAGTAAGGAAGGAAGTAAGGAAGGAAGGAGGGAGGGAAGGAGGTAAGGAGGGAAGGAGGGAAGGATGGAAGGAAAAAGGAATGGAGGAAAGATGTAAAGTAGGTAGGAAGGAGGTAAGGAGGGAAGGAGGGAAAGAGGGAAGGAGGGAAGGAGGGAAGGAGGGAAGGAGGGAAGGAGGGAAGGAGGGAAGGAGGGAAGGAGGGAAGGAGGGAAGGAGGGAAGGAGGGAAGGAGGGAAGGAGGGAAGGAGGGAAGGGGGAAAGGAAGGAAGGAGCGAAGGAGGGAAGGAGGAAAGGAAGAAAGAAAGAAAAAGGGTATGGAAGAAGGAATGGAGGAAGGATGGGAAGTAGGTAGGAAGGAGGGAAAGAGGGAAGAAGGGAAGGAGGTAAGGAAGGAAGGAGGGAAGGAGGGAAGGAGGGTGGGAAGGAAGGGAGGGAAGAGGAAAGGAAGGAAGGAAGGAAGGAAGGAAGGAAGGAAGGAAGGAAGGAAGGGGGGCGGGAGGAAAGAGGGAACAAGGGAAGGATGGCGACAAGAAAGAAAGGAAGGAAAAGGAGAGAGGAGGAAATGGAGGAAGAAAAAAAGGAAGAAGGATAAGTGGGAAGAAGCATTTTAGAGAAAAGTAAAAAGATGGAAAGGTAGAGGGATTGATGACAGACAGACAGACAGACAGACAGACAGACAGACAGACAGACAGACAGACAGACAGACAGACAGACAGACAGACAGACAGACAGACAGACAGACAGACAGACAGACAGACAGACAGACAGACAGACAGACAGACAGACAGACAGACAGACAGACAGACAGACAGACAGACAGACAGACGGACGGACAGACAGACAGACAGACAGACAGACAGACAGACAGACAGACAGACAGACAGACAGACAGACAGACAGACAGACGGACGGACGGACGGACGGACGGACAGACAGACAGACAGACAGACAGACAGACAGACAGACAGACAGACGGACGGACGGACGGACGGACAGACAGACAGACAGACAGACA
>NC_134798.1:40420394-40425394 GCF_046742065.1 Oratosquilla oratoria
TGCAGAGGCCGAGCTTAAAGGGGACCGGTGGCCAAGAGCCCACAGGCGGAGGAGGAGGAGGAGGAGGAGGAGGAGGAGGAGTAGGAGGCGTAAGAAGAGGAGGAGGAGAGAGAGGAGGAGGAGAACGAGGAGCAGGAGGCGGAGAAGGAGGAGGAAAAGGAGGAGGAGGAGGAGGAAAAGGAGGAGGAGGAGGAGGAAAAGGAGGAGGAGGAGGAGGAGGAGGAGGAGGAGGTGTCGGCTGAGGCACTTCAAAGCCTCTAGGGCCAAGAACCACAAGTCTCCCAGCTGGTGCCGGACAAGTGAGGACAGGAGGGGGAAGAGGGAGGAAGGAGGAGGGAGGAGGGAGGAAGGAGGAGGGAGGAGGGAGGAAGGAGGAGGGAGGAGGGAGGAAGGAGGAGGGAGGAGGGAGGAGGGAGGAGGGAGGAGGGGGAGGGAGGAGGGAGGAGGAGGGAGGGAGGGAGGAAGGAGGGAGGAAGAGGGAGAAGGGAGGAGGGAGGAGGGAGGAGGGAGGAGGGAGAAGGCAGGGAGGAGGGAAGGGGAAGGAGGGGAGCAGGGAGAGGGAGGGAGGAAGGAAGAAGGAGGGAGGGAGGGAAGAAGGAGAGAGGGAGGAAGGAGGAGGGAAGAGTGAGGGAGGGATGGAAGAGGGAAGAGGGAGGAGAGAGAATGGAGGAGTGAAGAGGGCGGAGGGAAGGGAGAGGAGGGAGGAAGGAGGAGGGAAGAGGGAGGATGATGGAGGAACGAGGAGGGAGGAAGGAGGAGGAGGGAGGAGGGAGGAAAGGGTAGTGAGTGAGTTGAGGAAAGAGGGAGGGAAGGAGGGAGGAAGGAGGTAGGATGGGGGGAGGAAGGGGGAGGGAGGAGGAAGGGAGAAAGAAAGGAGGAAGGGAGAATTAATGACATTAGGTGAAGGGGAGGACAGGAGGTAGGGAGGAGGGAGGAGGTAGGAGGGAGGAGGGAAGCGAGTGGTGTAGGGAGGAAGGAGAGAGAAAGGAAGAAAGAGGGAGAGGGGTGAGGGAGGAGGAAAGGAGAGGGAGTGAGTGGGAGAGGGAAGAGGGAGGGTGGGAGGAAGGAGGATGGAGGAGGGAGAAGTGGGAGGACAGAAGGGTGAAGAAGCGAGAGGAAGAGTAAAGGAGGAGGGAGGGAGGGAGGAAAGAGGAATTAATGACGTGAGGTGAAGGAGAGGACAGGAGGGAGGGAGGAGGGAGGAGGGAGGAGGGAAGAAAGAGGGGGAAGGGGGAGGAAGGGAGAAGGGGAGGGAGGAGGAAAGGGGAGGGAGAGAGTGGAGGAGGGAAGAGGGAGGGAGGGAGGAAGGAGTATGGGAGGAGGGGGAGAACAAGAGGGATGGAGGAGGAAAGGGGAGTGGGTGAGTGGGGGAGGGAAGAGGGAGGGAAAAAGGAGGAAGGAGGAGGGAGGAGGGAGGGAGGAGAGAGGAGGAGGGAGGGAGGGAGGGAGGAGGGAGGGAGGAGGGAGGGGGTGGAGGGAGGGAGGAGGGAGGGAGGAGGGAGGGAGGAGGGAGGGAGGAGGGAGGGAGGAAGGGGGAATTAATGACTTGAGGTGAAGGGGGGTGACAGGAGGGAGGGAGGAGGAAGGAGGGAAGGAGGAGGGAGGAGGGAAGGAGGAGGGAGGAAGGAAGGAGGAGTAGGAGGGAGGAAGGGGGAAATGGCATTAGGTAGAAGGAAGGGGAGTGAAGGAGGAAGAAGGAGGAAGGAAGGAGTGAGGGGGAAAAGAAGAGAGTGAAGGAGGAGGGAGGAAGAAGGAGGAAGGAGGAGAGAAGAGAGTCGACAGAAGGGAAGAGAGGAGAGTAGGAAGGAGGAGGATGGAGGAGTAGGAATGAGGAAGGAAGAAGTGTGACCAAGAAGGAGTAAAATGAATGAGGAAGAGGAAGAAGAAAATGAGGAGGAGAGAGGAGAGACAGGAGTAAGAAGAGGATGATGATAAAGAGGAGTTGTAAGAGAGATAAGTGAAAGGAACGATAAAGAATAAAAGAAAGAAAAAGAGGAATAAGAGGAAGAGAAGAGAATGCGTAAGGAGGAAGAAGAAGAAGAGGAAGACAAGTAGGAGGAGGACCTGGAGGAGCGGGATGAGTAGGAGGAGAAAGAAGAGGAGGAAGAGGAAGGTACAAAGAAAGAAAGGAAGAAGATATGAAGAGGAAGTGGTAAAGAGGAAAGAAGAAACAACAATATTAGGACTTTTTGAAGAGGAAGAGGAAGAGGAAGAGGAAGAGGAAGAGGAAGAGGAAGAGGAAGAGGAAGAGGAAGAGGAAGAGGAAAAGGAAGAATTAGAGGAGGGAAAGGAAAAGGGAGAGGAAGAGCAAGGGGAAAAGGAAGAGGAAGAAGAAGCGGAAGAGGAAGAGGGAAAGGAAAAAGAAAAGGGAAAGGAAGAGGAAGAGGAAGAGGAAGAGGAAAAGGAAGAGGAAAGGGTAAGATTGAGTAGAAGAGGAAGAAGAAGAGGAAGATGAAGATGAAGAGGAAGGGGTAAGATTGAGTAGAAGAGGAAGAGGAAGAGGAATAGAAAGAGGAAGAGAAAGTCGAAGAGAAAGAGGAAGAGTAAGAGTAAGAGTAAGATTAGGAGTAGGAGTAGGAGTAGGGGTAGGAGTAAGAGTAAGAGTAAGAGTAAGAGTAAGAGTAAGAGTAAGAGTAAGAGTAAGAGTAAGAGTAAGAGTAAGAGTAAGAGTAGGAGTAAGAGTAAGAGTAAGAGTAAAAGGAAGAGGAAGAGCAAGAGCAAGAGTAAGAGGAAGAGGAAAAGGAAGAGGAAGAGGAAGAGGAAGAGGAAGAGGAAGAGGAAGAGGAAGAGGAAGAGGAAGAGGAAGAGGAAGAGAAGAGGAAGAGGAAGAGGAAGGGGTAAGATTGAGTAGAAGAGGAAGAGGAATAGAAAGAGGAAGAGGAAGACGAAGAGAAAGAAGAAGAGGAAATGGAAGAGGAAGGGGAAGAGGAAGGGGAAGAATAAGAGGAAGAGAAAGAGGAAGAAACAAAAAAAAAAGAAGACAAGGAAATAAAGAAGAGAAAAAATAAAACAAGACGATGACGACGCCTTGAGGCAACAAAGAGAGGTCGAATTGGAACGCGAGCAAGATAAGGACATGAAAACGAATAAGATAAAGATAAGGAGGAGGAGGAGGAGGAGGAGGAGGAGGAGGAGAAGGAGGAGGAGGAGGAGGAGGAGGAGGAGGAGGAGGAGGAGGAGGAGGAGGAGGAAGAAGGTGCACATTATATCGAGCCCGCGGGATGGCTGTTGCTGCCGACGCCCACAGCCGCCGACGCCGCCACCCGACGCCGCCATCCCCCCCCCCCGCCTCCCCGTCCGCCTGCGGCCCTGGAGCTTCCAGGCATTACGAAATGGAAGAGGATACAGAAGCTGATAGAAGTGCAACGATGCCTCCGGGAGGAGGGAGACGGAGGGCGGGAGGAGCGGCCTCGGGGCGGAGAAGGAAGAGGAGGAAGAGGAGGAAGGGGAGGAAGGGGAGGAAGAAGAGGACGAGAAGGAAGGGGAAGATGGGAGAGAGGAGGAAGTGATAGAAGGAGAGAAAGAGGAGGAAGGGGAGAACGAGAAGGAAGGGGACGGACAAGAAGAATGAGGAAGGTGTAGAGTGGAGAGAGAAAAAAAGAGAAGGATGAAGAGAAAGAGGAGAAAGGGGAGGAAGGTGAGAACGAGAAGGAAAGGAACAGACAAGAAGAATGAGGAAGGGAAGAGGGGAGAGAAGAAGAAGAGAAGGAAGAGGAGAAGGAGGAGGAAAGAAACGGACGACAAGAATGATAAAGAGGAAGAGAAGGAGGAGGGGGAGGAGGAGGACCAGGAAAACGAGCAGGGAGAAAAAGGACGAGGAGAAAGAAGAAGATGAGGAGGAAGAGGATGAAGAGAAGAACGAGGAGGACGAGTGGGGCTATCAGGACGACGAGAGCAAAAGGCAGGAGGAGGGATGGGAGGAAGAGGAGGAGGACGAGGAGGAAGAGGAGGAGGACGAGGAGGAAGAGGAGGAGGACAAAGCTGAAAAGATGAGGAGGCGTAGAGAAGTGAGGAATAACAGGAGGAGTAGGATAACGAAAAAGAAAAAGAAAACCAGAAATCACACTACTCTTCAAGAAGTCAAAAAAGCCGAAGACCAATGGAAAAAAAAAAAAAAAAAAAAAAACGGGTAATGCCAACACGAGGAACCCGAGCTTCAATCCCCATAGGGCAGCTGGGGAAGAAGTAATTTTAACATTTCATTGGCAAGCCAGCGATCCTATCCTTAGGGGACATATTGCACCAAAGGGTTGGAGTCATGCAGGTAGAAGAATATTTACGGAACGTGGGTATAGTCAAAAGTATGGGTAGAATGTAAACGCTCTTCTTTTTTTTTCTTTTTTTTTTTTGAGTAAAGAAAAGTCTTCAACCGTAAAAGAATTCTTGGAAGTCACTTTTTTTTTTTTTTTTTTTTTTTTTTTTTTTTTAAGAAGTCCTCAATCATAAAAGAATAGGAACTCAGGTCCATAGGGGCTCCACTAGATTACCCAAGCTATTGACTACATGAAGCTAAAGATAGTAGGGCTTGGTTGCTGTTGTTATTGTTATGAACCATATCTTACTAGCGCTTCTCTCCTTTGGACAATCTAGTGCTCTTGTGGGGCGAGGAAGTGCTGTATTATTCTTGACCCAGGGAGCTCGAAAAAACGTCGGTCAGAGCCTCAGAGTCTTGAAGCTTCCTATCCTCTTTATGAAATTCTGTTCTTGCAAGACGATTCTCTTCTATTTAAAGTAAAGATTCTCAAACTGGTTTCTCGTGTAATATAAGTATGTCTTGCTGTTCTTTGACCTCCTGAAGTCTTTGTGTCAGTGGTTTTTGAAGATTCCTGTGATCTTTATGAAATTCTGTTCTTGCAAGACGACTCGCTTCCATTTAAAAAGCAAAGATTCTCAAACCTGTTTCTCTTATATAATAAGTATGTCTTGCTGTTCTTTGAGCTCCTGAAGAGTCTTTGTGTCAGTGGTTTTTGAAGATTCCTATGCTTTTTATTAAATTCTGT
>NC_134798.1:40437894-40442894 GCF_046742065.1 Oratosquilla oratoria
CTTCCTCTTCCTCTTCCACTTCTTCTTTCTCTTCCTCTTCCTTTTCCTCCCCTCTTCCTCTCACTCTTCTTCTTCATCTTCCTCTTCTTTTTCCTCTTCCACTTCCTTTTCCTCTTCCTCTTCATCTTCTTCTTCCTCTTCTTCCTCCTTTTCTCCTTCCTCTTCCTCCTAACTCTATCTCACCACTACCTCCTTTTCCTCCTTGTCCTCCCTCTTCCTTGTGCTTCCTCCTCCTTCACCTCATTTTGTTTCATTTTCTCCTCTTTTTCTTCCTCCTTGTCTGGCTCTTACGCCTCTTTTTTCTCCTCCACATTCACCCCTACCTCCACCTCCCTCACCTCCTCCTCTTCCTTCTCCTCCTCTTGCTCCTCCCCCGCCTCTTCCTTTTATTCCTCCTCTACCCCACTCACACCTTCTTCAACCCCCAACCATCTCCTCCACCTCTTCCTCTTCCTCCCCCACCGCTTCCTCCTCCTCCTCCTCCTGACAAGCTCTTCCCCCTCCCCACCTCCTCCTTTTCCCCTCCTTCTCCCCAACTCCTCTTCCTCTTCTCCACCTTCTCCTCCTCCTCCTCCTCCTCCCCACGTCTTCCTCCTCCCCACCTCCTCCTCCTCCCCACCTCTTCCTCCTCACCATCACTTCTTTCTCTCCACCTCCTCCTCCTCCTCCTTCTCCTCCTCCACCTCTTCGTCCTCCCCTACCTCTTCCTCCTCCCCATCTCTTCCTCTTCCCACACCTCCTCCTCCTCCTCCCCACGTCTTCCTCCTCCCCACCTCCTCCTCCTCCCCACCTCTTCCTCCTCACCATCACTTCTTCCTCTCCACCTCCTCCTCCTCCTCCTCCTCCACCTCTTCGTCCTCCACTACCTCTTCTTCCTCCCCCATCTCTTCCTCTTCCCACACCTCCTCCTTCTCCTCCATCTCCTCCTGGGGGAACTAAGGGCGATGACGTGTCGACGTGGAACAAGGCGGGGGAATTGGTGGGAGCAAGCGAGCGAGGCTTGGGGGGCTGCCAACACGTCAGGAATATCGAAAACATTTTACCTTTGAACGAACATTTCTACCTTCGTCACCTCCAATAGTCGACCTCCATCCTCTATCCCCCCTCTCCCACCTCTCCCACACTCTCCCCCTCTTCCACCTCTCCCCACTCTCCCCCGTCTCCCCCACTCTCTCCCGTCTCCCCCTCTCTCCCCTTCTCCCCCGTCTCCCCTCTCCTCTCTCTACACTCTCTAAATAGTCTACTCTCCTCTCCCCCTCTTCCCCTCTCTTCCCCTTTCCCCCTATCCCCATCTTTACATCGTCTATACTCTCTGCCCTCCTCTCCTCTCCTCTCTCTCTCTCTCTCTCTCTCTCTCTCTCTCTCTCTCTCTCTCTCTCTCTCTCTCTCTCTCTCTCTCTCTCTCTCTCTCTCTCTCTCTCTCTCTCTCTCTCTCTCTCTCTCTCTCTCTCTCTCTCTCTCTCTCTTTACACTCTCTTCACTCTCTACCCTCCTCCCCATCCCGATCGAAATCTAGAGTACTTGACTCCACCGTCTCTCCCCCTCTCCCCCTCTCCCCCTCTCCCCCTCTTCCCTCTCCCTTTTCCCCCCTCTCCTCCTTTCCCCTTTCCCTTTTCCCCATATCTCCCCCTCTCTCCCTTTCCCCCTCTCTCCCCCTCCCCCTCCTAACTCTACCACCTCTATCCTTCTACCCCTTCCCCCTCTCTCCCCCTCTCCAGAGAACCCAGTCCCAAGTAGTAAGTAACAAAATCCAAGTACCAAGTACCAAGTACCAGACACCAATTAATAGGTAGCAAGTACTAAATACCAAGTATCAAGTACCAAGTACCAAGTAAAATTTAGCATGTACTAAATAACGAGTACCAGGTACCAAGTACCAAGTACCGATTACAAATGATCAAATATCGAGTACCAAGTGCCAAGCACAAAGTAACAGGTACCAAGTACTAAGTACCAAATACCAAGTACTAAGCACCAAATACCAAGTACCAAGTTAGAGAAAAGAATGAATATCCGGCACTCGTTTGTTGCTTTCATGTGTGCAACTTACTTCCAGCAATGACAACAGACACCCAGATGTGCCAACAGTATTCTGTTCCTTCCACGTGTCTGGGTTAGGTCCAACTACGACAACATTTTCAACCAAAGGTCTTCGTATTTATTACCTGGAATGGCGTCTTTTTGTTTGTGAACTCCTGAAGCCGCCCGGACGCTTCTGTCCGAAGAAGACATTTTACGGATGTTACCCACCAGAAGAAAGTATAAAAATTGTTCCACAATGCAAAAGTTGGTTTCGAGGATATTTACGACTTCTTCTACTTCCTTTTGCTGAATAAAATTGTCTTTGGATTTTTTTTTTTTTTTTTTTAGAAATCTACAAAATATGCCATTATGATGAAGAGGCATATATCAACAGCAATGAGGTCTTCGTCCATTCTTTAGGATAATTTCCTGGAGAAAGCCAATTACGAACAGTAGTTCGCCGCGAGCCTGTGTTTACTGGTTTAGAATATTCAATATCCTAACTTACTGAGGAAGAGGAGGAGGGTTAGGAAGAAGAGGGAGGAGCATGGAGGAGGGAATACGGAAGGAAGATGGGGAGGTCGAGGGAGGAGAAGGGAGGAAGAGAGGGAAGAGAAGGACGAGGAAGAGGAGGAGGAAGGAAGAGGAAAGACTGAGATGCAGGAACGAAAAATGAAATGGTAAGGGTAAGAAGAGGAGGGAGGAAGGAAGGTGGGAGAAGAGAGGAGGAGAATAAGGAGAAGGCGGAGGAGGAGGAGGAAGGGGGGGAGGGGGAAGAGAAGGGAGAGGAGGAGGAGAAAGGACCATGTTGATGAATATCACAACGAAGGTGGTTGCGAGAAATTGACCTGGTTGTATCATCCATGATGCACTCTATGCATTTTATATTGGTTAGTTACATTCGATTTTAATCAGATTAAGAATACATTTTCACTTACACAAGAAAATAAAAGAAGAGAAAGTGAAAGAATGTGATGATGATGATGATGGTAATGATAATGATAATGATAGTGATAGTGATAGTGATAGTGATAGTGATAGTGATAGTGATAGTGATTGTGATAGTGATAGTGATAGTGATAGTGATAGTGATAGTGATAGCGATAGCGATAATGATAATGATAATGATAATGATAATGATGATAATGATAATGATAATGATAATGATAATGATAATGATAATGATAATGATAATGATAATGATAATGATAATGATAATGATAATGATGACGATGACGATGACGATGACGATGACGATGACGATGACGATGACGATGACGATGACGATGACGATGACGACGACGACGACAACGACGACGACGACGACGACGACGATAAAGGTAAAATTACAAAGCATATATGAATATGCAAATATACCTGAAACTTTCGGCTGCGCAAGAAACAGGCCATTTGCAGATTTGCCTCAGAACTAAAATAGGTCAACTTCAATTTTTTTTTTTTTTCTTCCTGGGGGAGTTTCCAGGTCTTTCAGTGTGATGACAATCTTTCTCTTTTTTTCTTCTTTGCGTGTTTTTTCTTTTATTTGCTTCTATATTTATTATAATTTTTGTGTCAGTTTATCCAGTCTTTTCCTTCCTTGTTCCACTTGATTATTTATACATTTGTTTATTCCTCTGCGTCCGTCCGGTTTTGCTACGAACCATGTTTCCTGACAGCTATGTCATATGTAATACATTCTAGTTGACAGCAGAAGAAAATTGTATATGTTCACTTTAAACCCACTATCGGAGAAATAATATCGGAAGTACAGGAAAAACTGTATATTTCGACTACTATCTGTAGTCCTCTTCAGCAGAATGGTCACAAGAAGTTAGAGTACAGGTATAAATGAGGTAGTGAGGGGTACAGAAAAGGGGATGGGGAAAGTGGGGGGATTCAGGTTACATGCCCTTGATATGGTTGGGTCAAGGAAGGACAGTTGGTGGTATTTTGTCCTACCGGTCTTGACATTAGTTTGTTGACTACTATCCTCGTAATGCAATCTGGGGGCCAATGACCTTTTAAGGTATTGAAATTAGGATAATGTTTTATTAAGGAAGATTCTATAATTTCCCTACGAAAGCTACAATGTGATTTAAAAATAATTGCTGCATTATCCCAATCCATTCTGTGGTCTTTTTGGCTGGCATGAAGGAACACGGCGGAGTTGACTTGTCCATATTTAATAAAGTTTTTTGTGTTCCTTTAATCTTGTGGACAAATCCCTGCCAGTTTGGCCCCAATAGACATCACCACAGTCTTTACAAGGCAATTTATATGCCCCCGGAGTTGTGGTCCACATTATTCCTCTGATGTACATTTACTACCTTTCTAAAAATACTATTTGGATAATTGTAGATAAATTTAATTTGGTTGTTAGGTAGTAGTTTGGAGACTGAGTAAATAGATTCATTATATGGTACAATGATGTAACTGTTACTCCATTTAAACTTCTCTCTAGAGTTATTTGGTTTATGATAATTAGATTTAGCTTTTTGTAGGGCTTTCTTTAAAAACCATTCCGGATAACCTACGTTAGAGAGTTGTTTATTGATAATTTCAAATTCTATTTGCAAAATTTGTGGACTACAAATCCTAAGGCCTCTAAGATATAGGCCCGATGCAACACTGTATTTAATATCATCCGGATGGTGGCTAAAAAAGTGTAAGTAATTTCCTGTGTGAGTAAGCTTCCTGTACACAGAAAAGGACAATTGGTCTGGGTCTCTTATAACCGAAATGTCCAGGAATGGGATCCTACCTCCTTCTTCCCATTCCACCTTAAAATTAATACTCTAAGCTAAATTATTTAATTTTACAAAGAATTCATCAAAAGAGCCTCACTTTTCATCCCATAGTGTAAAAATATCATCCACATACCTATACCAAAACATGTCAGGTGGTTTAATTTTAGGTAATAAAGTACTTTCAAAATATTGCATGTATAGGTTAGTTAACACTGTTGAAAGGTTAGAACC
>NC_134798.1:40447894-40450394 GCF_046742065.1 Oratosquilla oratoria
TGTGTTTATGTTCTCCATCATCCAAATAATTGGTCTAAAATACTTATCAATATATATATATATATACATTATATATATATATATATATATATATATATATATATATATATATATGCATAATATATCATGTTTGCCATGCAAAGAATTCCCCACAAACAGAAGTGCATCATCCAGAAAGGTATAACAAGGCCGGCCGAAACAGAATCGTGAACATCTGCAAGTTCTCAGCATGCAGCGTTCCGACGGCCGTTTCCCAAACAGATTTTCGCGCGGATTTAACTTCGCTTTTTGGGGGCAAAGGGGCAGTAAACGGGACCGTTTCGCGTGGTTTTAAATTCGCTTTTTAGCAGGGCTGGCCGTAAACGAGACTCGGCGTTGGTTGTCGTGGCTGAGGTGAGTGAATATCGCCATTTACCAGGGTAAATATTCTGACGCCAAATACATACCACTAGTGCCATCTATTGACCGCCCTTTCGTTTACTTTTCCACACTTTTATTTTTTTTTTAAGCTAAATCTCTGTGCTCTGCTTTAACTACGTACAACCTACCAATCCCAAACCCTGACAACTGTTGTAGTTCTGAGGAATACAATAGGAATACAGTAGTGATTACAACCTGGGGGGAGGGGTGGGCTGAAGACAGACTGAAGGGGTTTTAGGTTAAAAGCATCACGTTTCCGAAAGGATTCTAGGATTTGATAAAAAAAATCTAAAGAAAAAGATATATAAATAAATAGTACTAATAATAGATAATTAAATAATTATATAAATAAATAAATCAAATTAAATTTTCCAAATTCTAGAATTTCTAAATTCCAAACTATAAGATTCATAGAAAATCAACTGTGTCACGAATGGTAGAAACAGATTTACAAATGGACAGGCAGACAGATAGATCTAGACAAATAGACAGATCTAAACAGACATCAACAGTAGATAGCCAGACCCAGACAAACAGGCAGACAGACAGACAGACAGACAGACAGACAGACAGACAGACAGACAGACAGACAGACAGACAGACAGACAGACAGACAGACAGACAGACAGACAGACAGACAGACAGACAGACGGATAGACAGACAGACAGACGGATAGACAGATAGACAGACAGACAGACAAACAGGTAAACTAAACATAGCACACATAGGGACAACCTGTGATACTACAACTCGGTAAAGACAGACAGATAGACAGACAAAGGAGCAAAGAAAGTGATACAGCCAGGTAGACAGACAAAGATGCAAAGAAAGTGATACGGACAGACAGACAGACAGACAGACAGAGAGAGTCCGCAAAAGTTTGACTGTGCCAATTTCCCAAATGCAAACGCAGCCAATTGGAGGCAAGCAGACCGGGCACAATTGACTCAAACGTTTGTCGCAAGGGCAAACGCTTGTCATAACTACAAATGTTTACCAAAATAGATAAATAGATATATAAATAAATAAATAGATAAACAAATAACTAAATAACTAAATAGATAAATGAATGAATGAATAGATAGAAAAATGAATAAATAATTAATTGAATAAATAAATTAATAGATAAATATATATGTGTATATATATATATATATATATATATATATATATATATATATACATGTATATATAATAAATAAATAAATTATAGATAGATAAGTAAAAACAAATTAAAAATCAACTTCAGGTTATAGATCAAGAAGTTCTCAAACCGTTTCAGTACAAACACGATTCTATTCAGCTGAAGGGAGAGGACAACAACGAGGACAACGAGGACGAGGACGACGACGAGGATGACTACGAGGGCGACAAAGGTGACTACGAGGGCGACTACGAGGACTACGACGAGGACGACAACGAGGACGACGACGAGGAAGACGACGAGGATGACTACGAAGAAGACGACGAGGATGACGACGAGGACGACGACGAGGACGACGACGAGGACGACGACGAGGATGACTGCGAATAAGACTGCAAGGACGACTACGAGGAAGACTACGAGGACGACAAAAGTGACTACGAGGACGACTACGAGGACGACAACGAGGACGATAACGAAGACTACGACAATGACGACAACGAGGACGAGGATGACAACGAGGACGAGGATGACAACGAGGACGAGGATGACAACGAGGACGAGGATGACAACGAGGACGACTACGAGGACGACAAAACCGACTACAAGGACAACAAGGACGACGACGACGATGACGAGGACGAGGACGACGAGGACGACGAGGACAGTCAGTCTAGCACCTCACCCCGGCAACTCTTGGGGCTCAACTCGAACGGTTCGAGTCCCTATCAAATCGGCAGTAAACCGGCCGAGTTATTCGCCGCCGAACTGGCTTCACGAGGATCCTAGATAAGTGAAAATGACCATATTTCGCCCCTCGAGTTCATTTCACATGGGTGAGCCGTCATTTCACTTGGGTAAAATGTGCCCAAATATTTTTTTTCAATAATTTTTAATTATTTATTCTTCTCCTTTATTTATTTATTTATTTACTT
>NC_134798.1:40460394-40462894 GCF_046742065.1 Oratosquilla oratoria
ATCGTCAGCCAAGACGCCACCTTTGCCCTGTGTGGCCGGACAGCCAGGAAGGACTTAGTTCATCGTGAAAGGAGCCTTTGGAGCAACGAGGCGATGCCCAAACCTACCTTACCACAGCGACACGGCGTATTATGTTGAAAGCCAAACTAATTGAGTCTGCAAACTTGTTATTGGCACTCCTGGTAATTGGCAAAACAGGTCTCCTCTTCTGAGATTGGCAATCCTGGTAATGAAAGGGAAGTGTGCTCTTATGCCCTTCTGACTCGGAGAATGCGGGCAGCTCGCTTGGATGTACACTTGCCGTCTGACGATTGTATTCAGATAAGGAAATCGAGTACTGGCGGTTGAGGGCTACGATCCATCCCACTACAAGAGGATTTTTTTTTTCTTTGTACATACATATACCAAAGGCTTTTTCCCCCTCACACGGGGGGGTAGCCAAAAAGAAAAAGGCATAGAAACCACTCCCACTCATTCCATTTCCTATATATTCCACTCCCCTTCACCCTCCTCCCTCCCTCTTTTCCTGGCACCTCCTGGATGACGGGTCATCCCTGCATCCTGTCCACTGCTCTGGGTCAGAAGCAGTGTCGCAAGATACAACACATCCACAGCAAGGCAGCTTCATAAATTCGGCGACCCCCCTCTCCGTCCCCTCATGCAGATAAAGAGAAGACGGAGAGAAATCCCTTTGGGCTGCGTCAAATTTTTTCTCATACATACTTCCTCACCCCCCATCCCCATCCACTCCCCCTCATGCATCGCAGCAGCATCCATACACAACCCTTCTCCATTCACCCCTATCTTCTGTCCTTTCCCGTCCTTTCTCCACAGACATTCCTTTCTTTTGTAATGCCCCTTTCACCCCATCCATCCATCTCATCCTAGGACGCCCCCTCATATTCACTCCTTCCACCTCTGCCTTTGTAAGTGGTTGAAATCAAGTGATTGAAACCACCCAAAACTGCCTAAGAATTATCTTCTTTTTTTCTATTTTCTTTGCCTTATTTTATTCTACTTTATCTTATTTTGTTTCATTCTGTCTTATCGTATTCGGTTTTATTTCGCTCTGTCTTATTCAATTTTATCTTATCTTATTTTATATTATTTTGTTTCATTTAATCTAAATTGATTTTATTTAGTTTTTATTTCATTTGAATATATTTTATTTTATCCTATTTCATGTTATCTTATTTTATCTTCTTTTATTTTATATTTTTACATTTCATTTAGTATTATTTGATTTTTTCTTGTGTTTTATTTAATCTAACTTAATTTTATTTTACTTTATTTTATTTTGTTTAATCTTATTTTATTCTATTTGGTTTTATTTCATCTTAATCTATTTCATTTTGTGTCTTTTTATTGTGTTTTATTTTAATTTACTCTATTTCATTTTATCATATTTAATTAAATCTTATTTCTTTTGTTTTATTTGATTCTATTCTATTTTATTCGATCTTATTTTAGTCTTTATTATATTTTCTTATCTTGTTTTAGTTATAGTTTCTTTAATAGCATCAATCTAACAGTCTTATAAGAACCAGATGATATAATGACCCTTAGCTTTCCTTTGAGAGCCAAGACTTGTGACACTCAAAGACAAGATAAAGACGGTAATGTACAAAGGATGCGTCTTAAAAAAGTAATGAATTTTGTTTAAGAGGTCTGGGCAGTGTCTGCAACAATGTTGATCTTCAGACGAGTGTGTGTGAATGCCAGACTGGCACAGATGCCAATTTCATGACACCGGCGCCTATTTCATGGCACAGGCGCCAATTACATGGCACTGATGCAGATTTCATGGCAACGGCGCCAATTCCAAGGTACTGGTGCCAATTTTGTGACACCAGCACCAATTTCATGAAACCGGCGCCAATTTCATGACACCGGCACCAATTTCATGTTACTGGTGCCTATTTCATGACACCGGCGCCAATTTTATGGCACCGGCGCCAATTTTATGGCACCGGCGCCAATTTCAGGCATTGATGCAAATTTCATGGATTTATAATGTTATGATGTCAGTTCCAACTTCATGACGTCAGTACCGACTTCATGATATTCCATGATACTTACTGGCAATTTCATGAAATCAGTCCCAACTACAATCCGTTGGTACAAGTTTTATAACAAGTGTGATAGGTTCATGACACAAGTGTGTCAAGTTCATGACATATGTGTGCCGGCTTCCTGGCACAAGTGTGCCAAGTTCTTGATATATATGTGTCGACTTCCTGACACAAATGTGCCAAATTCATGGCATATGTGTGTCGACTTCCTGACACAAGTGTGCCAAGTTTATGGCATATGTGTGCCGACTTCCTGACACAACTGTGCCAAGTTCAAGACATATGTGTGTCGACTTCCTGACACAAGCGTGCCAAGTTCCTGACATATGTGTGTCGACTTCCTAACACAAGTGTGCCAAATTCATGGCATATGTGTGCCGACTTCTTGACACAAGTATGCCAAATTCATGACATATGTGTGTCGACTT
>NC_134798.1:40470394-40475394 GCF_046742065.1 Oratosquilla oratoria
GTTCTAAGTTTAGAATTTTTATCATACCGACCTTTCATTACTCGTTGAGCATTCGCCAAGTTCTCTCTTGCCAACTTCCAAGCTTCTAACAACTTCTCGGTGACCTGGGACACGTATTTCAAAGAAGGAACAGGTGGTTCTTCTTTCATCCATTGTTCATGAAGTATCTTTAGGGGACCACGGACTTCATGACCGAAGACTAATTCTGACGGGCTGAATCCAAGGCTTTCTTGAATTGTTGTTCGGGTGGCGAACAACAAAAAGGGGAGTCCGTCTTCCCAATCTCGAGTGTTCTCAGCACAGAAGATTCTTAACATTGTCTTGAGCGTTTGGTGAAAGCGCTCTAGAGCACCTTGTGATTGAGGATGATAGGCGGAGGAAGTTACATGATTTATACCTAGTGTTACAAGAGTTTCTCTAAACTTGTTGGAAAGAAAATTACTTCCTTGATCACTTTGAATGTTCTTGGGAAATCCTACCATAGTGAAATATTTCAACATTTCTCTGATTATGTTTTGAGCTTTAATATTTTTCAAAGGAATTGCTTCTGGAAAACGAGTGCTCATACACATGATTGTGAGAATGTACTGATTTCCTTTACTTGAAGGAGGTAAAGGTCCTACACAGTCAATAAGAACATTTTTAAATGGCTCTTCCATTACAGGAATGGGATGGAGTGGAGCTTCTACAATTTTCTGGTTGGGCTTACCTACAAGTTGACATGTATGACATGTTTTACAATATTGGGCAACATCTTTGACAACCGTGGGCCAATGGAAATGTTGGGTTATGTTGAACAAGGTCTTTCTTACCCCTAAGTGACCTGCTAAGGGAGTATCATGAGCCAATCTTAGAACATTATTCCTGAAACCAAGAGGGAGGACTATTTGATTCCTTACTTGCCATGGCTGGTCAGCGGTTGCGGTGGATGCTCTCCATTTTCGCATTAGGACTCCGTTTTCTATATAGAAACCTCGTGACATATTTTCAACTTCTCCTGGAGATGAAACAATCTCGTACAAATTTTTAAGAGAAGGATCTGACTTCTGTTCTTTGATTAATTCTGCTCTAGATAGAGAAACTGGTGAAGAAGAAGATGGGTCAGTTTGGGAGAATAGGGATTCTAAATTATAGGTCTCCTCTTCAGATTTCTTGTACTGAGATCTGGTCACAGCACAAGCGGGAAACAACTGTAAGTTATCTGAAGGTTCTACTGAGGTCTTAGGGTTATTTGTTATTAAGGGAGAAATGACTTTGCTTCCAGCGATGTCATTGGCCAACAATAAGGATATTCCTACTATGGGAAGAGAGTCTACTACTGCTACTTTAACCATTCCGGTTGTTAAATCAGACCGCAAGAAAACATTATGTAATGGACATTTTACAATTCCTCCAACTCCTTCTATCAATATATCATAACCTGTATATGACTCACCCAGATTCTGCAAGACAGAATTTAAAATCAGACTTTGCTTTGCTCCTGTGTCTCGGAGTATGGAAATAGGATATTGTTGTGAACTACTACTATGAGATATAGTTCCTGAAGATACAAATGGTTTGAAACAAGGATCATGATCTGATGAGGGGGTTCTACATTACTTGACAATACCGGCTTCTTTGGTAGTTTATCCTGAATAGAGGATTTTGAATCATCTGATTTTATATTACTTACAAGAGTTGGTGTCTTATTGGAGAATGAGGGTGTCAGTCTCTTTCTGCAATTAGAAATGTGATGGCCAACCTGTTTACAATATGAACAAGTTACAGGGGGATTAGTCTTAAACCTTTCCATTCTTTGCCAAGGTTGGTTTGGAGGATATTGATTGAAATCAGACCTGTAACTGAAATGTGATGGGCTAGACTGATTTTCAAAGTGTTTCTTTGGGGACCAAGGATCAGAGTATTTTGTTGAATCTGGAATATATGACTTTGACTTTTGGGATTCCATTTGTCTTGACTTAGGTTTATGATTTAGTGTGAACTCATCAGCCAATACAGCAGCTTTAGTTAAAGTTTCGGGAACATGATCATCTATAAAAATCCTAAGATCTGTCTCTAAGGTATTCTTAAACTGCTCCAATAAAATCAACTGTTTAAGTCTATCTAAGGTGTCCGTTTCACTAGCCAAACACCACCTATTGAATAACCTCTCTTGTTGAGCCGCATATTCTACGTATGTTAACTGAGGTGTCTTCCTATAATTACGGAATTTCTGTCTATAGGCCTCTGGTATTAGTTCATAAGCTTTTAAAAATACAAGCTTTTATATTATCATACTCGCTTTCTGCTTCTGAAAGAGAAGTATAAATTTGCTGAGCCTTACCCTTAAATTGCGTTTGAATGATTAATGGCCAATTTTCTTTAGGGATTTGCAACTGTTGCGCCAATTTTTCCCACTGAAGAAAGAAAATTTCTGGCTCTCCTTCTGAAAATATGGGTAAAAGTTTTACATACTTGGAAATATCTATATGACCTTCCTGAACTACGGGTCGTCTATCAACAATCCTAGCTTCTACTTCTGCCTTCTTTAATTCTAACTCTGCCAATTTGACTTTAGTTTCGTTCTCTCTTTCTATTTGTTTCACTTTAGCTTCCTCTTCTCTAGCTCTAAATTCTGCCTCAATTTGCATTTGTTTCAGTTTAGTTTCCTCCTCTTTAGCTACTTGTTTCGCTTTAGCTTCCTCTTCTCTAGCTCTAAATTCCGCCTCAATTTGCATTTGTTTCAGTTTAGTTTCCTCCTCTTTAGCTTTAAATTCTGCCTCAATTTGCATTTGTTTCAGTTTAGTTTCCTCCTCTTTAGCTTTAAATTCTGCCTCAATTTGCATTTGTTTCAATTTAGCTTCCTCCTCAAAATCTACTCTCCTGACCTTTAATTCAATCTCCTTAATCTTAAGTTCGGTTAGTCGTGCCTCCATTTCTAACCTATTTGAAGGAATTTGTATAGCTGTAATCTCTTCTGGAGATAATATCTCATCTTCGATCAGATTTTCAACAAGTTCCTGAAGTATTTTTTTCTTTCGTAAACTTGTATCAATGTCTACTCCAAAGTGCTTGCCTATTTCTATCAAAGTGTCTTTAGTTTGTTTCTTTAAGAAACTTACCTTGGGATTTTGAACGAATTCTTGAATTATATCATCCATCTCTATAAGAATGTGTTAAATACCTGATCCAATATCCTTGGCAAGGGTCGCCACTTTGTTACGGGCGGCTGGTATGTGAAGAGACGTTACGTATAACGTCTAAGTGCTTAAGAACCAGCTCACTTCTAGAAGCCACTGTAGGACTGAACTATCTGGTCAGGGCCTAGATAATTCGTAAGACTAGAAGTAAAGGTAACAAAGAAGATTCCAGGAAAGGAATATTAAACTAGCGATAAAACTAGTAAACGAAATTATTAATGGAAAATATTTACAGGCAATCAACACAAAAGAGAATGGGCAGTAGGGTCAATGGGACCGTTACATGATTATAAGAATATGGAAATTATCGTTCAAATAAGAAACACAAGATAAGTATACAATATGGTACTATCTAAGTACACAGAGATCAGGAACATGCATCAAAATAAGTAATAAGTACAAATATAAGTAAAGTAATGCAATGTATATCAGACACGTAATGTAGGCAAAAAGGGTGATCACTTCACACCAATCGTCTCATGAATCTAAACCTTCTAGTTTTTATCAAGAGATCAATATGTGGGAATATGACAAGGAATGAGCGGTTTCAACCGCTTATATAGCGGGATACTTCCGGTTAAGGGTGCGGGTGAGGAGGAGGGTAAGTTAACACGTCAACATGGGTAGTTTTAGGACCCTCGACTTGCTTGAACAATCTATTTATTTAGTAACTGTCAAATCTGTGCGCTCCGAACTATTCAGGATTTCGCTTGTCTGTTTGTTCTACAAGAGTGCGCACCTCTCCGCACGTAGGCAAGATTACATATAGTGGACGGGCGTTACTGCTTAACATTGTTACAATACATACATAGACAAGAAATATGAACATAGTTATGTAATACAAAGGAACACAATTCTATAACATAATTACACATATGACGTAATATCTAATTTTACGTTACAATATATATATATATATATATATATATATATATATATATATATACTTTGTGGGTTCGAATCCCGCACCTCTCTCCGATTTCCAGCAGTGACTATGTGTTATCTGCCCCCAAAGCGCATAATTGGTCAAAGGTGACGGCTTCGGCAGCAGCTACCCAGCGCCTCCTGGTGTAAGCTCCTTACCTTCCCCTAAGGGTAGGAAACGGCTCATAATCTTTCAGAATGTAAAGACTCATAATATATCAAGTCATCCATCTCATCCAACGTTATCCAGATCCTTGGATGAATAAAATCCCCTGCCGACATACCTCAGGTGATTAAAATCCCCTGAGGTCATTGAAATGAGTCCCACCACAATTTAGATACGGCGGCACACTAAGCATTTCTCGCTAGCGTGCTACTTGCTTTTGCTACTTCGTTTTGAGTAGAAACGACTTCGGCTAAGATCTTTTGTTCTTCAAATTTCCAAAATGTCAAATTAATCTTGCGTCATCTAGTTAGAAGCTGAATGACGAACTGAGAGAAGTTAAACATAGAATACGATTGTAACCTAAGTCGTTTCTACTCAAACGAAGTAGCAAAAAGCAAGTAGCATGCTAGCCTAGTATGTCGCAAGTTCGCAACTTTTAATCCACTCAGTAAAATAATTTGCCACGCATCAGATCAAAGTCTATTAAATGTAATCAACTTACGACGTCAACACCCATATGTAAACAACTTCAAGAACAAATCCACTTCTTGACTTAATAAAATCATGTGGCGGCATTTAAAATAAATAAAACATGTCCGTAAGTTGGTGACAGCACCTGTTACTGGGCTATTTAACACGCGAGACAGACGTCGTAGAGAACCTTCTCTCCATCGTTGGCCAAAAAACCCGATCAAAACCGTCTCCTTCTGGAGTTGTAACCCCGACGGGCC
>NC_134798.1:40485394-40490394 GCF_046742065.1 Oratosquilla oratoria
TACTGGAAATAATCTATATGTATATATATACATACATATATATATATATATATATATATATATATATATATATATATATATATATATATGCAATAAAAACACTAGGAGCGTGTGTTCACAAATGCGTAAATAACCACTAGGAAAAAGTAAACTAACGAAGCAGAGCGCTTTCGTGTAATTACATCTTCAGTGCAGTGTATCTGCACTGAAGATGTAATTACACGAAAGCGCTCTGCTTCGTTAGTTTACTTTTTCCTAGTGGTTATTTACACATATATATATATATATATATATATATATATATATATATATATATATATATATATGTTTGTCTCCTGACATTTGGAAATAAACTCTCCTACCTGGATTCGAGCCCTCGCCTGAACGGCTTCCTTTTTATAAGACGAAGACCGTACCATCACGCCACCGGTCTTCGTCTTATTAAAAGCAAGCCGATCAGGCGAGGGTTCGAATCCCAATAGGAGAGTTTATTTCCATATATATATATATATATATATATACATATATGTATATATATCTATATATATATATTTATATATATATTTTTTTTTATATATACATATATATATATACAGTATATACATATATATGTATATATATATATATATATATATATATATATATATATCAATGCAAGAAAATTATAATTGTAGATGTGTCACCTTTGTAACAGTGTATCATGATTTCAGAGTTAATTAAATCACAATACATCTGTGTTCTCCCTCGTCTGACTGCAACAGCCAATAAGAACAAATTTTGTGAAGATAGAAGTAATTTCCTGCACCGTGATTGGTCGTCTGTGATGTTAGAATATTTGAATATGAGTCTGGCTTTTGGTGAGGATGCCGTGTGATAGTAATGGGGACTCGGGTAGCAGTTTGGTTAATGATGGCCTTGTTATTGTTGTTGTCGTCGTTGTTGTCGTTGTTAGTGTTTTTGTTGCTGCTGTTGTTGGTCGTGGTGGTGCCGGTATTGTTGTTCCTGTTGCTGTTGCTGTTGTTTTTGTATTTGTTGTTGATGCTTCTGTATTTGTTGTTGTTGCTGTTGTATTTGTTGTATTTGTTGTTGTTGTTGTTATTGCTGTTGTTGTTATTGCAGTTGCTGTTGCTGCTGTAGTTGGCGTTGCTATTGTAGTTGTTGTAGCTGTTGTAGTTGTTGTTGTTGATGATGGTGGTGGTGATGGTGTTATTGTAGTTGTTGTTGCTGTTATTTTTTTTGTTATCGTCATTGTTGTTGTTGCTTGTCAAAAATTGCCACCATATTAATCATCATTACCATTACTAGCAGTGATAGTAATAGTATTAGAAGTAGTAGTAGTAGTAATAGTAGTAGTAGTAGTAGTAGTAGTAGTAGTAGTAGTAGTAGTAGTAGTAGTAGTAGTAGTAGTAGTAGTAGTAGTAGTAGTAGTAGTAGTAGTAGTAGTAGTAGTAGTAGTAGTAGTAGTAGTAGTAGTAGTAGTAGTAGTAGTAGTAGTAGTAGTAGTTGTAGTAGTAGTGGCAGTAGAGGCAGTAGTAGTAGTAGTAGTAGTAGTAGTAGTAGTAGTAGTAGTAGTAGTAGTAGTAGTAGTAGTAGTAGTTGTAGTAGTAGTGGCAGTAGAGGCAGTAGTAGTAGCAGCAGGTGTAACAGTAGCAGTGTTAGTAGTGGTAGTAATTGTATTTATAGTAGTAACATTGGTTGCCGTAGTAAAAGCAACGATAACAATACACAGTATAATGTGTAGGTCCTGTGGTCTGCCGCGACCTGAAAGCCTCCCATTCTCTGATTAAGGAGGGAACTACAGAATAACCTCCTCCTCCTCCTCCTCCTCTTCCTCTTCCTCCTCCTCCTCTTCTCCTCCTCTTCTTCTTCTGCTCCACTTCTTCCTTTTATTCGTTTTCTATGTTTGTTTCCTTCCTCGTTTTGTATATCCTTGTCTTTACACACGTGTGCATACGCAAACTTACAAACACACACAAAAATAAACACACACACACACACACACACACACACACACACACACACACACACACACACACACACACACACACACACACACACACACACACACAATTTAAATATGGAGGTAGAGATAGACAGATAAACAGACAAATATAAAGATGGATATATAGATAGAAAGATAGATAGTTTAGATAGACAGAGAGAAAGATAGAGAAGGAGAGAGAAAGAAAGAGAGAACTGAAGAGAGAGACAAAGAGAGAGAGAAAAAGAGATAGAGAGAAAGAGAGAGAGGGAGAGTGAGTGAGAGAGAGAGAGAGAGAGAGAGAGAGAGAGAGAGAGTATAAGAAATAGAGAAACATATATTTACTTTCATATATTTATGTCCTACATGCCTCCCCTACACTCCATAATGTAAGATTTAATTACTAATATTGTCACATATTTTGTGACCCAGATTGCCATCGTCGGACATTATCAGCCCATTCTCCTACTTTACAATACGATTATCTTTCTATAATGGCTCCCTCATCAACCTCTTTAAACTAACGAATAAGACCACCAATTAGGTTTTATCAATTTGTTGATTTCGTTTCCGTTCGCTAACCTCTCCTTTTCTTTTAATAACCTCGCTTTCAATAAATGTCGTAATCATATTTCAGCGTAGCCACAAGGCTCTCCATGTATACCGTCAATACGGTTTTGTCACAAAAAGATGTTCAATTCGGTTACGGGTGTGTGTATAGTGCTGAAACGTGGACCGCTTCTCTTGCAATGTTTCCAACACGCGAGCTGTTAAAAATCATAGTGAACAATACATGTTCTTCCCGAACGTTCTGTTCACGTAATGAACACCTCATTCCTTAGGCTATGACTAAGGGAATGTTCAGTATGGATAGCTCACTGCAGGGTTTCCGGTCTATTCTCTGAGGGCTGATACAGACCAAGTACTTCAACATTGTGGTTTCATGTGGCTTGGTAAGATGTTCCTTGGTATCTGTTATTGTGTATAACACTGGTATCAAAAAACAAATATTAAGAAAAAAAATCAGTATTCTAAAAATAGGGATGAGAGGTGGTAATGGACATGGAACTGCCTAGTGTAGGCCTCATGGTCTCTTGCAGTCTCCTTCATTCTTATGTTCTTATTCTATAAAATAACGAATAACATGGAGGGGAGGGAGAAAGAAAGCATGACCTCAATGGCCTGTGCTGATCGTTGCTGACCTCGTTTTCATTTTTTGTTGCTGATTTCTACCGATTTCAATTATCTAACTGCTCCGGTGGAACTACCTGTCTTCGGGTGCTTGCCGTTCTGTCTGTCTATCTATCAGTCTGTCTGTATGTCTGTCTGTCTGTCTATCTGTCTGTATGTATGTATGTCTGTCTATCTATTTTTTATTTACCTGTCTATCTGTCTGTCTGCCTGTCATTCAGTCTGTCTGTCTCTCTGTTTGTCTGTCTGTCTGTCTGTCTGTCTGTCTGTCTGTATGTATGTATGTATGTATGTATGTATGTATGTATGTATGTATGTATGTATGTATGTATGTATGTATGTATGTATGTATGTACGTATGTATGTATGTATGTATGTATGTACGTACGTACGTATGTATGTATGTATGTATGTATGTATGTATGTATGTATGTATGTATGTATGTATGTATGTATGTATGTATGTATGTATGTATGTATGTATGTATGTATGTATGCATGTATGTATGTATGTATGTATGTATGTATGTACGTATGTATGTATGTATGTATGTATGTACGTACGCACGTATGTATGTACGTATGTATGAATGTAATGTATGTATGTATGTATGTATGTATGTATGTATGTATGTATGTATGTATGTATGTATGTATGTATTTATGTATGCATGTATGTATGTATGTATGTATCTCTCTCTCTCTCTCTCTCTCTCTCTCTCTCTCTCCCTCTCTCTCTCTCTCTCTCTCCCTCTTTCTCTCTTTCTCTCCCTCTTTCTCTCTTTCTCTCCTTCTCCCCATCCTTTGTTTTTACGACCTCTCAGCCTTGATCCTTGACCTTTGACCTTTCCCCCCCTCCTCCTCCTCCTCCTCCTCCTCCTCCTCCTCCTCCTCCTCCTCCTCCTTTCCTTCATATTTTTCCTCTCCCGGAAAATCTCCTCTTTCTCTCACTTTTTCCTTTCCTCATTTTTCATTATTTGATTCTCTCCTCATATTTTCTCTCTTCTCCTTTGCTTCCTCTTCGTCTTCATCCTCTTGGTATTATCTCTTTCCCTTTCCTCCTCCTCTTCCTCTTCCACTTCTTCCTCCTCTTTTTTTCTCCTCCTCCTCTTCTTCTTCCTCCTTTTCTCTTCCTCATTCTTCCCTTCTTCCTCCTCCTCCTCCTCTTCCTCCTCCTCCTGTACCTCTTCCTCCTTCTCTTCTTCCTCCTCCTCGTCTTCCTCCTCCTCGTCTTCCTCCTCCTTTTCTTCCTCCTCCTCCTCTTCCTCCTACTACGCTTTCTCCTCCTACTCTTCCCCGTCCTCCCCTTCGTCCTCCTCCCCTTCTTCTTTCTCCCTTTGCTCCTCCTCTTATTCCTCCTCCCCTTCCTCCTCATCTTCCTCTTCCTCTTCCTCCTCCTCTTCTGTTTACTGTTCCTCTTCCTCCTCCCCTCCTTTTCTTTCTCCTCCTCTTCCTTCTCCTCCTCCTCCTCCTCTTCTTCCTTCTCCTCCTCTTCTTCCTCGTCTTCTTCCTCCTCCTCCTCCTCTTCCTTCTCCTTTTCCTCATCCTTCTCCTCCTCTTCCTCCTCATCCTCTTCCTCCTCTTCCACTTCCTCCTCTTCTTCCTCTTCCTCCTCCTCTCCCTTCACAGTACCGAAAGCGACCCTATTTCCTCCCCACTCAGCAATTTCATTCTTCCCATAGCCCAATCCCCAATTCACGCGAACTTATCCATCTCGTTGACTTAACGACCGCGAATTGCAGACTCCGCGAAAAAGAGCGATTATGTCTGATTTCCTGCCGAAGTTACCTGCGGAGGAGTCTGTTCCCGCCTGCGGGCGTTCTCCTAA
>NC_134798.1:40510394-40517894 GCF_046742065.1 Oratosquilla oratoria
CACACACACACACACACACACACCCCCCCACAAATATATATATACTCATATATACAAATATATATACATATATATATATATATATATGTGTGTGTGTGTGTGTGTGTGTGTGTGTCTGTGTGTCTGTGTGTGTGTGTGTTTGTGTGTGTCTGTGTGTCTGTGTCTGTGTGTCTGTGTGTGTGTGTGTGTGTGTGTGTGTGTGTGTCTGTGTGTGTGTGTGTGTGTGTGTGTGTGTGTGTGTGTGTGTGTGTGTGTGTGTGTGTGTGTGCGCACGTACATGTGTATATGTGCTTTGTGTGTGTGTTTTTGTGTGTATGTGTGTGTGTGTTGTATGTGTGCGTGCGTACATGTGCATGTGAATGCGTGTACGTGTTCATCTGCACGTGTCCATGTGCGTGGGCATCCATCTCTATATCCAGGACGGATATTTCCTTGAAAGCATATGAGGTTGAAAACAATGGAACATTTTCCCTTTCAGTGTTTTCTTATACTCTCCTACTGTTTACTTTTTTTTTTTTTTTTTTTTTTTTTTTTTTTATACTGTCCTCCAAGAGTACTTTGGAGCTTTCTGAGTCCATACCCAGAACTGGTGTAACGAGAAGCTGGTGTCACCTATTTCCCCATTAAGGAGATCGCATGGGGCAGACACTAAGGAAGAGCTGTCCTCTTGGATTCAAAGAAATCGAACGAAGCTGTCGAGGTGTTGTTGGGGCTGTAGCTCTTAGAGATAAAATTTCTGTTTTTTTTTTTTTTGTTTTTTTGGGTGGGGGCGGTATTTTCGGACACTGAACACTACATTAACCCACCATGCATAGGAACTCTACAAAAATGTCTCTCTTGTTGTTGCTTTTGTAATACAATAATACGTCTTCGTTTACTTCGTTTACAGTAGATCATTGTAATCACGAGGAAGCTGTTTCATGCAGAAATTATATATTCAATAACTAAAGCCGCGACAAAGTATTTTTTGTACAGAATATTTTGTTTTTAGTTTTTATATATTTTATTTCATTTTAGTTTATCATAATACATTTTATTTTATCTTTTGTTTTATTTTGTTTTATTTTATTTATTTTATTTATTTTATTTATTTATTTATTTATTTATTTATTTATTTATTTATTTATTAGTACAAGAAAAGATGGTTGCCATCTCTTTCGCTCCGCCTCGCTGACTCGCCTTTTACGATACACAGGGGGGGAACTTAATGGCGGTATTCTTTTCTCCGACACAAGGACAAGTATGTATATGCTAATATACACCATTTATTTTATTGTTGTATCTCTTCCTTCGGTCGTCTTTGCTCTATTTTTTTTTTTTACTTCAATGCCTCCTTTTGATTAAGTGTCCTTCCTTTTTTGTCAATGACGTCTTATCAAAGACTTTAATTTCTTTCATCTCGTTTTCTTTCTGTGGTGATTACTTTTTCTTATTTTGGAGTAGTGGGGAGAGGACAGACTCTTTGAAGCTACTGTACATGTTGACGATCTCAAGATTTTTTTTTTTTTTTTTTTTAGTCGTCCCGGCCAAAATATATTCGTCTCCTATTCACCAATGTACAGTTTTAGATTAAAGTCATGTGACCCTTCTGAAGACAGAATCGCTGGTCAAAATGGAAATTTGCGACTATTCAGTTGAAGAATTCATTTAGGCTTAAATTTCATTACATAAATGACCTTTTGATTGATTGAGTGATTGACTGGTGGGTTGGCTGATTGACTGGTTTCCAAAGAAGCAGAGATGTAAAAGCCTCTCTGAACGACAGGTCTCGATTCGGACACAAATTCAGACGTGTTTTAAGATAGGACTTGGCCTCGGTCTTGGCCTCGGTCTCGGTTTTGGCCTCGTTCTTGGCCTCGGTCTCGACCTCGACTTGGTCTCGACCTAGGCTTCATTCTTGGCCTCGTTCTTGGCCTCGGTCTCGACCTCGACTTGGTTCTTGGCCTCAGTCTCGGCCTTGGCTCCGTTCTTGGCCTCGGTCTTGGCCTCGTTCTTGACCTCAGCCTCGTTTTTGGCCTCGATCTTGTCCTTGGTCTCATTTTTGGCCTCGGTCTCGTTCTTGGCCTCGTAACTGCAAATCAAACTTGGTATGTGTGTGTGTGTGTGTGTGTGTGTGTGTGTGTGTGTGTGTGTGTGTGTGTGTGTGTGTGTGTGTGTGTGTGTACTTTATTGATTTCTAACATAACATAATTACGATCAAACTAAACAACTTATAGTTAGAGAAGTTTCTAGAATCCACGGAGGTGTGAGATGAGCGAAAACAGCTGAAAATATTGCGAGTTTTTGTGAACTTTTCGTTCAGTGTGTCAATGATCCAGACTTTCTTTGAAAAGAACGACGAGAGCTGAAGGACGAAGTCCGACGGACTCTCCGTGAATCCCAAAGACTCTCCAGAATTCTGTAAGTTCATAACTGGAGAGAATGTTGGTTCTATAACACCAGCTGGTGGTTCCACAAGACCATCTGTTCCAGCTGGTGCTAGGAAACTGTTTCAAGCTAGAGAGGAAGAGAGAATTAAGAGAAACCTCTTTAGCTGATAAAGAGAGCCTCTTGAACCAGAAACTAGAATGTTGGGACCAGCTGGTGGTTCCACAAGACCATCTGTTCCAGCTGGTGCTAGGAAACTGTTTCAAGCTAGAGAGGAAGAGAGAATTAAGAGAAACCTCTTTAGCTGATAAAGAGAGCCTCTTGAACCAGAAACTAGAGAGAATGTTGGGACCAGCTGGTGGTTCACAAGACCAGCTGTTCCAGTTGGTGTTTCAAAACTGATTCAAACTAGAGAGGAAGAGTGAAAGTAGAGAAAGCTATGGAATAGCTATTTTTAGCCTTTTCTAGTAACCTAAGTAATCCTTTGTATGAGATCATTTTCCACGTACCTTACCTCCCCACGTCAATAAATGTTATTAGTAAAAAAAGTGAAATGGATCAGTGATACATAAATACATAAGTAGATAAGTACATAAGTACTTAAGTACATAAGTGCATAAATGCATAAGTGCATAAGTACATAAGTACACAAGTACATAAAAGTACATAAATACATAAATACATATATGCATAAATATATAGGTACATATAAATAGATAACTAAATAAATAAATAAATAAATGGAATAATTAATTAAATAAGTAAATAGGAAAATAGATAAATAGATAAGAAAAAGGTAAGAGAATGGACAAAGAAGATTGAAAAATCAAGTAGGTTAGGCATCCAAAGCGGCAAACAAAATAGCATAGAAAGAGACATCAAGATCAAAGAGAGCGACATGAGGACATTTTACGAAAAATTACAAACTGCAGAAGGTCAAAGAAACGTCCAGAGGTCTGCAAAAGTTGTAAAGATAAGACGTTTAAGAGAGAGAGAAAATATATATAATTTTGGAAAAAAATACGAAAATGGTGAAAGATGTCTTCAAGGAATTGCGAGAAAAAAGATAAGGATCATAAGATCATAAGAATGGAAGAGACTGCAAGAGACCTTTAGGCCTACACTAGGCAGTTCCTTGTCCATTACCACCTATCATCCCCATACATAAAGAGCCTAAAAAGAAAGAAAAACGAAAGAAATACAAAAAAGAAAAGAAAAATGAAAGAAACTAAAAGAAGAAAAGAAAAAACGAAAAAAAAGGAAAATTACAATTTTTTTTTATTTTTTGGGTGGTTGTGCTTGAACTACTCCCTAATCTATCTGTGTATCAAGAGATTTTTCCACCTTATAAGTGAGGTAGCCAAGTCAAAAACGCGCCCCTACTCCCACCCATTCCACTCCCATCCACCACCCCGTCCCCCCTCTCTTCTTAGCTCCTAATGGATGACGGGTCATCTCTGTATCCCGCCCACTGACTTGGGTCAGAAGCAATGTAGCAAGGCACAGCTTAAACTACTGATATGACTTAATCATTTATTGACTTACATATTTTCTATTTATTTATTTTCATTATTCTATATATATGTCTATGTTGTTTTTCTGTTTTGTCTTATTGATTCTTTCTCTTCTTTGTTTGTCTTTTTTGTTGTTTTTATTCGTTCTTTCATTTTACTTTATCTATATTTAATTTTATTCTATTTTATTTCATATTTCATATTCCATTTTGTTTCTGTATAATTTTTTCTTATCTTCAAATATTCATTCTAATTTAATTAGTTTCACTATACCGGTATTTCTATTACATTTCCATTGTACTTCATTTTAATCTATCTTAATTATGTATTTATACATTTATTTTGGGTTCTAATCTTGTCAATCTACTAATTTATGTAATTATATTTAGTCATTAATTTACCTCTTTCTTTGTTTATTCATTCATCCATTCGATCATTCATTAATTAATTCATTCATTCATTCATTCATTCATCTGATAATTTTATTTTTTTCATTCATTCATTCATTCATTCATACGATCTTTAATTCTATTTTATTTTACTTTTTCACTCATTCATTCATTCATTCGTTCATTTATTCATTCATTCATTCATTCATTCATTCATTCATTCAATCATTTATTCTATTATATTTTATTTTTCTTCTTTCATTTGTGAATTCATTCATTCATTCTTGCTGTTTAATTTTATTCTATTTTATTTTACTTATTTATTCAATTATTTATTGATTTATTTATCTGTTATTTATTCAATTATTTGTTTACTAATTAATTAATTGATTTATCTATTGATTCATTCATCTATTCATTTATCTTTTTTATTTATTCGTTTACTTATTTATATAGTTTTTTTTTTTTTCTTTCTGCTGAGTTAAAGTGTAGTTAGCAAATCTCTTGGCTCCATTCCGTTCGGTCGGTTCGAATCCTTTGAACGGATCGTCGTCGTGAATTAACCCTTCGAGTTGACGATACGCCGCTCACTGAGGTCGTCACCTGGCCCGGAAATTAAACAAAGGAATCAATTACGCTCTTTTCTACCCGGGGGTCAACCCTCCTCCCTCCTCCCTCCTCCCTCATCCTCCTCCTCCTCCTCCCTCCCCCTCCTCCTCCTCCTCCCCCTCCCCCTCCCCCTCCCTCACCCTCCTCCTCCTCCTCCCCCTCCCCCTCCCTCCTCCTCCCTCCTCCCTCCTCCCACCCGCTTCCCCCTCCTCCCACCCGCTTCCCCCTCCTCCTCCTCCCTCTCCTCCCTCCCCCTCCTCCCTCCTCTGCCCCCCACTTCCATCCTCTCCCCCTTCCACCCACTCCCTCCCATTTTCTCTCTCGCTCTCTCTCGCTTCCTTTCTCTCTGTCTAGCTCTTTGCCTGTCTTTCTGTCTGTCTGTCTGTCTGTCTCTCTCTCTCTCTCTCTCTCTCTCTCTCTCTCTCTCTCTCTCTCTCTCTCTCTCTCTCTCTCTCTCTCTCTCTCTCTCTCTCTCTCTCGCTCGCTCTCTCTCTCTCTTTCTCTCTCTCACTCTCTCTGGCTGTCTTTTTCTTTCGAACTTTCCTTCTTAAACTCTTTACTCTTCTAGTTTTTCTTTTTCTTTTACCCTTCATGTCCCTGTCTGTCTGTCTGTCTGTGTCTATTTGTATGTCTATCTCTCTTTCTCTCTTTGTTTCTTTCTCTTTCTCTCTGTCTCCTTCTCTTTCCCTTTGTCTCCTTCTCTTTCCCTTTGATTCTTCCTCTTTGTCTCTTTCTTTTCGCCTCTCTCTCTCTCTCTCTCTCTCTCTCTCTCTCTCTCTCTCTCTCTCTCTCTCTCTCTCTCTCTCTCTCTCTCTCTCTCTCTCTCTCTCTCTCTCTCTCTCTCTCTCTCTCTCTCTCTCTCTCTCTCTCTCTCTCTCTCTCTCTCTCTCTCTCTCTCTCTCTCTCTCTCTCTCTCTCTCTCTCTCTTTCTTCCACTTTTCCTTTTGTCTTATTTTTCTACTCATTTCTTTTTTTCCTCTATTTATGTTCTTTATTTCATTCTATCTCTTTTGTTTCTTATATTTCTGATTCATCTCATTTTCTTTTCTTATAATTTTCTTCCATTTATCCTCTTTAATTCTCTTTTTCTTTTCTCTTTATTTATCTTCTTTTTTCCTATTCTATTCACATTCTTTATTTTTATTTTTCCTTCTTTTTCTTCTTTCTTCTTCTCCTTCTTCCTCTCCTCTTTCTTCTTCTTTTCTTCTTCTCTTTTTTTTCTCTTTTTTCTCTTTCTCTTTCCAACTCCCCTACTTCTTCCTTCATTTTTCTCTCTCTTTCTTCTCCTTTTTTTCTTCTTCTTCTCCTTCTCCTCCTCCTCTCCTTTCTCTCCTCCTTTCTTCAACTTCTTCTCCTTCTCCTCCTCCTCCTTCTCCTCCTCTCCTTTTTCTCTTCCTTCTCCTCTTTCTTCTCCTTCTTCTTCTTCATGTTCTCCTTCTCCTTCTTCTTCTCCTTCTCCTTCTACCTTTTATCACTGTTCTTCTTCCCCTTCTTCCCTTTATTCTCCTTTTTTTCTTCCTCTTCTTCCCTTTCTTCCCTTTCTTCCTCATCTTCCTCTTCCCGTCCACCCCCCTTCCTTTCTCTTCCTTTCTCATCTTCCTCTTCTTTCCTTTCTTCCTCATCTTCCTCTTCTTCCCTTTCTTCCTCATCCTCCTCTTCCTCTTCACTTCCTTTTTCGTCTTTTTACTCTCCCCTCTTCATATTCCATTCACCTCTTCTTCCTCTTCCCCTCCTCTTTCTTCTTCCTCTTCCCGTCCACCCCCTTCCTTTCTCATCTTCCTCTTCTCTCTCTCTTCTTCCTGTTCCTCCTCTTCTTCCTCTTCAGGCTGCTTACCGTCCTCCCCCTTTCCCTCCTCATCTTCCTCCTCTCTCTCTTCCTCCTCTCCCTCCTTTTCTTCCTCTTCCAACCGCTTACCGTACGCCCCTTTGCCTTCCTCATCTTCCTCTTCTCTCTCTTCTTCCTCTTCCTCCTCTCCTCCTCCTCTTCCTCTTTCAGGCGCTTACCGTCCGCCCCAATTCTTTCCTCATCTTTCTCTTCTTTCTCTTCTTCCTCTTTCTCCTCCCCTCCTCCTCTTCCTCTTTAGGCCGCATACCGTCCATCCCCTTTCCTTCGTCATCTTCCTCTTCTCTCTCTTCTTCCTCTTCTTCCTCCCCTCCTCTTCTTCCTCGTCCGTCGCCCCTACTTCGTTCCTCATCTTCCTCTTTTCTCTCTTCTTCCTCTTCCTCCTCCCATCCTCTTCTTCCTCTTCCTCCTCCCCTCCTGCTCTTTCTCTTCCACCGCCCCAAGTTCCTTCTTCGTCTTCCCTCTTCTCTCCCTTTCTTCCTCTTCCTCCTCCCCTCCTGCTCTTTCTCTTCTCCCGCCCCAAGTTCCTTCCTCCTCATCTTCCCTCTTCTCCCCCTCTCTTCCTCTTCCTCCTCCTTTCCTCCTCTTCCTCATCCGTCGCCTTACCAATACTTTAACTTTGCGGACGAAATCCGTGGGGGCTTAATGCTCGCGCTCTCACAAGCGTCTCCCAAATGAACGTCTTTGATAAAAAGGAAAGAAGCGCCGGTGGGTTGAGGAGGCTGAACCGGATTAATATCGAGGTTAACCTAAACCCCTTTGATACTCAAGAGACCAT
>NC_134798.1:40527894-40530394 GCF_046742065.1 Oratosquilla oratoria
ATATTCATATATTTATATATTTATATTTATATATAAGATATTTAGATATTTATATATTTATAAGAAAAATTAACAAATAGATGAACAAATGAATGAATGGAGGAATGAATGAAAGAATGAATGACTAAATAACCAAATGAAAATAGATGATTAGATAAATACGTAAATAGATAAGTGAATAAACAAATTAATAAACATTTGAATATATAAAGAAATGAAAAAGAAATGTATATGAAAAATAAAGAAGAAAATAAATTTTAAAAATATGTGAAATATTGAATTAATAGATTTATCAATAAATGGATAAAAACAGATAAATAAATGGAAAATGAATAAACAAATTAATGAATGAATAATTTAGATAATAAAGTTAAACAGATAACTGGATAAATAAATAAATTAATAGAAGAACAAAAATAAATATGAATAATTAGATAGGTACATAAGTTAGTAAATAAATAAATAGATAATTAGATAAATAGATATATAAGCATATACTTAGGAATAAGTGGAAATATGCATTTATGTGCCAACGGATAGTAAACAGATTTACTTGCTACCATCACGTATTAATGTGCGTGCGCGCGCGCGCGCGTGTGCGTGTGTGTGTGTGTGTGTGTGTGTGTGTGTGTGTGTGTGTGTGTGTGTGTGTGTGTGTGTGTGTGTATGCGTGTGTGTATGTATGTATATGTGTGTGTGTATACGTGTACGTACACGAGTGCCTGATTCTACATACACAAATCGTAGCCATACATTGTCGGATACTATTTTTTCCTTTTTTTTTGTCATTCATTTTACAAAGCGTGTGTGTGTGTTAGTTTCTAGAGCTTACACTAGGAACCAAATTTTTCTTATTTTCACTACAAACATTCCCTTAGTTTTTCATCGTGTTTTCGGACCCTTTTTGAGATTGTTTTCTTTGTCTATACTCCAAACTTTCCTCTTTGTTTTTTCTTGTCAAATCGAACGCACTAAACAACACTGAAACATGGCAAAAGTACCGGGGTTTATTTTTTGCGTCGGCAGGGCTTTACCCAAACCGCGGACATAAACCGCTTTGAATCTTCTGTATATTTGCACACGCCCATATGCAATTCCCCAAGTTATTACGAGTTCTGATCCCTTTGTTAGAATTCGAACGCTCTTCCACCCACGCACACACATGTACACACTTCCCCCCCCACGTACACGTACACACGTACACATACACACATACACATAGTGTCCACAAGAATTGTTGACCTTATAGCTTAGTCCTGGTCACTGACAGAGTAATAGAAAATAATAATTTCTAAGGAGTGGAAGGCCTTTGGGCGCGCGCGCGCGCTCGCACACACACACACACACACACACACACACACACACACACACACACACACACACACACACACACACACACACACACACACACACACACACATCGGCGCATGCACACGCACAAACACAAACAAACACACGCACGCACATACACATACACACACACACAGACAGACACACACACACACACACACACACACACACACACACACACACACACACACACACACACACACACACACACACACACACACAGACACACACACATACACACACATACACACACACGCACATACACATTACATGGAATAGATTGAAAGGGAAAGCAGTGAGTGCTAAAATTATACACGACTTTAAGAAAGAATTAATTGCGGAAAGATACAACTGCGGGTCCCTACGAGCATAGTTCTTCTCCCACAAAATACAACTAGGTAAATAGGTAAACACACACACACACACACACACACACACACACACACACACACACACACACACACACACACACACACACACACACACGCACATACACATACACACACAAACATATACACAAACACGCGCGCATGTGCGTACACACACGCGTGCGCAATATGTAAATACAATTATATCTCACATACGATCGTAGGCGAGGCAGCTTGGATATCTGGCATCAACTGAGATGCTTTGATCTTGTTAGGACGACTTGGCGCTTCGCCGTGATCCTTCTGGTTCTTTGTCGGCAAGAGGGAGGACCAAGAGGACGGACGTGATACCTTCAGCAAGGGAACTTCATCCACGGCAGCGGACTCCGAGGGCGAGCTGTACCCGCCGCTCTTGTCACATCTCCTGGAGGAGGAGCATCGCCGAGGGCCAGGTCAGTGCCCACTACGTCTTCTTGAACGTGTCACTAGCCGCCCTTCCTCCACGAGAAGAGTCCTTTCCCTCTTGGAGTCGCGTTCGTCTTTCTCGCGACCTTTTCCGTCCGGGGACGCTTTCACGGCGGAGATGGTCCTCCGAGGGAGAGCGGAGGACATCCCGCCACTTGGCTCTCGAGCTGTGAAGGGCCCTAGGGGGCATAGGGCACCGACACTTCTCATTCGGTCGGTGTCCCTGTCCCCAACTCCCTCTCCAGCTGGACAGCAGCGTCCCTTCGACTGAGTAAGCTTTTCTCTCTATTGGCGCCAGGGAGGAGCATGGAGGCTAA
>NC_134798.1:40532894-40535394 GCF_046742065.1 Oratosquilla oratoria
CACACACACACACACACACACACACACACACACACACACACACACACACACACACACACACACACACACACACAGAATTACCAGTATTAAATCACAATGTATGTCATACACTGAACTGACTCCTTGAAGCGCACAGGCTATAGTACTGTAGTATATAATTACACGCGTACATAGTAGCACGGAAGACATGTAAACGCAGAGGAGTGTCCAAAGGAAAGTGCTTCTATTGTCTTTTTATTTATTGATCTATTTATCTATTAATTAATTAGTTAATTAATCAATTAAATTATTTATTTATTTATTTATTGTTATTTCACATTATTGATCGTGTTATTGGAACCAGCGGTTACAGTGGATAGTCATGTCAGTGTATGCTGCTGTCCACGAGAAATGAGAATGAAAACAAAGTGATGATAATGATAGAAAAAAATATTAAAATAGCTTTAGTAATAACCATCGGTATTGTACCAAATCTATCATTCACTTTGTTAAAAAAAAAAAAAACATATTTTGACTCCAATGCACAAAAACATTTTTATTGTCCCATTGACTCTGGGAAAAAAAAAAAAAAAAATTGTCGTCCGTTTTGATTCTTCCTTTAGAGGATAAAGAAATTGCCTTTTCATTTGCAAACATTTTTGATCTTCTTTCTCTTGACTTAACCTAATTATCTCCTTTCTTTAAATCCTTTCAGTATTGGTTCTCACTTTTACAGGTTATAGCTAACCTTTTCAAAATCGACTTAAACTTCTTTATACGTTCTGCCGCCAAGCGATTTTATTCACTCCCTTGGCCTGGTTCGAATCCCGCACTCCTGTCCGATTCCCAGCAGTGATTGTTAGTTACCTGCCCTAATACTCCCTAAATCATATAATAAGGCAAAGGTGACGGCTTCGGCCGCAGCTACTCAGCGCCTCCTGGCGTAGAATCCACACCTTTTTTGCCACAGTTGTCAGATACTGAGGCTGTATTGTCCCCAAGAGGATAGGCCGGGGATCCTGCATTGGATTCTCAAGACAGAATGCTTTCATTTTCTTTGTTATGCTGAGAGTAAGTGATTTATCATTACTATTATTCTTCTATTCCCTTGTAATTCTTCTTCTTTTTTTCCTCTTTTCTTCTTCTTTCTCCTCTTCTTTTCCTTCTTTCTCTACTTATTCCTCTTTTTCCTTTCCTTCTTTCTCTTCTTCTTCTTCCTCTTTTTCCTCTTCTTCTTCTTCTTCTTCTTCTTCTTCTTCCTCTTTCCTTCTTTCTGTTCTTCTTCCTCTTCTTCCTTTTCTTCTTCTTCTTCTTCTTCTTCTTCTTCTTCTTCTTCTTCTTCTTCTTCTTCTTCTTCTTCTTCTTCTTCTTCTTCTTCTTCTTCTTCTTCTTCTTCTTCTTCTTCTTCTTCTTTCTTTCCTTCTTTCCTTCTTTCCTTTTTTCTGTTCTTCTTCCTCTTCTTCCTTTTCTTTTTTCTTCTTTCTCTTCTTCTTCTTTTTCTTCTTCTTCTTTTTCTTTTCTTCTTCCTCTTCTCCTTCTCTCATTCTTCTTCTTCACATTCTTCTTCAGCTTCTTCTTTTCATTCTTCTTCATCTTCTTTTCCATTTTTCTCTTTTTTCTCTCCTTCTCTTTCTTCTCCTTCTTCTTCTTCACATTCTTCTTCAGTTTCTTCTTCTTTTCATTCTTCTTCTTTATCTTCTTTTCCTTATTTCTCTCCTTTCTCTTCTTCTTCTTCCTTTTCTTTTTTTCTTCTCATTAATCTTCATTTTATGCCTCTTTTCATTCTTTTCCTTCCTTTTCCCATTTTCTTTGTTCTTCTACTATTATTTTTGGACTTTTTTTAGGGGCCATTCTCCCTTCAATGAGATTGTCTCAAACCATACAACCCCCTTCCTCTGCATAAAACTATAAGAACATAAAAACAAAGGAGACTGCAAGAGACCATAAGGCCTACACTAGACAGTTCCATATCCTTTCCACCTATCAATCTTATCCTTAAAGTTATCTTATCTTCTCACGAGCAAATGTTCCATCGCTAACTACACGGTCGTTAGATCTATTCCATTCGTTAACTACTCTCTTTAGTAAACCAGTTTTTGTTTATTTCTTTCTTGAACTTAAATTTGTCCACCCGAAGAACTAAAGAAACTCGTTAAAGGATGTTACGTGGTGGAAGGGGAGGGGGAGGAGGGAGAGAGGGGGAGGAGAGGAGGGGGAGGAGGAGGAGGAGGAGGAGGAGGAGGGGAGGGAAGGGGAAGGGGAGGGGAAGGGGAGAAGGAAGGGAAGGGGAGGAGGAGAGGAAGGGGGAGGTTAAGGAGGACGGGAGGGGAAAGGAGAGGGGGAGAGGAATGGGGAGGAGAAGGGGAAGGGGAGGGGAAGGGAAAGGGGAAGACGAGGGGAAGGAGGAGGGAATGGGGGAGGGGAGAGGGGAAGGGAGAAGGGGGGAATCAATGACCCCTTGTTTGCATATTTCTGCCGTTTCCCGACAGAAACGTACCCAAGCTTCGAATATAACTCTTTT
>NC_134798.1:40540394-40555394 GCF_046742065.1 Oratosquilla oratoria
TTCCGGACCAGCGATAAGGCTGAGGTCCGAACAGGTACCAGACCCGCAAACCACGGAAAAATTCAGTAGAGTGAATATAGCAAATACATCGAATACAGCATACACATACACACACACACACACACACACACACACACACACACACACACACACACACACACACACACATATATATATATATATATATATTATATATATATATGTATATATATATACGAGTATATATATATGTGTATATATATAAATTTATATATATATATATATATATATATATATATATATACATGCATGCATACACTACTACGTCAGTGTAGACATGTTAAGTGACACAGTCGCACCAATAAATTTTGTCACGTCATCCGAAACTATTCGGTCAAGGTCGGCAGTTGTTGGATTTCATGAACGAAATGTTCTGAAAATAGAGGTGACACTGAAGGACTGCCCTTCGGTCGAGCGAGTTGATGTGAGCGAATAAATTTCGTAAAAAGAAAAAATGTAATTGTGCCGGGCGCGAACATACATCAGTCTTTTCTCAAAAAAAAAAAAAAAAGAAAAAAAAAAAATTATATCACGAGTATGGTTCTGACTAGAAAATAAAATAAATCAAATTTATCTAGATTTCAGTTTATCTGCAAGTCACCAATAATTATATAATTATGATATTTGATATATAAAATATATTCAATTTATCTAGATTTCAGTTTATCTAGAAGTTACCAATAATTATATAATTATGATATTTGATATATAAAATATATTCAATTTATCTAGATTTCAGTTTATCTAGAAGTCACCAATAATTCAAGTAAGAGGAAAGTTCTGTACTTCAATTTCGCAAAACTAAGTCTGCCTTTGCCCTGTGCTGCGTCGCCTGTGTCGCCTGCGTCGCCTGTGTCGCCTGTGTCTCAATTTGCACTAAGGCTAATGCTAGGTTTCCTCTAAACTTGTCTCACCAAACATAGCCCCTTCTTTAACAGGTGATAATATTCCTTATATTCGTGTTGCCGGCAAATGATTTGATTAATATCCATTGTGAGAGAGAAAATGGACACTCATAGAAAATGGACCTCAGGATCCATTTTCTGCAGCGGATAATGGATTCCCACTATGGAAAATGGACCCCCCCATTCAAAATACTAGACTTTTTCCTCATTATAAACAGGTAACACATCAACATTTATTAATAAGTATTATTTATTAAAATACCTAACCTAATTTAACCTAACCTAACCTAATGACAATGTATTGTATATTAAGTTGGGGGTCCATTTTCTATAGGGGTCCATTTTCCGCTATAGAAAATGGACCCAGGGTCCAATTATTTACTCTTTTTTTTGGGGGGGGAGGCAGGCGATGCTATTCATTTCCGTGGTACCCCCTCGATAATAAAAGAATTACTGGACTCAAACCATCACCTTAGCCCTATGTGTTTGGGCTGCCTGAGTATGGGTAGGTTGCTGATGTTTGTTGGAGTCAAACTTGGGGCTACGTAGAGAGAAGCCAAGTGGAAGCCAAAGCTCCACAACGCCGAAACTCAAAATTATACACAATTTATGCTTGTGGATATACGCTCTATTTTTTGCGGATGTTTAAGTTTGCTTTCATGGTCAAGTTTGCGTCTGATAATATTCGCGTTTGGCCTCATACGAGTTTTACCGTAAGTACAAAACACGTAGGGCAAAGGTAGGGTTTCTTCCTGATGTAGGCTTACTCGTATTTATCTATTCATATTTGTTATGGATGTCGCCAGGTGATTTAATTCAGCCGAGAGAGAGACCCTCCCCCCCCTTTTTTTTTTTTTTTTTTTTTTTGTCGGGAGCTCAAAGCCAAAGCTATCTCGAATTCTGTTTCCGCTCAACTTTATATTTGTAGCCTTTCGTTTGTATATTATCAATCCCTGAACAAGTCATTATCTTGTTTATATACCGAAATTGGCTACCGTGATTTTTATCAACCTTGGCCTTTACCGCGCCTGTATGTGCGTGTGTGTATGTGTGTGTGTGTGTGTGTGTGTGTGTGTGTGTGTGTGTGTGTGTGTGTGTGTGTGTGTGTGTGTGTGTGTGTGTGTGTGTGTGTGTGTGTGTGTGTGTGTGTGTGTGTGTGTGTGTGTGTGTGTGTGTGTGTGTGTGTGCGTATGTGTGTGTGTGTGAAGGGAGGGTGCTCGTGCGTGTTCATTCGAGTGCCTGCATATGCGTGTGCGTTTGCATGCGTTTGTGTGTGCGTGCATTTGCGTGCATGAACGTGTGAGTGCGTGTTTCATGAATATGGTTATGTACTTCTTAGTTTAATTTTAAATTTTTAATCTAAAGTATTTTGTAATCTAAGAATTTATTTAAATCTAGAAATGGTAGAGTTTCTGCTTCTCCCATCTCTCGAAGCCTATCCTCTATTGGTTAGAAGGAAATGGAAGTTATCTAATTGATTAACTAGATTAGGAAGGTTCGTTGACCGGGTTAGAAGTTACTCTTGTGTGCCTTGTAACCTAGAGGAGATGTAGAGGTAAGAGAGGGTTTAAGTAAATGGGTTAAAGATTAAACTTAACCCTTATCAGGCAGTTAAACGAAGTTTCATTTGAAAAGGTGAATTGGAGGTTTGTTTACTTTTGTTGCATTGTGGGTAAGAGGACGAGATCGGGAATCTCGGCTCGAACTGGAGAGGAATCAGGTCTTCGGGAGGATCACGTCAGTATCTGAGATGTTCTTCGCCTTCTTTAGTTGTTCAATGTAAATAACACCGTCCCCTGTCAGCTGTGGAATGTCCGACGGTCAACAGGCCCTACGGGGTTCACCTGTCCGGTTGACACCACCAGATGGCTCGGCTTCCAACTCACCCGTTATACGGACAAGAGTCCCCAATATAAAGACAAGGGACCCCAACTTAAAGATATTTTCTGGATCATCCCATGTTGGACTAGCACGGATGGTTGTCGATAGACTTGGACTAGATCTAGGAAAGGCGGAAATCAAAACGTTTTCTAATAAAGAGATATATGTTGAAATCGGAGAGAGCGTACGTGGAGAGGATGTGTACATTATACAAAGTGGATGTGGGCAAATAAACGATAATTTGATGGAAATGCTAATCATGATACATGCCTGTAAGATTGCTTCGGCTGCAAGAATCACCGCTGTCCTGCCGTGTTTCCCTTATGCTCGGCAGGACAAGAAGGACAAGTTGAGAGTGGCTATCCCCGCCAAATTAATCGCCAAAATGTTGTCTGTGGCTGGGGCTAACCATGTCATCACAATGGATCTGCATGCACCTTAGATTCAAGGCTTTTTTGATATTCCAGTGGATAATTTGTATGCGGAGCCTACCTTCCTCAAGTGGATTCAAGAGAACATCCCAGAGTGGAAGAACTCCGTTATCGTCTCTCCTGATATCGGTGGAGGGAAACGTGCAATGTCAGTGGCAGGTACGTTAGATGTGGATTTCGCCTTGATCCACAAAAAAGCGAAGAAATCCGATGGAATGGTTTCTGTGGAACTTGCTGGTGATGTGAAGGATCGTGTTGCTATCTTAGTCGACGACATTGCAGATACTTGCGAAACCATCTGCCACGCAACTGAGAAGCTGGTGGAAGCTGGTGCAAGGATGGTGTACGCCATTTGCACTCACGGCGTCTTCTCCGATCCAGCAATCACACGGATCAAGAGCACACGCCTTGAGGCTGTTGTGATTACGAATTCCATACCCCAAGAGAAGCACATGGAGGAGTGTAACAAAATACAATGCATTGACGTGTCCATGATATTCGCTGAGGCTGTGAGACGATCCCACACCCATGAAAGTCTTTCCTACCTGTTTACCAAAATGCCCTATTGATCTTTCTCTTGCTTTCTGCTGGGATGAAGCGCCGCCTGTATGCCAGTCATAGTGAGGAGCCGGGAGTCAAGTAATGCACCAATTCTTCGTGGGGATCTCAAAGCCTAAGAACTTGTTTGGGCAGTGAATTTTGATTGGGTAATTAGAAGTGAGATATCAACATTCAACCAATAGACTTATATTAATCTTGTTGATGAGTGTTATCCTCCTTATGTGATATTTGGGTACGGTTTGTGTGTGTGTGTGTGTGTGTGTGTGTGTGTGTGTGTGTGTGTGTGTGTGTGTGTGTGTGTGTGTGTGTGTGTGTGTGTGTGTGTGTGTGTGTGTGTATTTACCTAATGTATTTACCTAATTGTGGTATACAGGAGAGGAACAACGCTCGTGGGGTCCTGTTTTTTATTTTTCAATAATCATACCTATTTTCAAGTTGCGTGTGTTTGTGCGTACGTGTGCGTACTTACGAGTGTTTGTACTAAAGTGTTTTTTGAGTTTTTGGTTTTTAGTTTTTTGGTTTTTGAACGATGAATGTGTTCACGTGAAAATTTGCCAGTTCACTTGTTGCATCAACTGATCGTACGGCCAACGTAAAAAAGTTAACAAGATTAATCTAATTCCATTTGCATAAGCTCGAATCTTAGTTTTCGGGTTTGTTCTTTTGTTTAGTCTGAAATGTAAAATTTTTGTTTTTGATTTGGGGTTTTCAGTCTGCAACTTTTGTTCTTGATTGTTTGGTCTCAAATGCATTTTCGTCTTTTCGTTTTTTCGTCTTTTTCGGTTCTCAACGTCTGTTTTTGATTGATTGGTCTCAAATGTATTTTTTCTTTTTTCTTTTTAATCTACAACGTTCGTTGTCATTCATTATTCAACTAAAACTTCATATGGGTATGTTATGAAAGTAATGTACGAAATACGTGATGTACGAGTATATACGTGGTACATAAGATATGAAAGCAAAATGTTACTGAATAAAGATAGTATGTATACAAAGATGACTTAGCACTAAAGCAACGATACTCACCACAACCACGACAACCACGACAACCACGACAACCACAACCACAACCACAACCACAACCACAACCACAACCACAACCACAACCACAACCACAACCACAACCGTAACTATAACCATAACCATAACCATAACCATAACCATAACCATAACCACAGCCACAACCACGACCACGACCACGACCACGACCACGACCACGACCACGACCACGACCACAATCACAATCACAATCACAATCACAATCACAATCACAATCACAACCACAACCACAGCCACAACCACGACCACGCCTACAACCACAACCACGACCATAACCACAACCACAACCATAACCATAACCATGACCATAACGACAACCACAACCACAACCACAACCACAACCACATCCACAACCACAACCGCAACCACAGCAACAACCACAACCACAACCACAACCACAACCACATCCACAACCACAACCGCAACCACAGCAACAACCACAACCACAACCACAACCACAATCACAATCACAATCACAACCACAGCCACAACCACGACCACTCCTACAACCACAACCACAACCACAACCATAACCACAACCCCAACCACAAACACAACCACAACAACAACCATAACAACAACCACAACTACAACCATGACTACAACTATAACCACAACTACAACCAACATCATTACCACAACCAAAACCACAAATACTACAGCCACTCCATTGCAGCAAAAGAGTAATAGCCAGTCTTTATAAACCCTTTATATACTGGTATATTTTTGGGAAATATAGTTTTTGTACAGTATTAACACACACACACACACACACACACACACACACACACACACACACACACACACACACACACACACACACACACACACACACACACAAGACCTCCGCGGCCGCCACTACGGCGATCCAGGTTCGAATCCCGCCCAGGGCTGAAATAATTTCAGTATTGCTGCGCTAGGAGTCGTTACTCCAACTCTCGTGTACGTATAAGGTCACAGCATTACCCATAGATCGGTCATATATGAGCTCTGAGCTCTCTTCAGGGAGGGAAATAGCTGTCGATCACGAGTCCAACACGTGATCCAAGATCATGTTGAATCACACACACACACACACACACACACACACACACACACACACACACACACACACACACACACACACACACACACACACACACACACACACACACACACACACACATTGGTGAAGCCTAACAAGAGATTCTCTCTAAAGCATATCCTGTTAAAAACGACGGCAAGAGAGTTAGTAATTAGCACTTTTCGTAAGCTCTCAAGCTTTGGAAAAGAAAAATTTTGGTAGGGGGAGAGGGAATGAATCAAATTTCCAAAACTCATAGAAAACACAAAGATTATATGTGCTTTGTTTGTTGTTTTCTGTATTTTTGTGATAATTATAATCTTTGTGTTTCCCGTGAGTCTTGAAAATTTGATTCATTCCATCTCCCCCTACCAAAAGTCTACTTTTCGAAAGCTTGAGAGCACAAGAAAAAAGTTAATTACTAACTCTCTTGCCGTCGTTTTAAAAGGATATATATATCATGTGTATGTGTGTGTGTGTGTATGTGTGTGTGTGTGTGTGTGTGTGTGTGTGTGTGTGTGTGTGTGTGTGTGTGTGTGTGTGTGTGTGTGTGTGTGTGTGAGTGAGTGTGAGTGTGTGGTTATGAGATTCACCATGGTCTTGGATTACGTGTTGGACTCGTGATCGACACCTATTTCCCTCCGGAAGAGAGCTCAGAGATAATATATGATCGATCTACTGGTAACACTGTGGCCTTAGACGCACACACACACCAAACTCCCCGCCCACGAGAGTTGGAGTAACGACCCGCAGCGCAACAATACTGAAATTTTTTCAGCCTTGGGTGGGATTCAAACCCGGACCTTCGTAGTGGCAGCCGGGAATTCTACCAACTGCGCCACGAGTTGTGTGTGTGTGAGTGTGCATGTGTGTGTGTGTGTGTGTGTGTGTGTGTGTGTGTGTGTGTGTGTGCGTGCGTGCGTGTGTGCGTGCGTGCGTGTGTGGGTACTTGTGTGCGTATGTTTCGAAAAACGGATACAAACAAAACAAAAACTGAAGAGTAAAAAAAAAAAAAAAAAAAAAAAAAAAAAATCTCGATTAGCCTCCACCAGTCCACCGTGGCGCGTTGGATTCTTTTACAAGAAACTCCTTTTAGCGACGGACTTCTCACCCACGGACCAAAAGGTCTCCCGAGAGTTTACCGTTTCGTTACCTTCAATGTATCTTTCCTCTACCTTCTCCTCCTCCTCTTCCTTCTTTTCCTCTTCCTCTCTTCCTCTTCCTCCTGTAACTCCTACTCCTACTCCTTCTCTTTCTCCTCCTCCTCCTCTTTCTCCTCCTCCTCCTCCTCTTTCTCCTCCTCCTCTTCCTCTTTCTCCTCCTCTTCCTCCTCCTACTCCTCCTACTCCTCCTCCTCCTTCTCCTCCTCCTCCTCCTCTTCCTCCTCCTCCTATACGCCTCCTGTTCCTCTTCCTTCCCCTCCTTCTCCTTCTCCTCCTTCTCTTGCTTCACCTCCTTCTCCTACTCCTCCGCCTCCTCCTTCTCTTCCTCCTTCTCCTCCCCTTCCTCTTCCTTTCCTCCTCTTCCTATTCCTCATTCCCTACCACCACCTAACGAATTGGAAGCCGCGTGTTGCTGGCATAGGACGTGTGTGTGTGTGTGTGTGTGTGTGTGTGTGTGTGTGTGTGTGTGTGTGTGTGTGTGTGTGTGTGTGTGTGTGTGTGTGTGTGTGTGTGTGTGTGTGTGTGTGTGTGTGTGTGTGTGTGTGTGTGTGTGCGCGCGTGCAGATCTCATAATTATCTGCCCGATCTAGGGGCAACGCTGTGATCTTACACGCACACCCACATTTCCAACTGCTTATCCACGAGAGTTGGAGTACCGGCTCGTAGTGCAGCGATGCTGAAATTATTTTAGCTCTAGATGGGAATCGAACTCGGACCGCTGGATTAACAGTTGCTAATGGTACCGTCCTGCCGTCGACCCGTGTGTGATTAGCTATGGTCTTGGGTCACGTGTTGGAATCGTGATCGACAACTATTTCCCTCCCGGAAGAGAGCTCAAAGCTCATATATGACCGATCTATGGGTAATGCTGTGGCCTTACACGCACCCACATCCCCAACTCCCCACCCACGAGAGTTGGAGTAACAACCAGCAGCGCAGTGATACTGAAATCATTTCAGCCCTGGGCAGGATTCGAACCGGGTCCGCCGTAGTGTGTGTGTGTGTGTGTGTGTGTGTGTGTGTGTGTGTGTGTGTGTGTGTGTGTGTGTGTGTGTGTGTGTGTGTGTGTGTGTGTGTACGTGTGTGTGTGTATGTATGTGCGTGTGTGTGTGTATGTGTGTGTATGTATGTGTATGTACGTGTGTGTGTATGTATGTGCGTGTGTATGTACGCACGAGCACGCCCGTCCATGTACGTACCAGCAAACATGTGCGTAGGCATGAACGCGTACATGCGTGCGCGCGTCCGTGGGTTTGTTTTCGAACTGCTATTTGCGTGAGCGTGTGCTCAGCCAAACCGGTTTGTCGATGCATTAGCTTGAACGACGTCCGTGAGTTAATCTCTCGCAACTTTATATAAGCACCTGATTTGATTTCCTGTTTACACACCAGGCTTATTGACGCGGTTAGCTAACCGCAAATATCCTTCGTTTACGAGCTATCTACTGAGTTTAGGGCTAAACCTCTTCCGTGCCGGGTGGTCCTCTCTCCTTTGATACCAGTTGCCGTCAGGTGATTTTGTTCACGGCTGTGGTGTCCCTTCATAGTGAAGTGCCTCCTGGTGATATCACTTCCACACCGCTGTAACATGAATATGGATTCCCCTGAAATTAGACCCGGGGTCCATTTTATATAATGTAAAATGGACCCAGAGGTCCATTTTCCACAGCGGAAAATGGACCCCCATGAAATTAGACCCGGAGTCCATTTTCCATCATGTAAAATGAACCCTGGGATCTATTTACCACAGCGGAAAATGGACCCCCCTGAAATTAGACCCGGGGTCCATTTTTTATAATGTAAAATGGACCCAGGGGTCTATTTTCCACAGCGGAAATGGGACCCCCCTGAAATTAGACCCATGCTCATTTTCTATAACAACACAGTTATCTTGAATTATGACAAAAGAAACAATATAGATTTAATATATCTAGACTTTGCAAAAGCTTTTGATACCGTCCCACACGAAAGACTACTTACTAAATTAGCTTTGCATGGAATAAGTGGTAGCCTATTAGGTTGGACTAGTAATTGGTTAAATGGTCGAAAACAGAGAGTTGTTTTAAATGGAAAAACTTCTGGATGGAAAAGTGTTGCAAGTGGAGTTCCTCAGGGTTCCGTTCTTGGGCCACTTCTATTCATAGTATATATAAATGATATAGACCATGGACTAAAATCTACTGTTTCCAAATTTGCTGATGATACAAAACTGTGCGGAGTGGCAAATGATCACTCAAACCAATTAGATATTCAAGAAGATTTAGATCAATTACAGCAATGGTCTGAAAAGTGGCTAATGAAATTTAACACAAGTAAATGCAAGGTAATGCACATAGGTAAAAATAACAGTAAGTACGATTACAAGTTATTTGGTAATTCGTTAACAAAAGTGGATAGTGAAAAAGATCTCGGCGTAATTATCAGTAATGACCTCAGATCATCCAAGCAGTGTATTTCAGCCTCTGAGAAAGCAAATAAGATTCTGGGACTGATTGCGCGATCTTTTGATTTCAAAAGTCCAGCACTCATTAACAAGCTATATAAATCGTTAGTTCGTCCACATTTGGAATATGCTGTTTCTGTATGGTCACCGAATCTCATTAAAGACATTGACAGACTGGAAAAAGTACAACGGCGAGCCACAAAACTGATTCCAAATATCAAAAATGAATCATACGAAAATCTACTAAAACACATGAATCTGTTTTCCCTAAAAAAGCGTAGACTCAGAGGTGTCTTGATACAGGTCTTTAAGATTTTAAAGGGAATTGACAACATTAAAAGTGACCAAATTTTCACATTGAATGAGAATCAGACAAGAAACAATGGTCTCAAACTGTCCGGAAATAGATTCAATTTGGAAGTAGGTAGAAACAACTTTGCCAACCGTGTAGTTAATGAATGGAATAAACTTTCTGCACAGGTAGTGCAATGTAGTTCAGTTCGAAGCTTTAAGAATCATTTAGATAAATACCTAAGTAAGATGCTGTAATGATTATGATTTATCTTATATTATTTTTTTTCTTCATCATTTGTCTGTCTGATTTTCATTTATTATTAGTTATATGTCAATTTATTATTATTTACTATTTACCTGTTTGTTTATTATTTAACTATACCTATGCATTTATTTATGTATTTTATTTGTTATTTACATTATAGTTTATATTGTTTTATTAATATGATTTTTTTTTCGCATCCGACCTAGATATGGATCAAAAGGTCTCCTGTCGGCATGCTCCGCCTTTGTAATCCTTTGTAAAATGGACCCAGAGGTCCATTTCCCCCAGCGGTAAGTGTATTCCCCTGAAATTAGACCCGGGGTCCATTTTCTATCATGCAAAATGGACCCAAGGGTCTATGTTTCACAGTGGAAAGTGAACCCCTTTGAAATTAGACCCGGAGTCTGTTTTCTAATATGTAAGATGAACCCTGGGGTCCATTTTTCACAGTAGAAATGGATGTCCTCCATAGAAAATTAATCCCTCCACTAAATTATGCAATTCATTGTGATTACGTTAGGTTAGACATATCAATAAACAATACTAATCAATAGATATTGATATATTATCTATTCATAAATAGAAAAAAATAGATCTAGTATTTTGAGTGGGGGAAGAGGGTTCATTTCCAAAAGGGGTCCAATTTCCGCTGCGAAAAATGAACCCAGGGCTCCATTTTCTATGTGGGTTCATTTTCTCTTTCACACTGCTAGTCTATTCTGTTCGCTAATATTGTATATAACTCGTGTAGTGAAGAATTTTATCGTTTTATTTAGTAACAATTAATTCTTCTCAACACTGTGGCATGTTTTGTTTATTTCTTTCTGGATAAGATTAAGTGATGTTAATGTAGCTTATGTGTGTATGTATTGTGGGGAGGGAAGAGTGGAGGGGAGGGGAGGGAAGCAGGGAGAAGGAGGTAGGAGGGAGTGGAAGAGGGAGGGAGAAGGAGGGGAGGTAAGGAGGAAGAGAGAAGAAGGGGGAGGTGAGGAGGGGGAGGTGAGGAGGGGGAAAGAAGGAGGGGGAGGTGAGGAGGGGGAGGTGAGGAGGGGGAGGTGAGGAGGGGGAGGTGAGGAGGGGGAGGTGAGGAGGGGGAGGTGAGGAGGGGAGGTGAGGAAGGTGAGATGAGGAGGGGGAGGTGAGGAGGGGGAGTTGAGGAGGGGGAGGTGAGGAGGGGGAGGTGAGGAGGGGAGGTGAGGAGGGGGAGGTGAGGAGAGGGAGGTGAGGAGGGGGAGGAAAGAATGGGGTGATGAGGAAGAGGGGTGGAGGGGAGGGGAGGAGTGGGAGGGGAAGAGGGGGAGGGGAGGAGGGGGAGAGGAAATGAGAAGGGAGGGGAGGAGGGGAGGAGATGGGAGGGGAAAAGGGGGAGGTTAGGAGGGGGAGATGAGGAGGGGGAGAAAAGAAGGGGGTGATGATGGGAAGGGGAGGAGGGGGAGAGGAAAGGAGGAGGGAGGGGAGGAGGGGAGGAGGTGAGAGGAGAAGAGGAGGAGGGGAGGGAAGAGGGGACTATTTCAGACATGGTGGGGTCTCGACCCAATAGAACCCTCTTCAACCTTGACCTCTCTCATCTGCATAACAATGTTCTTCGCGAAGAACAAAAGAAAATCCTTGAAAAATATCACCGTTCTGAAGAGGGCGTAAATATTCAGTTCCACGTTCATCGGGAGAACAGAATAAAGAGAACAGTTTCTGTTCTTGTTCTGTTCATGGTTGAGCTGGTTTCGTGTTCTGTCGATCTAAATCACACTTTATATCAACAACACTAAATCTTGAGTATTCTATTCCTTCCTAGTTAGAAGCTTGCTAATAGTTTTGATTCAGTATTCCTTTCTAGTTATAAATTTCCTACTATTTTTTTTTCTTTTTTAATGATTACATTCCGGTTGTAAAATTTCTACTAGTTTCGGGAGGTATAATGTAGTAGCACATCTGTAAAATGAGACTTACTGACTCACTGTCGGAAAATTAGATAAGAAGGGCATAAAATCTGTATATTTCGACCACTATCTGTGGTCCTCTTCAGCGGATTCTGCTGAAGAGAACCACAGATAGTGGCCGAAATATACAGATTTCCTGTCCTTATCTCATTCTCCGACAGTGTGTCAATAAGTGTCATTCTACTAATTTGTTTTATCTAAGCGTTCCTTCATGGTTATAAAATTCCCATTAGTTTGTTTTATGCATTACCACCCTTACCAAACACCAGTTATGTTTACAGCCTGTCAGGTCGATGGCAATGAACCAAGTTCTTAAACGCAACAGTCTTTCAATATATCGCTTCCTCAGCCACATCGCAATTCTTCTCCTTACTTGATCTTCCTCTTTACCTTGATTTCATCTTTTCTTGGGTCGTCTTTCATATCTCTTCGTTTTTTCTCTTGCCTCTGGGGATTTCTTCCATGCTTTGCATTTCTTAGAGTCTTGATTTTCAGACATTGTCTGCGTGTCAGCCTCCTTGTTCAGTCCAATTCTTACAATACCAGAAATAAATTTTAGCTATCCTCAGCGCGTGTCTGAACCATCTCAGTCCTGCTAAAGAATAGAAAGGCGGAGCATACCGACAGGAGATCTTTTGGTCCATGTCTAGGTCGGATGCGAAAAAATCGTAATAATGATAAATAGATAAAATAATTAATAAGAAATATAATAATGTAGATAGTAAATAAAATACATAAATAAAGGTATAGTTAAATAATAAACAAACAGGTAAATAATAAATAATAAATTGACATATAACTAATGATAAATGAGAATTAAGCAAATAATAATAAACAAACGGACAAATGATAACAAAACAAATAAACAAATAATATAAGATAAATGATAGTCATTACAGCATCTTGCTTAGGTGTTTATCTAAATGATTCTTAAAGCTCAGTCTACTTCTTCAAGTACTTGCGCGTCCAACTTCAGCCATCATCAGCATGTGTCTGAACTATCTCAGTCTTGTTCAGTCCACTGCATCCAGTACCTGCGTCCAACCTCAGCCATCCTCAGCGCGTGTCTGAACCACCTCAGTCTTTCTCAGTCCAATTCTCTCAGTATCTGCCTCTAACCTCAGCCATCCTCAGCGCATGTCTGAACCATCTCAGTCTTTCTCAGTCCAATTCTCTCAGTATCTGCCTCTAACCTCAGCCATCCTCAGTGTGTGACTGAACCATCTCAGTCTTGCTCAGTCTAATTCTCTCAATACCTGCCTCTAACCTCAGCCATCCTCAGTGTGTGTCTGAACCATCTCAGTCTTGCTCAGTCTAATTCTCTTAGTACCTGCCTCTAACCTCAGCCATCCTCAGCGCGTGTCTGAACCATCTCAGTCTTGCTCAGTCTAATTCTCTCAGTACCTGCCTCTAACCTCAGCCATCCTCAGTGTGTGTCTGAACCATCTCAGTCTTTCTCAGTCCATTTCTCTCAGTATCTGCCTCTAACCTCAGCCATCCTCAGCGCGTGTCTGAACCATCTCAGTCTTGCTCAGTCCAATTCTCTCAGTACCTGCCTCTAACCTCAGCCATCCTCAGTGTGTGTCTGAACCATCTCAGTCTTGCTCAGTCTAATTCTCTCAGTACCTGCCTCTAACCTCAGCCATCCTCAGTGTGTGTCTGAACCATCTCAGTCTTTCTCAGTCCAATTCTCTCAGTATCTGCCTCTAACCTCAGCCATCCTCAGTGTGTGACTGAACCATCTCAGTCTTGCTCAGTCTAATTCTCTCAGTACCTGCCTCTAACCTCAGCCATCCTCAGTGTGTGTCTGAACCATCTCAGTCTTGCTCAGTCTAATTCTCTCAGTACCTGCCTCTAACCTCAGCCATCCTCAGTGTGTGTCTGAACCATCTCAGTCTTGCTCAGTCTAATTCTCTTAGTACCTGCCTCTAACCTCAGCCATCCTCAGCGCGTGTCTGAACCATCTCAGTCTTTCTCAGTCCAATTCTCTCAGTACCTGCCTCTAACCTCAGCCATCCTCAGCGCGTGTCTGAACCATCTCAGTCTTGCTCAGTCCAATTCTCTCAGTACCTGCCTCTAACCTCAGCCATCCTCAGTGTGTGTCTGAACCATCTCAGTCTTTCTCAGTCCAATTCTCTCAGTATCTGCCTCTAACCTCAGCCATCCTCAGTGTGTGACTGAACCATCTCAGTCTTGCTCAGTCTAATTCTCTCAATACCTGCCTCTAACCTCAGCCATCCTCAGTGTGTGTCTGAACCATCTCAGTCTTGCTCAGTCTAATTCTCTTAGTACCTGCCTCTAACCTCAGCCATCCTCAGCGCGTGTCTGAACCATCTCAGTCTTGCTCAGTCTAATTCTCTTAGTACCTGCCTCTAACCTCAGCCATCCTCAGCGCGTGTCTGAACCATCTCAGTCTTTCTCAGTCCAATTCTCTCAGTACCTGCCTCTAACCTCAGCCATCCTCAGCGCGTGTCTGAACCATCTCAGTCTTGCTCAGTCCAATTCTCTCAGTATCTGCCTCTAACCTCAGCCATCCTCAGTGTGTGTCTGAACCATTTCAGTCTTGCTCAGTCCAATTCTCTCAGTACCTGCCTCTAACCTCAGCCATCCTCAGTGTGTCTGACCCATCTCAGTCTTGCTCAGTCCAATTCTCTTAGTACCTGCCTCTAACCTCAGCCATCCTCAGCGCGTGTCTGAACCATCTCAGTCTTGCTCAGTCTAATTCTCTCAGTACCTGCCTCTAACCTCAGCCATCCTCAGTGTGTGTCTGAACCATCTCAGTCTTTCTCAGTCCATTTCTCTCAGTATCTGCCTCTAACCTCAGCCATCCTCAGTGTGTGTCTGAACCATCTCAGTCTTGCTCAGTCTACATCTTTCAATACTTGTTTCACACCCAAATCTCCTCCATTGCGAACATTTCATCCTTTTACTTACTCTAATCAACACTTTCGTTTCTGTCT
>NC_134798.1:40567894-40575394 GCF_046742065.1 Oratosquilla oratoria
CGTTATTATTTTTTTTAGAATAAGATGGCCTAACTCAACTTATTTGTTCTCGCTAGATTAGTTTTCTCAACTAACCTTTCAGTAGATCGTGGCACTTGTCCTTTTATTATGACTGTCGTCAATCGAATTAATTAACTTCGGTGACATTTCCATGGTGGCAAAGAGAGTTAAAACTCTTTGACATGAGGTTAGATTAGTAGTTGCTAATGCTAACTGCAAGTTAACTTACCCAGGTAGTAAGTGATGACACTAAGATAGTTTGAAAGTAAATTGACTGGTTTTCCGTTGACAGTGGGCAAGTAGAGGGGTAGTTTAGTAGTCGCTAGCACTAGCGGCCACTAAACTAGTCCCGTGTCAACGAGACTTGACTAGTTCATTCCTTAACTAGTTGCACTGTGCCTTATCTCCTGGGTGTCTACAACCTATTCTATTCTGCATTTTGGCGCTGGTCCTCTGTACCACAGTGATACAGAAGGAACAGAACTTTTTGTTATGATTGTGCATTCGTCCCAGGCATAGCGCTATAGGGATAAGGAAGAGAGTGTTATTTTAATAAAGAGGATTTGAACTGCTCAGCTGTCGCCAAGCGATTTTATTCGGCCAAAAGAGCTCCTTACCCCCCCCCCCCCAACTCCCTCCCCCCCTCACCCACCACCGCCACCCCACCCTCGGGGCAGCAAAATGGAGATAAAAAGAGAAAACCTGAGAAATGAGAAAACAGGACGAGGTTGCAAAGATGAAGAGAAATTATGACGTATATTCTAGAAATGAATCAATATAAAACACGAGGAGGAGAGAAGCATGCATAGAGAAAATAGAGAGAAATGAAATGGTTGAAAGAGAAAATACAAGAAATGAGAAGCACGAAGGAAAAGAAAAAGTGTGAAAATTAGAAAAGAGAGAAAGGGTAAGAGATAGGGATACGGAAAACGGAAGAGAAAAATTACACAGCTAATAAAGAGAGATAATAAAGGAGAACAGTTAAGGGAGTAAGCGCAGAGAAAAACAAAATGAGAAAGGAGAAAACACATGAATATGCATGGAATACAGGAAGAGAGTATCCAAAGAAATGGTACAAAAGAGAAAAAAAGATAAATGGGAGATAAGAGAATTGGAGGCAAGAGGAAGAGGTACAAGAGGAGATGGAGATGGGGAGAGAAAAGGAGAGAAGAGAAAAAGGAGAGAGAGGAAAGTGAAGGAGAAGAAAGGGGAAAAGAGAAAAGGAGAGAGGAAAGGGAAGAAGAGGAAAGAAAAAAAGAGAAAAGGGGAAAAGAGAAAAGGAGAGAGGGAAAGGAAGAAGAGGAAAGGGAAAAGAGAAAAGGGGAAAAGAGAAAAGAAGAGAGAGGAAAGGGAGGAAGAGGAAAGGGGAAAAGAGGAAAGGGGAAAAGAGAAAAGGAGAGAAAGGAAAGGGAAGAAGAGGAAAGGGAAAAGAGAAAAGGGGAAAAGAGAAAAGGACAAAGGGAAGGGAAGAAGAGGAAAGGGGAAAAGAGAAAAGGGGACAAGAGGGAAGGGGACAAGGTGAAAGAAGACAAAAACAAAAGGATGGAAGACAAGAGAAAGGAAGAGAGAGGGAAGGGAAGAAAAGGAAAAAAAGAAAAGAGAAAAGGGGACAAGAGGAAAGAAAATAAGAGAAAAACGACAAGAGAAAAGGGGACAAGAAAAAGAGGACAAGAGGAAAGAAGACAAAAGGGGGCCTTGGTGATTCCCTTCCGTGTCGGGTGGCACTGTTCCTTTTATTTTGTTTGTCGTCAGGGGATTTTAAACACACACACATACACACACACACACACACACACACACACACACACACACACACACACACACACACACACATATATATATATATATATATATATATATATATATATATGTGTGTGTGTGTGTGTGTGTGTGTGCGTGTCTGTGTGTGTGTGTGTGTGTGTGCGTGTCTGTGTGTGTGTGTGTGTGTGTGTGTGTGTGTGTGTGTGTGTGTGTGTGTGTGTGTGTGTGTGTGTGTGTGTGTGTGTGCCCGTGCTTAACTCGAAACCAGTAAAAGTGACGGGGAGGCCCCTCTGTTTCTGGACACCTCGTATATCTAATTATGGGTAAACTCTCACCATCCCACTACCACGAAGCGGGAAGTGAGAAACCCCTGGTAGGCTAAAGCCTGTCAGCTACGTGAAGCCTTTTTTTTTTTTTTTTTTTTTTTTTTTTTTTTTTTTTTTTTTTTTTTTTTTTTTTTTTTTTTTTTTTTTTTTTTTTTTTTTTTTTTTTTTTTTTTTTTTTTTTTTTTTTTTAGGCCGATGTTTGGGTCACCTCCCCGCCTGGCCAGGGCTTTCGGAAACCGACGCAAGAAGCATACAGTGGGTCCCGAGGACCGAACCCTCGACCATCTGATCGCGAGTTCGACACGGTATCCACTGGGCTACAGCGCTGCTAACGCGCAGTGTATTTACTCGACTTGAGGAAGGACTACGGTCTTAAAGAGTGATGGGGAGGAGCCTACGCCAGGAGGCGGTGAGTAGCTGCGGCCGAGGCCGTCACCTTTGGCCTATTAAGCTCTTTAAAAGACTGTTGGGGCAAGTAACAGTCACTTCTGAGTATTGGAGAGGAGTGCGGGATTCGAACCCACAGCTAAGTGAATACGAGACAAACACACTTCCGATGACGCCATCAACAGTCAATACTCATTGCTGGGAATCGGAGAGGAGTGCGGGATTCGAGCCCACAGCTAAGTAAAAGTGAAACCAGCACGCTTACGATGACGTCATCAACAGTTAACACTCATTGCTGGGAATCGGAAAGGAGTGCGGGATTCGAACCCACAGTTAAGTAAAAGTGAAACCAGCACGCTCACGATGACATCATCAACAGTTAACACTCATTACTGGGAATCGGAAAGGAGTGCGGGATTCGAACCCACTGCAAAGTGAATTTGAGAACAGCATGCTTCCGATGACGTCATCAACAGTTAACACTCATTACTGGGAATCGGAAAGGAGTGCAGGATTCGAACCTACAACTAAGTAAAAGTGAAACCAGCACGCTTACGATGACGTCATCAACAGTTAACACTCATTACTGGGAATCGGAAAGGAGTGCGGGATTCGAACCCACTGCAAAGTGAATTTGAGACCAGAATGCTTTCGATGTCGTACGTAGAGACTGAAAAGGTACAGAAAGAGACAAAGAAAGAGAAATGATAAAGTTGGAGAAAAGGAGAACAAAGTAAACAGAGGAAGAAGCGACTAAATGAGAAAGATAAAATCCTAAATGTTAAATGTGATGGGACTCGAACTTTGTGGAAGTTTTGTAAATTGTGAAATATATCAAGACAAGACAAAAAGCGGACAAAAGAAAACGGAATTTTATTTGAAAAAGAAGAAACAAAATATGAATTGATAAATAGATAAATAAATGAATGAATCATTCATTCATTCAATTAATCAATCAATCAACCAACAGATAAACAAAAAAAATAATGAATATGTAGATAAATAGATAAGAAATGAATTGATAAATAACAAATGAAAAATGGTGTAAACCTATTCGAATTTGAATATAGATTGGATTTCTAACTTCGTGAATAACGTAACAAAAAAACAAAAACAAAATTAGGTACTGGTAAATCTAAATAGATAAAAGAAATGAAGGCATTGGTGAACAAAAATTAAATTCTGTCAGTAGTAAAAAAGGGAAAAAAAAAAAAAAAAAAAAAGATGAAGGCAGGATAAGGAGACCCCAAAAATGTGGAAAGGATTAGTGAAATACAAAAGTTGAAACAAAGAAAAAGATAAAACAAGAAACACGGGGGACAGAGGTGATGACCCGAAGAGAGAGAGAGAGAGAGAAAGAGCAAATTCGAATTTCAGAGAAACTCGAAAAACAAAAGACGTAGGAGGAGGGAATAAAAAAAAAAAAAAAAAAAGAGGAGTAATGGAGGAAGAAGAGAAGAGAGTGAATAGGAATTAAGAGCAACTGGAATTCCTTCTCGGACTGGAATGGCTGGAAGGGGAATTGTTAACAAAAGGAAAAATTTGGAAGTTGGAATAACTCAGGAAAAGAAAAACCAGGAAAAAGTTGTGAGAACGAGGGGAAATCAACCGGATGAGGGGAAAGGGGGAACCAAGGAGCGATGGTGAGGGCAGATGACCAGGACTTCGAGGGGCAGGACCTTCCTGACGTAGGCGGAGGTCCTTCGGGAAGGGCGAGAGATACAAAGTGACCCGTAAGGAAGGGGAGAGGGCGAGGGAAGAAAGACACCCGTGAAGAAGGGGGAGAGTAAGGGCAAGTGGCTGAGGACCAGGACCTTGAGGGGCAGGACCTTCCTGACGTTGGCGGAGATCCCTCAGGAAGGAGGGGAGATACGAAGTCACCCGTAAGGAAGGGAGATGGGAAGGGGAGGAGGAGGAGGAGGAGAAGAAGAAGAAGAAGAACAAGAACAAGAACAAGAACAAGAACAAGAACAAGAACAAGAAGAAGAAGAAGAAGAAGAAGAAGAAGAAGAAGAAGAAGAAGAAGAAGAAGAAGAAGAAGAACAACAACAACAACAACAACAACAACAAAAACAACAACAACAACAACAACAACAACAACAACAACAACAACAACAACAACAACAACAACAACAACAACAACAACAACAAGAAGGAATAGGAGGAGGAGAATATGGAGGAGGAAGAGGAAAAGGAGAAGAGGGAGAAGAAGGAGGAGAAGGAGGAGGAGGAGTAGGAGGAGACGGAGGAGTAAGAGAATGAGAAGAAGGAGAAGGAGGAGAGGGAGGAGGAGGAGGATAAGAGGGTGGCAATGATTGCCCGCCGGCGAGCTACGCCGTCGATGATGACTACAGGACGACGAAGGTAATAATGACACAGGCGAAGATGACTTTTGACGAAGAAAACGAAGACGACGATGAATACGAAGACAACTTCGACGAAGAAGACGAAGACGACGAAGAATACGAAGACGAAGACAATTTAACGAAGACGACTTCGACAACGAAGCGACCTACTAAGACGAAGACGACTTTGACGACAAGAGAAGAGAGGAGAAGAAGCGGAAGTGATGACGCCACAGAAGTGGGGCGTGAAGAGGGCAATGGTAGCGAAAAAGAGGGAGGAGGAGGAGGAGGAGGGAGGGGGAGGAGGGAGAGGGGAGAGGGGAGAGGGGAGAGGGGGGAGGTGTCTGAGACGTGTGGTCATGTCCAAGGCAGAGGGGAGGCGAAATAAAACTCTTTTGTAAAATTATTTACAAAGGTAGACTTTACGCGATGCTGTGCTAAAAAAAAGTAACGATGGAGAAATAAAGAAGAAAAAATAAAGAAGAGGAAGGAGAGAAGGAGAGAGAAAAAAGAGAGAGTTAGAAGAGGAAATGGGAGGGGGAGAAAGCGAAGGAGATGGAGGAGGAAATACGTATGTAAAAAAAAAAAAAAGGAAAGTTGAGAACCACACAAAGACATTTCCATCAACTCTACCCCTTCTCTACCACGGCTAACTTTATAGTCTTTATTCTGACTTATACCAGACGAATTTATTCAGCTATGTTATGGGGCTCAAACTGAAGGAACACAAGATCAAGAAAGAAGAAATCTTTAGGCGGTTCAATTATAATGTAAGTCAATGACGGCGTCCACACACAACCACGCAGTTTTTCCTGGACTCTACATTACCTGTTTCCGCGCGGTTGAAACCGCTAGTGTGAACAGGGCTTCAGTCTCCTTGATATCTACACTACTGGATGTCACTTTCCTTTCTATTATGGCTGCACTCGATTCATTACCATAAGGGATACAAACCACTTTTCCTTTTCTACGGTCTGTTCATTTCTTTGGGACGCCCTTGGCATATCCTTGGCACACTTTGTAAGAGGCTGGTAGATAAAGGTAGACAAGTAAGGTAGATAGAGGGGTAGGTGGCGAGAATTTAATTTTTATGAGTTGGATGTTTGGTAAACAATAGCCGCGAAGGAGTTGCATAATCTCGCTCCTCATCTAAAGTTTATAAACAACCGCTAGGGACCCGATTTTATTGCTGTATAATGCTGATGAAACAATATGTAAATTAAGCCAGTGACGCATTGATTTCGAGATTGCTTGAGTAAGCAGTATTGCTTAAGACGTTTGTAACAGTCTTTCTGATTGGAGAAAGGGTGGAGGAGGAGAAAATTTAATTGGTTCGTGGGAGTAAAGTCACGCCCTTGAGGGAGGCACTTAGATGTAAGAGTAAAGACCATTGGACGAAGGAAATCATGGCGAACTGACTTGGAGAACAAATTAATGATTCCAGTTGGGATTCCTCTGGTGTACCTAAGACAATAACGTTGTAGAAGAATTAGTGAAGAAAATCAAGAAAATATCTCAACCTTTAGATAACCTTCCCCTTTACATATACTAAGTGGAACTTGACTAAGTCAGATAATTGCAAGCATAGGGTCTTCCTACAGATGAAAATAAAGTAATTGAAAATTGAGTGACTAACCTACATGAAGACAGTGATGAAAAGAAAATGAAAGTGAAAGGGGACAATAGAAGGAAACACTAGACGTATTAGTAAACACTGTTAACGACAGTGGAAGTAACGGAGGTGACACACTTGGCACGTATCTGGTACTTTTGGCACGATTTTGGCACGCCACTTTTGACACATTTGACACGCCTTTGGCATGTTTTTGGCAGATTTGGTAAGCCTCTGGCCCTATATGGCACATTTGGCACGTCTTTGGCACATTTGACACGCCTTTGGTACACTTGGCACATCTTTGGAATTTTTGGCACGTCTTTGGCACACTTAGAACGCCTTTGGCACACTTGGCACGCCTTTGACACACTTGGCACGCCTTTGGCACACTTGGCACGCCTTTGGTACACTTGGCACATCTTTGGGACACTCTGAACGCCTTCGGTACCAAACAATTTTAAGATTTTATTCCGGTTATTTTTCATTTTATTTTATTTTATTTTATTTTATGTTTGCTCTCTGTGGTTCTTAACTCCTGTACCACGTGGTCCTTTCCCCTGTTACTCTGGCTGCTGTCAAGCGATTTTATTCAACTCCAAGTCATCATCTTTCCGATAACCAAAAGGTTTCGAGTACTCTTTAATGATGATGGTATCACTTCGGTGCCTCTTGAGGACCCAGGCACTGTGCCAAGTGCCAAGCCTCCAGCCAGAAACCCAAACCCCTCCCGTTTCCACTCCCGTCTCCTTCCCGTCTCCTTTCCGTCTCTCTTCCGTCTCTTCCCGTCTTTCTTCCCGTCTCCCTTCCGTAACCTACCCGTCTCTCTCCCGTCTCCCTCCCGTCTCCCTCCCGTCCCTCCCGTCCCTCTCCCGTCTCCCTCCCGTCTCCCTCCCGTCCCCTTCCCGTCCCCTTCCCCTTTCTCTCCCGTCTCTCTCCCGTCCCCCTCCCATCCCCCTCCCGTCCCCCTCCCGTCCCCCTCCCGTCCCCCTCCCGTCTCCCTCCCGTCGCCCTCCCGTCTCCCTCCCGTCTCCCTCCGTCTCTCTCCCGTTCCCCTCCCGTCTCCCTC
>NC_134798.1:40580394-40582894 GCF_046742065.1 Oratosquilla oratoria
AAAAAAGAGGAGAGGAGGAAAAGAAGGAGAGGAAGAAGAGAAGGAGGAGGAGGAGGACGAGAAGGATCAGGCAAAGGAACAGGAGTAGGAAGAGAAGAGTGAGAGTAGGAGGAGGAGGAAAAGGAGTAGGAGGAAGAAGAAGATGAAGAGGAGAGTGAGGCGTAGGGGGAAATAGAAAGGGTAGGAGGAAGAAGAATAGAAAGAGAGGGAGGAGTAGGAGGAAGAGTAGGAGTAGGAGGAGGAGGAAAAAGAAGAAGAAGAGGAGGAGGAGGAGGAGGAGGAGGAGGAGGAGGAGGAGGAGGAGGAGGAGGAGGAGGAAGAGGTGAAAGAGGAGTAATAGTAAGAATAGAAGCAGGAGGAGGAGGAGGAGGAGAAGGAGGAGGAGGAAGAGGTGAAAGAGGAGGAATAGGAAGAATAGAAGCAGGAGGAGGAGGAGGAGGAGGAGGAGGAAGAGGTGAAAGAGGAGTAATAGTAAGAATAGAAGCAGGAGGAGGAGGAGGAGGAGGAGGAGGAAGAGGTGAAAGAGGAATAATAGTAAGAATAGAAGCAGGAGGAGGAGGAGGAGGAGGAGGAAGAGGTGAAAGAGGAGGAATAGTAAGAATAGAAGCAGGAGGAGGAGGAGGAGGAGGAGGAGGAGGAGGAGGAGGAGGAGGAGGAGGAGGAGGAGGAGGAGGAGGAGGAGGAGGAGGAGGAGGAGGAGGAGGAGGAGGAGGAGCCTCCCTCACCCCCCTTCTAGTTGGGGGTCACCATACCCTCACCCCCTCACCCCCAGTCACTAAAGCCAGGGTCATTTGGTCCTACTCGCCACCATTCCACGTCCCAAGATGTGGGAAGTGAAAAACCCCTGGTAGGGCAAGCCCTGTCACTTTCGGCAAGCCCCTTTTTTTCATGTCGATGTTTGGGTCGCCTCCCCACTTGGCCAGAGGTGTCGGAGACCAACGCAAGAAGCAAGGAGCGGATCCCGGGAATCGAACTCACGACCACTTGGTCATGAGTTCGTACATGGGCCAATCAAGTATAACCTATTCCTTCTAAATGATACGCCGAGTGGCATGTTGGTTTTAGCCTTGTTTGCTACGATGTGGTCTCGAGTTACACAGCGGATTCCTACCTGCCCTGGATCCCCTAACACAGCGGGCAAAGGGGACGACCTTGTTTACTACAAAGCGCCTCTTGCCGTCAGATCTTCTTCATCTCTTCTTTAGGCCTCTGTAGCCACCAAACAATATTTTCGATTATGAAAATAAAATGGCTTGGGAAGAAAGAATAAATATTAAAAATATATTAAATAAAATCTAGATTTGTTTAAATATATAAATATATATATATATGTGTGCATGTTTATATATATATATATATATATATATATATGTATATATATATATATATATATGTATATATATATATATATATATATGTATATGTATATATATGTATATGTATATATACATATATATATATGTATATATATATATATATATATATACATTGTTATCCTATTTATTATTTTATTAGTTTTGTTCGTTGAATTTACTAAGTTATTCATTTAATCATTCATTTATTCATTCATTTATTCACACATTTATTGTCTTTTTACTTCATTATCTGTTTATTTTTCATTATTTTCTTCCATTGAATTTACTCATTCATTTATTCAATCATCTATTTATTCATGTATTTAATTTTTGATATATATATTTTAAACAATTAAAACATCAGTGTTAATTCTATCTCTGATATCAGAACCAGTTCGTTTGACAGTAAGCGACCAGTCGTCTGAAATTCTGGGGAAAACAAAAATGTCGCTATTTGTAAAACGTATTTCCCAGACTCGTTAATTATGCAGTTTTAATGACTCCGTATTTAATTATGAATCTCATTTCTGGTGAAGCAAAGCTTTGGTATGGTAGATGAATAAAAATAGATGAAATGGAAGATAGATAAGAAAAATTTAGAAATGTATAATGAAATGTAGTATGATGTAGATTAGAATAGAAAATAGAATAGAAAATGTAAATTGAAATTAAATAGAAAATTGATTGTGATAATTTAGAATTGAACTTCGAATTGTAGTATAATGATTTAGAATAGATAAGATAAAAAATAAATTGAAATTAAATAAAAAAATGGGTTACAGTAACTAGGAATTGAATTTCGACATTTAGCATAATACACAACATATAAGATAAAATAAAAATATTAATGAAAACCAAATTAAAAGAAAATTTATATCCAAACGGGAGAACACTAAGCAAAATAAAACGAAAGGAAACTAAAAAAAATTGAAACGAAAAAAATACAAAAGTAAAAAGAAAATAATATTTTTCTAAAGAAAATATATCCATTTATTGATATTTCCCAATTGATTTTCTCCTATCTAAGGGAGGCACCCATTCCATCCCTACCCATTCCACTCCCACCCATTCCACTCCCACCCATTCCACTCCCACCCATTCCACTCCCACCCATTCCACTCCCACCCATTCCACTACCACCCATT
>NC_134798.1:40587894-40590394 GCF_046742065.1 Oratosquilla oratoria
GTATGTGTATGTTTTGTGTATGTGTGTGTGTGTATGTGTATGTTTCCGCCGATCACCGGCCATGACCACTGAAATCCCGAACGTACAGTCGGAGCAGGAAGGTCCATTTTCCGGTCGGTTGGGTCGCGGTGACGTGGACCAGGGGCGACTTCTGTAATTTGGCGACTTGGCCACCGCCTCCGCAACCGCCGCCAAAGTGACCTCGCGGTTGTCGCGCGGGAGGGACCGCACCTATCTAGCCAAGCAGGTCCTCCCGTCTCTGATCCATGAGCAAAAAATGAATAAATGAATGAATGAATAAATAAATAAATGAATAGATAAATAAAAATAAGTAATAAATGAAAATTAATAAGTAAATAAATAGGTAAATAGATAAAGTGAATAAATTATTAAGTAAATAAATAATTAAATATATTGTCAAATAGATCAAATAAATACATTAATAAATAAGTCAATAAATAAATAAATATATCAAATAGAAAAAAGATATTAATAAACATATTAATAGATAACTAACTAACTAAATGAATAGATAAATAATTGAAAAACAAATAAATAGAAAATAGATAACCTAATAGATGAATGAATGAGTAGATAATACATACATACATATGCCAAAGGCTTTTTCCCCCATACATGGGAGGTAGCCAAAAAGAAAAAGGCATAAAAAAAACACTCCCACTCGTTCCATCCCCTATATACTCCACTCCCCTCCACCCTCTTCCCTCCCTCAAATCTTGGCACCTCCTTGATGACGGGTCATCCCTGCATCTTGTCCACTGCCCTGGGTCAGAAGCAGTGTCGCAAGACACAGCACATCCACAGCAAGGCCGCTTCATTAATTTGGCGACCCCCCCCTCTCCGTCCCCTCATGCAGAAAAGGAGAAGACGGGGAGAAATCCCTTCGGGCTGCGTCATTTTTTTTTCTTATACTCCCTCACCCCCCCATCCCCCACCCCCTCTTGCATCACAGCATCATCCATACACAACCCTTCTCCATTCACCCTTATCTTCTGTCACCTCCCGTCCTTCCTCAACATATTAATAGGTAACTAAATGAATAGCTAAATGAATAGATAAATAATCTATGAATAAATAGAAAACAGATAAATAAGTAGATGAATAAATAAATGAATAAATAAATAGAAAAACTACTATACATAAACATCCATGGTAAATTTAGTAACAACGACCAACAAGAATTACAACTATGGCTATGAAAACTACGGCAACGACAATTACGTGTACGAGAATGACAGCTGCAATATATATATATATATATATATATATGTGTGTGTGTGTGTGTGTGTGTGTGTGTGTGTGTGTGTGTGTGTGTGTGTGTGTGTGTATCTTTTTTCAACCACAAATCACTTTTAATTCCATGCCATCGCAGTCGAGACTGAGAGTCGCTCGATGGAGGCATCCGTTGGAAATTGAAACATGGACGAGCCGAGGATTCGAACTCAGCTAACCCGTAAGAAGGTTACAGTGACATAGCCCAATACGCTATCAAGACAGATAAGCGTATTGGGCTACGTCACTGTAACTTTCTTACGGGTTAGCTGAGTTCGAATTCTCGGCTCGTCCACGTTTCAATTTCCAACGGATGCCTCCATCGAGTGACTCAGTCTCGACTGCGATGGCATAGAAATAAAAGTGATTTGTGGTTGAAAAAAAATATATTAATTGATCACTGGGAACCATTCCGTGTGTATGTATATATATGTATATATATATATATATATATATATATATATATATATATATATGTATCTATATGTATATATATAAATATGTATACATATATATATATATATACATATATACAGAGAAAGAGTACAATATTTGTATTTATGGATTATGATGTTTATTTTAGAGTGTATAGTACGATGGTTGCTTCTCGTTAATGATGATCATTTCAGTCATATTTGACTAATATCAGCAATTACATGTTTTGACTTTCATTATAAATTCATGAGTTCATTAAGCATACATCAACCCGGCGAGAATGAGCGGGAACAACTCCAAAGATTTTATTCTGGCGAGCGCCTGGCGATTTTATTTAGGTTAGAAGTCTTAGAGGAGTTAGAAAGGGAGTTCTTTTAGTCTTTGAAGGATTAGAGTCGTTGGGAAGGAACGGGGAAGGGACGGGGTAAGGACGGGGTAAGGACGGTGAAGGGACAGGGATGGAACGGGGAGGGGACGGGGAAGGGACGGGGTAAGGACGGGATAAGGACGAGGTAAGGACGGGGAAGGGACGAATGTGTATTTTACCTTATTCCCTTGTATTTTATTCTACTTTATATTTTGTTTAATTTTATTTCATCATAAATGAAGATGGTGACAGCCAGGATTTTGGGCAGAGGAGATGAGAAGGTGAAGACTTTGTTATTGAATGTACAGCGTTTCATCCACTGAGGCTTTTTCAATTACAAAAACGAAGAGTACAAAATCTAAGGACGTGAAAGTCTCAGAAGGGACGGGGAAGGGACGGGGAAGG
>NC_134798.1:40600394-40610394 GCF_046742065.1 Oratosquilla oratoria
ATTGGAAGGGGGAATGCGTGATTGGAAGGGGGAAGGAATGATTGGAAGGGGTTAGGGGGTGATTGTAAAGGGGATGGGGTGATTGGAGGGGGATACGTGGTGATTGGTGAGGGAGCAGGGAATGATTGGAAAGGACAAGGAGTGATTGGAAGGGACTATGTCGTGATTGGAGGGTGATAGAGGTTGATCGGTAGGGGCAGGTGTGATTGGTAGGGGCAAGGGTAATTGTAGATGGAACAAGGGATGATTGGAAATAGGACAGGGAGTGATTGGTAAGGGAATCAAGGAATGACTAATAAACCAGGAGAAAGGGACCAAGATATGATTGGAGGGGGCAGAGAATGATTAGTTGATTAGGGGAAAGAGGATTGGGAATGGGAGGGGGGAAATGATTGGTAGGGTTGGAGGTATTGAAGGAGATGTGGGGGGGAGGAATAGATTGGGTCGAAATTTACGAATGGGGAGTGAGGTAATGGCATTGGAGGGGGAGAAGAGTTATAGACGTGGGGAAGGATCAGGGGAAGGGAGGAGGAGGGAGGAAGGAGAGAGGAGGATCGTGGAGGGAGAAGGAGGAGAAAGGGAGGATCGCGGAGGGAGGAAGAGGGAGGGAGGGAGTAGGAGGGAGGAGGGGGAAGGAGGGAAGGAGGAGGATCGTGAAAGAAGGAGGAGGGAGGGAGGATCGTGGAAGGAGAAGGAGGGAGGGAGGAGGAGGGAGGAGGGGAGGAGGGAAGGAGGAGGATCGTGGAGGGAGGAGGAGGAAGAGAAGAGGAGGGAGGGAAGAGGAGGAAGAGAAGATGAGGGAGGGAAAGAGGAGGAGAGAGTGAAGGAGGAGATAGGGAGGAGGAGGGAGGGAGGGAGGAGAAAGAGGGAGGGAAGAGAAGGGAGAGAAGAGGAGAGAGGGAGGAGAAGAGAGGGAGGAAGGAGGGAGGGAGAAGGAGGGAGGGAGGGAGAAGGGAGGGAGGGAGGAGGAAGGAAGGAGGGAGGAGGGAGGGTGGAAGAGCAGGGAGGGAAGGAGGAGGAATGGAGAAGGAAGGAGGAAGGGAGGAGCAGGGAGGGGAGGAGCAGGGAGGGGAGGAGGAGGGAGGGGAGAAGGAGGAAGAGAAGGAGAAGGAGATAGGGAGGGAGTGAGGAGGAGGAGTGAGGAGGAAAGAGGAGTAGGGAGGGTGGAAGAGGAGGGAGATAGAAGGTGGTAGGGTGGAATAGGTAGGGAGGTGAGAGGATGGAGGGAGGAGGAGGGAGGGAGGGAGGGAGTGAGAGGGAAGAAAAAGCTAAGAGGACTAGGAAAGAAGAAGAGAGAGAGAGAGAGGACTAGAAGAGAGAAGAAGAGAAACAGGATTGTGGGTAGGGATGAGAGGATTAGAAGGGGAGAGAGAGGGAAAATGGGGTGAGGAGGAGAGAGACGAATGGGGTGAGAAAGATAATGAGAATACGGTGAGACTGGAAAGGTGAACCCTGTAGGGTGTAAGGTGGGCCACCGATAATGAATATTCTTTAAGAAAAATAAAAACCGAAAAAAGGAAGACGATGAGGAGGAACAGCGTGACAAAAAAAAAAAAAAAAAAAAGTGAGAGAGAGAGAGAGAGAGAATCACAGCAGAGAAGAGGAAGAAGAAAAAAGAGGTGATAGAAGAAAGGAGAGAAAAAAGACGGAGGGAGCCATGACAGGGCAAGGACAGACAAGAGGAGAATTGGGAAAGAGAAATACGGTTGAAAGACACGAAGTAAAAAAAAAAAAAAAAAAAAAAAAAATTGGAAGAAAAAAAAAGTTAAAAGAAAACTCGAAAAACGAGGACCGGCCGGGAAAATCACTGAACTAGGAACAACAAAAGGAATGAATATCATTCATGGAAAAATGATATAATTATATTGAAGTGTGGAGATGCAGTCAAGCGAGCTGGAAAAATGAGGAAGTAGAAAAATAAATGGAATTGGAAAAAAAGGGGGGACAGGCCAAAGAGAGTCTGAGAAATGGGTAGAAATGCAAAAGGAATTCGAAATATCAGGAAGGAATGAAGAAGTGAAAATTGAGATAGTGGAGGAAGAAAAAAAAAAGACGTATAGAAAGACAATGGAAGGTCACTTTTAAGTCTTCAGGAGAGATTGGTGAGAACGACACAAAAGAAGACAGAAAAAAGAGAAAAAGAAAAAATGTAGAGAATAAACGAAGAAGACATGAAAGAGAAATGTAGATGAAGACTGCAAGCGTTTATTTTCCCGAGAAAGATTGAGAAAAAAAAAAAAATGTTGAGAATAATAGATAAAGACACCAAAACAAGGAATGTATGAAAGAAATTTTCAAAATTCAAACTTTCCGTCTTCAAGAAATTTTGACAAAGACAACACAAAAAAGTCAGCAGGGATGAATCATACAGGACATAGAAAAACAAAACATATTTTCTAACATAAATAAATAAACGAATGAAAATAAGTTAGATAAATAGATTTAGTAGATAAATAGATGATAAAATAAGTGAATAAAATAGATACAATATCATTCAAGAATGATAAACAAAAGCCATAGAAAAATAAAATCTATACATTTTTCTAGCTCTAACATTGTACAAGTTCATAGAAAGTTGACTGTCATCCATGTCTTAGGCAGACAAAGAAAAAACAAAACAAAAAATAAACAAACAGATAATAGAAATAAAAGCAAAAAACGGAGAGGCAGAAAGGGAACAGGAAATGTGAATTTAAGCTTAAAAAGACAATTTATGAAGATCCGAAGACGCAACCTTAGATAAAGAAGGATAAAAGAAAGGACGTGAGGAGGGAGTGGAGGAGCAGGAAGAAAAGGAGGAGGAAGCGGAGGAGGGAGGAGAGGAGGAGGAAGAGAAGGGGAAGAGGAAGAGGAGGAGGAAGAAGAGGAGGAAGAGAAGGAGGAGGAAGCGGAGGAGGGAGGGGAGGAGGAGGAAGAGAAGGAGGAAGAGGAAGAGGAGGAGGAAGAAGAGGAGGAAGAGAAGGAGGAGGAGGAAGAGGAGGAGGAAGCGGAGGAAGAGGAAGAGGAGGAGGAAGCGGAGGCGGAAGAAAAGGAGGAGGTGAGGAGGAGGAAGAAAAGGAGGAGGAAGAAGAGGAGGAAGAAAAGGAGGAGGAAGAAGGGGTGGAGGAAGTGGAGGAGGCGGAGGAGGAGGAAGAGGAGGAGGCAGAAGATGTAGTGGAGGAATAAGATAAGGAGGAGGAGGAGGAAGAGGAAGATGAGGAGGAGGAAGAGGAAGAGGAGGATTCAGGGTTGAATCGAGAAAGCAGAAAAATATACGAAAGCGAGAGAGATGGAAAGAGAAAGTAGATAAATGTGAATGAGATCAAGAAAAAAAACAGAATGGAGAAGAAATACGACGAGAGAGAGAGAGAGAGAGAGAGAGAGAGAGAGAGAGAGAGAGAGAGAGAGAGAGAGAGAGAGAGAGACAGAAATTGAGATAAGAAGAAACGAAAGAAAAAACGAACGGAGTGGAGGACAGACGGAGAGTGGGACAATCGGATGGGAGGACAAGCGGAGAGGAGGACACACGGAAAGGAGGACAAACGCAGGGGAGGACAAAAGAAGACCAGAAGTGGAGAGGAGGACAAGCGGAGAGGAGGACACACGGAAAGGAGGACAAACGGAGGGGAGGACGCACGGAAAGGAGGACAAACGGAGGAGAGGACAAACGGAGAGCAGGACGATCGGAGGGGAGGACAAGCAGAAAGGACACACGGAAAGGAGGACAAACGGAGAGGAGGACAAACGGAGGAGAGAAGAAATGAAGAGGAGAAATGGAGAAGAGGACAAGCGGAGAGGAGGACATACGGAAAGGATGAGAAACGGAGGGGAAGACAAACGGAGATGAGGAATAATGGAGGGGAGAACAAACGAAAAAGAGGACAAAAACAGGGGAGGAAAAACGGAGAGGAGGACAAACGGATGGGAGGACAAACGGTGAGGACAAGAGGAGGGGCGTACAGGTGGAAAGGAGGACAAGGGGAGAGGAGGACAAACGAAAAGAAGGACAAACGGAGAAGAGGACGAACAGAGGGGAGGGTAAGCGGAAAGGAAAACAAATGGATAGGAAGACAAACGGAAAGGAGGACAAATGGAGAGGAGGACAAACGGAAAATAGGAAAACGGAGAGGAAAGAACATACGGAGAGAAGGACAAAGGTTGATGGCAAATGACGAGGAAGACAAATTGAAAGATGGACAAACAGGAACAAATCGAAAGAAGGACAAATGAAGAGAAAGACAAACGGTAATGATGACAAACGATAAATAGGAGAAACGGGGAGTAGGAAAATTTGAGAGGGGGAAAAAACAGAAGGGACAAATGGAGAGGAGACAAACGGAAAGAAGGACAAAGAGAGAGAAGGACAAATGCAAAGAAGGGCAAACAGAGAGGAGGACAAACGGAAAGGACAAACAGTAAGGACAATCGGAAGAAAGGATAAACAGAAATAAGGACAAAGAGAGAGAAGGACAAATGAAAAGAAGGACAAAAAGAGAGGAGGACTAACGGGAAGGACAAACGGAAAGGACAAATGGAAGAAAGGACAAACAGAAAGAAGGAGAAACAGAGAGGAGGGCAAATGGAGAGAAAGACCGACGGACAGAAGGGTAAACAGATAAAAGGACAAACGGAGAGGACAAACAGAGAAGAGGACAAACGGGGAGAAGGACAAAAAGAAAAGAGGACAAACGGGGAGAAGGACAAACAGAAAGGACAAACGGAGAGGAAAACAAACGGGAGCACAAACGGAGAGAAGAACAAACAGGAGGAAAAATGAAAAGGACAAACAAAAAAGACAAAATGAGGGGAAGACAAACAGAGAAGACAAACGAGAAAAAGGATAAATGAAAAGGACAAAATGAAATAAGGACAAACGGAGAGAAAGACAAAGGGAAGAGAACGAAGTGAGGGTAGACAAGAGGAGAGAAGAAGAAAGGGAGAGGAGGACAAACGGAAAGAAAGAAAAAAAAATGAATACGGAAAGAGAACATCAAGGATGAGATAAACTGACATTCTTTCTTTGTAAATTGCGCAAAGGATGGACAGTGCATGAAGACGAACAAGAAGTAGACCAAAAGATTTGTGCAGAAGGTAATAAATAAAACTGTTACAACGCGAAGAATAATGACAGCTGCAAGTTCAGAGATCATGTCAAACATATATCAAAGATCTGTATATATATATATATATATATATAATATTAGATAAATGTGTGTGTGTGTGTGTGTGTGTGTGTGTGTGTGTGTGTGTGTGTGTGTATACATATATATATATATAAATATATATATATATATAAATATGTATATATATATATATATACATACAAATGTATATATACATATATAGAATAAATATATATATATATATATATATATATATATATTTTTGTGTGTGTGTGTGTGTGTGTGTGTGTGTGTGTGTGTGTGTGTGTGTGTGTGTGTGTGTGTGTGTGTGTGTGTGTGTACCTCCAGGAGCCGAGTGGTTTAGAGCACCGTCTCGGTAGCCTCTTGGCCTTAGAGGGGTAGGTTCGAGTCCTATCCGCGACGGCCATAAAAATGATCTGATTAATGTCGCTGTCCACTAGCGAATTTCTCACATAGTTACAATGACGATAAATGTGAAAGTGATTCTTTCCGGTCCTTGCCCCCTGCTACGAGTTGAGGTCGACTTTTTGGTGAAAAAAAAATGGTGTCGCAGGCAGCGGTCTTTCCTAATCTCGGAAACCAGTAGTGTTTCGAGTTCAAAGAGTTTTGTACCTCCAGTTAGCCTAGTGGTTTAAGACACCGTCTCGGTAGCCTTTTGGCCTCAGAGCGGTAGGTTCGAGTCCTATGCGCGACGGCCATAAAAATTATCTGATTGATGTCGCTGTCCACTAGCGAATTTTCCATACACACACACACACACACACACACACACACACACACACACACACACACACATATATATATATATATATATATATATATATATATATATATATTACTGTATGTATGTATATTCATATGTTTATATATATACATATATATACTTTATATATATATATATATAATGTATATAAAATTTAGGTTTAGATTTACATTTATATACACACATATGGAAGAGTGACCAATATGAAAGGAAACTAAACGAAGCAAAGCGCTTTCGTATATTACATCTTTAGCGCAAAGTACATAGAAAAATAACTCAAAATAAAAGAAAATGATAGATATCTCTTTTACGTAGGCTGAAGTAGATCTACGAAAAGAAGGTGGGGAATATGACTATGAAAAAAATACTAGGAAGAGGACCTTCAACACAAAGCAGCTCAAAGTCAAAGAAGACTGAAACAAAATAAAGCCAGGAGATATCCCGTTGGTCTAGGTGGAAGGAGACATATATATATATATATATATATATATATATATATATATATATATATATATATATATATATATATATATATATATATATATATATATATATATAAACATTCATCCCGCGGGCAGAGGCGATGGTGGTGAAGGAGAAGAGGATAGGAAGGACGTAAAAAACTCTTTCTAGATCCTCCTGAAGGAGTTACCTGCCGAAGACATCCCCTCCCTCCCCCGCCTTCCCAGACACGTCCACCCTTCGCGCCTCTTGAAGGCTCACCAGACTTCGGGATGAACCTATTACTTCGATCAGACACGTACCTCTGATGTCGTTTTCTCCCCGAACCTGACGAAGGCGACGAAGGAGACGACGACGGAGGCGACGCAGGCGACGCAGGCGACGCAGGCGATGTAGGCGGAGTAATGTGTCTTCCTCCTCTCAGGTTCCTCTTTCTTAAGGGCTCTGGCAAGAGGATCTTCATTTTCTGTTTATCTGTTTGTAACTTACCTGCGGTGTGTTCTTCTTGTCATCCACTGTCATCTAATCATATAGTTTCATTATTCTATTAATTTTTGTATTCTATTCATAATCTACATTCCCGATAGAAAAGCAAAAAAACAGTGGATACCGTGTCGAACTTATGAGCTGGTGGTCATGAATTCGATTCCCGGGTCCTGCTGCGTGCGTCTTGCGTTGATTCCCGACAGCCCTGGCCAGGCGGGGAGGTGACCCAAACATCGGCAAAAAAAAAAAAAAAAAAAAAAATTGCCGCAACTGACAGGGCTTGCCCTACGATGGGGTTTTTCACTTCCCACATCGTGTGAGTGGGGATAGTGAGATTTTATTTTTCATGTGTTTGGGCAATTGAATAATCACATGCAGAAAATATAAATCCGCCCAAAATGATTACGAAAACGACACGGGAGCCATAGATTACAAGCTCGAGCCATTATAGGGTTATGATCTAGTTTATCACTCTCGTTAATGTCAGCCAAAATGGCACGAGTATCAGGTCCGCTTTATCTTTCCCCTCAAAGGAAGGGTAGCCTGTTCAATTCAGGGACGATCTATCGCTCACCCTTGAGCGTGGGATGGCCAAGTCATGGTTCAGGGTAATCTCGTTTTCTTTTCATTTTATATTCTTTTTTCATTCATTCATTTGTTCGTTCATTCATTCATTCATTCGTTCATTCATTCGTTCATTCATTCATTCATTCGTTCATTCGTTCATTCATTCATTCATTCGTTCATTCATTCATTCGTTCATTCATTCATTCATTCATTCATTCATTCATTCATTCATTCATTCATTCATTCATTCGTTCGTTCGTTCGTTCGTTCATTCATTCATTCATTCATTCATTCATTCATTCATTCATTCATTCATTCATTCATTCATTCATTCATTCATTCATTCATTCATTCATTCAACCATTCGTTCACTATTTCTTTCCTTCTTTCTTTCGTTTTTATTTCTTCCCTTTCTTGTTTTCTTTCCTTTTTTTATTTCCCCTTTCTTATTTTTTTCTTTTTCTTGTTGCTTCCTTTCCTTCTATCTTCTTTTCTTCCTTTCCCTCTTTCTATCTTCTTTTTTTTGTTTTATCTCTCCTTCTTTTTATCTTTCTATTTTTCTCTCTTCTTTTCTTTTTTCCTCTCTTTCTATCTTTTTTGTCTTTCTTTCTCTCTCTTTCTTTCTTTCTTTCTTTCTTTCTTTAAAGGAAGGATAGCTTATCCTTTCAGAGACGTTCATTTTCCCCTTAATACTGGGGCTTGCCACTCACCCCAAACCTAAAGTACCTCCGCCTGGAACCCGGAAGAACTGGATTAAACGGCGCCCGGTTTTGGAATGGCATTTAACCGGGTTCTCTATGATGTTAACCCTAACTAACTAATAACCACCCTTCGGCTTAACTCCTTAATCTCCTTAACCTTATCTTGTTAATCAGTTCATCTTTGGGACGCCGTCAGGGATTATTAAAATGATCCACAGGATAGAAATAAACACTACACAATACACAGACTTTCTGAGTTTGGAAATGAAACGTATTAAAGAAATTTGAATAATATACTTTATGTATCACTTTTTTTCTATTTTAATCGGTATAAATCAATCAAAATAATCTTTAAAAACAATTTCAATATTTTTTTTTTTTTTTTTTTTTTTTTTTTTAGTTTTGGCTTCTAAGCGAAATGGTACTTGAATCTAAAATATACAAAGGGATAATAAGGTTAACGTAAAACACAAAATATTTCAATTTAAAACCAAAAGGACTGATGATTATAAAATATGCATAAGATACAACATATATGTGTCTGACAGCAAAACAGCTCAATGTTGTAGACTACACAATACATAGATAAAATCATACACAACACAAAAAATACTTGTCCTTCTGAGCGAGAACATAGATAATTATAAGATTCACAATTAGGAATTAGCAATATACGAAATATACATTTTATTTATTTATTTATTTATTTATTTAATTTTATCTATTTATTTATTTTTGCCTCCAGGCGGTAAATATGAGACTCAAAAAAAAGATATTGAACAAAACACTTAAAAACACTTTTGGTTGGAAATGAAAGAGTTGAAGATCACAAGAGACAAAATAAGGACATGAAACACACTACACAAGACACAAAATATTTGTGCTTGAAAGCAACAAGGGCGAGAGATGGCCCAGCGGCAGCATTTGGAACTCAAAATTCGAAATACACAAGAAGATAAAACAAAACCTTAAGGAATAAGAAACTACACGAAAAAAGAGGCCCCTTTTAGTCTACTACACTTGTTCACACTAGCCGTTTCAATCGCCGCGGTTTGAACTGCGTTGGTTCAATTACAATGTAAGTCAATGGAGGCGTTCACACACAAATTTGCAGTTTTTCCTTGACTATGCGGTACCGCCGCGGTTTCCGCGCGGTTCAAACCGCTAGTGTGAACAGGACCCTTTCATGTCAAAAACCGAGTGAGACGAGACCTTGTCGAGTAATAAAGTCCCTGAGTACAACTGCATCGACTTATAAAGTGTATCGAGGATGAAATGTGGCACCACTGTCGACATTCCTTCGTAACAATGTGGCAACGTTGTCTTTGTTTACAGCGTAGGTGAGATTGTGTTTGTGTTTGATTATATAGAGGATCTTATCTACATCGTGCGACTGTAATAACATTGAGTTGTTTACCTCTTAGTATGATAATATAGCAATGTTGTTACTGTAACAAATGAAATGGTAAGCACGTGACCACCTTGATGGCAGCTTCTATATAGTATCCAAGTGTGTGTGTGTATGTGTGTATGTGGGGGGGGATTCTTGTGTGGATGGGTGTACTCGTGTGTGTGTGTGTGTGTGTGTGTTTATGTGATTCACCATGGTCTTAGATCCCGTGTTGGACTAGCGATCGACAGCTATTTCCCTCCCGAAAGAGAGCTCAGAGCTCGTATATGACCGATGTATGGGCAATGCTGTGACCTTACACACACACACACACAACTCCCCGCCCACGAGTTGGAGTAACGACTCGCAGCGCAAAGATACTGAAATTATTTCAGCCCTGGGTTTGATTGTGTGTTTGTGTGTATGTGTGTGTGTGTGTGTGTGTGTGTGTGTGTGTGTGTGTGTGTGTGTGTGTGTGTGTGTGTGTGTGTGTGTGTGTGTGTGTATG
>NC_134798.1:40625394-40637894 GCF_046742065.1 Oratosquilla oratoria
AAAATATAATAGGATAAAAAGGGAAAAAGGAAAGGGGGAAGAGGAATAGGAGGTGGAAGACTAAGTGGATGAAAGAGGAGGAAGAGTGGTAAGAGGAAGAAGAAAGAGGAATTAGAGGAAAGGAAGAGACGGAAAGGAAGACAAATGGGAAGGAGGGAAGGAAAAGAAGAGAGTAGGAAGAAAGGAGAAGAGAAGCGAAAAAAAGACAATGAAGGAGGGAAAGAAAGAAAGGAAAGAAGAAAGAAAGAAAGATGGAAGGTGGAAAGGAAGGAAGGAAGGGATGAGGAAAGAAAGAAAAGTGGAAGAGGACACAAATATGAAAAGAGATCTAAGTAAACATAAGTGAGAAAAGAGAGAATAAGAGAGAAAAAGGAAAACTCTTTACTCTCTTGCCACTTAAATAGTAAACATAAGTGAGAAAAGAGAGAAAAATAGAAAAGAGAGGAAAAGAGAGAAAAAGAGAAATTCTTTACTCTCTTGCCACTTAAATAGTAAACATAAGTGAGAAAAGAGAGAAAAAGAGAAAAAGAGAAAAATAGAAAAAAAGAGAAAAAGAGAAAAAGAGAAAAAGAGAACGTCTTTACTCTCTTGCCACTTAATGAAGCAAAAGAAGAAATGAAAAGAAAAGAAAAAATGAGTTTTGGCTACGCCACGGGAAGTGTACCAAGTTGGTAGAAAAAGAAAGAAAAAATCTACGTTGGGCCAAATACGTGTATTATCTCTGTACACACAGTCATGTGCACACGTGTACACATGGCTCATGTTTACAAGAAAACTCATACGCACACTCACCTCTCTCTCTCTCTCTCTCTCTATCTCTCTCTCTCTCTCTCTCTCTCTCTCTCTCTCTCTCTCTCTCTCTCTCTCTCTCTCTCTCTCTTTTTAGGCATTCGTGCTGTTCGATTTATTTTTTTATTTTTTATTTTTTTATTAATTATCTAATTGTGACTTTAAATTCTTTGCAGAGTTGAATTCCAAAACTAAATGTTTTAGACAAGTAATTCTGCCTTTATTGGTGCTCCAAGAATATAAGATGGTAGCGACAATAAATGGGTATGGATGGATGTGCGCATTGACTCAGCCACCCCATTTATAAGGGGGAAACTTTGATATGTACATGTACATATATGTATATCTGTATGCATGCATGCATGTGTGTATGTATGTATATATGTATGTATGTATTTTTTAAGAAAATAAATATAATTACCACTGGCCATATAAACCCAGTTCATGTATTCAACAAACTTATTATTATTATTTTTTTTTTTTTTGTATCCACTTATCTATTTATTTTTTATTTCTTATTTTATTTTATTTTCATTCTAATATATTTATTATCTTATTTTATCTAGTCTTATTTTACTTTATTTCAATGTTTATTCTATTATCTATTTTGTTTTATTTTATTTATTCATTATTTTTTAGTGCTTTGCTGAAAAAACCTAATTACAATTCCTGGTTCACGTTTTTCTTCATTAGTTCATTGCACTGATTTTTCGGCCACTTTTTTTTATTTGTCTTCTTTCTCTTCTACCTGAACCAGAATTTTCCATTCGAAAAAAAAAAAAGTCAACCTGCTCTATGTGTTGCTGTTGTGCTTCACCGAATTTTATAAGTTTCTAAGAGAAGGTTAGATAACTTAATGGATGAGGATGATAGATGGTAATGGATATGGAACTGCCTAGTATAGGCCTTATGGTCTCCTGCAGTCTCCTTCATTCTTATTCTTTTGTGTTCTGCACTATTCAAACTATCGTTCTTGTTCAATATTTTCTGTGGCGTCACATTGTTGACGAGGCTAAGGCAGAGAGACTGTCTTGTTCTCCTTCATAATCTATCAAGTCCAATACACTAACTCATTGACCTCACGGTAGTTGACCTCACTTTTGGTGTCCTGTGACCTGTCTCCTACTTGTCAACGGAAATGTTTGATACACTGCCAACCTCTCTTGACAGAGAACTACCGTCCATTTCAATTATATAATCAACAGGTTCGCTTCAATAGGCCCTGTATCGGGTTATTGACTGAATCAATGTTATGCGTGTGTGTGTGTATGTGTGATTCACCATGGTCTTGGATCACGTGTTGAACTTGTGATCGACAGTTATTAACCACCCGGATGAGAGCTCAGAGCTTGTATGGCCGATCTGGGTAATACTGTGACCAAGATCCATGGATCTTGACAGTGACCTTACACGCACACACGCACACACACACACCCAACTCTCCGCCCACGAGAGTTGGAGTAACAACCCGCAGCGCAGCGATACTGAATTATTTCAGCCCAGGGCTGGAGTCGAACCCAGACCGCCGTAGTGGCAGGCAAGAACTCTAACCACTGCACCACGAGGTTGTGTGTGTGTGTGTGTGTGTGTGTGTGTGTGTGTGTGTGTGTGTGTGTGTGTGTGTGTGTGTGTGTGTGTGTGTGTGTGTATGTACGTATGCATGTAAGTATACGTAAGGTATATTTTCGTGAGAATGTATGCGTATATTTATACGTGTGTGTGTGTGTGTGTGTGTGTGTGTGTGTGTGTGTGTGTGTGTGTGTGTGTGTGTGTGTGTGTGTGTGTGTGTGTGTGTGTGTGTGCGTGTGTGTGTGTGCAGTATCTGTGTATTACTATATGCATTCCACCAATATTCCTATCCTAATGCCTGAGATTTTTTTTTTTTTTTCGAGCAAATCTTTACCACTAAATAGAGTAGAGGTTGCCAACACATAGCCTAGTGTTGCCTCGTGGTCCAGCAACTAGTTAATCTTTTAAGTATTGATTGAAACTCTTTATTTTATTCTGAATGGTACCAAACGATGTTATTCGTGCCTGTGATGAATGAATCATGCAAATTCCATTTCTTTTATCATTTGATTTGATTTTACTTTATTTTATTTTATTATTTTATTTTATTTTATTTTTTATTTCATTTCATTTTATTTTATTTTATTTTATTTTGTTTTATTCTATTCTATTTTATTTTATTTTGTTCTATTTTATTTCATTTTTTATTCTTTTATTATTTTTATTATTATTATTATTATTATTTATTTATTCATTTATTTATTCATTCATTTATTTATTTATTTATTTATTTATTTATTTATTTATTTATTTATTTATTTATTTATTTATTTATTTATTTATTTATTTATTTATTTATTCATTCATTTACTTATTTATTTCTATTTTATCTTTATTTATTTTTTTTTTTAAGACCAAGTCTCCAGTCTCAGTTCAGTTCCGGACTCCACCAGATTTTGGTCTCCGGTATCGTCCCCCAGCAAGTTCCCAGTTCTCCAGCTTACAATATGTTCCGAGCCCCAGATTCTTTATTCATCACAAACCCACTTCCCCTACACTGACCGACCAGTCTTTGGCATCCCAATTACAACTCCTCTTCTCCGAGGTCAATACATCTAAGAACTCAGTGTTGACAATAAGATAGAGGAACCGGTGGCACCAACATGACTATGGTTTCTGTGGTGCCAACATGAATGGGGCTTCAGTGGTGCTAACATGATCAAAGGTTTCAATGGCGCCAATATGGCTAAGGCTCCAGTGGTGCCAACATGATCAAAAGTTCCAGTGGCGCCAATATAACTAAGGCACCAGTGGCGCCAATATAACTAAGGTTTCTGTAGTGCCAACATGACTAAGGATCTGATGGTGTCAAAATGATGAAAGATTCCAGTGGCTCCAATGTAACTAAGGCTCAAGTGTTGCCAACATGATCAAAGATTCCAGTGGCGCCAATATAACTAAGGCTACAGTGGCGCCAATATAACTAAGGCACTAGTGGCGCCAACATGACTAAGGTTTCTGTGGTGGCAAGATGACAAAGGATCCGGTGGTGCCTACATAATCAAAGGTTCCAGTGGCGCCAATATAACTAAGGCTACAGTGGTGCCAACATGACTAAGGCTTCAGTGGCACCAACATGACCAAGGCTTTTGTGGAGCCAACATAAATAAAGCTTCTGTGGCGCCTGTCTGCATGAAGATGAACTCCTTCCGACATCTCTCTCTCCTGATCTACCATAAGCAAGTATCCATCGTTGGTCCCAACCACTCGATAACTGTTACGAAATAAAATGAAATTGACTAAATATATGTGGTCAACTGCATTGGACCTGAGTGCCAACAGAAGCGATTGTTAAACGTTCTCAAGTCCAGAACGTTGGTTGAAATTGATAAAACTGAATCATGAATTTTCTCTATTTATTTTTTTCTTCTTTTTTCTTTCTGTTTTCATCTGGGAATCGGAATGAGGAGAAAAAGGTTTTTGTTCTGAGTGCAACATCAATCTTTTTTTTTTTTTTTTTTTTTTTAAGAAAGACAATATAGGAACAAGCCAACTGTATGCATTATAACAGTGTCCACCAACATATCTCACCCTGTCTATCTGTCTTTTTATGTACGTATGTGCATACCTGTCTGCCTGTATGCGTGTGTGTACTTGTGTTCATGCAACACACACACACACACACACACACACACACACACACACACACACACACACACACACACACACACACACACACACACACACACACACACACACGCATACACACACACACACACACACACACACACACATACACACACACACACACACACACACACACACACACACACACACACACACACACACACACACACACACACGCGCACACACACACACGCACACACACACAAACACATATACGCAAGCACCTGTGCGCACATAAACTCATGTAAACACACGCACACATAAACACACACAAATGCACGCAAGCAAGCACATATGCTTAGACACACACACACACACACACACACACACAAACACATATACGCAAGCAACTGTGTGCACATAAACTCATGTAAACACACGCACACATAAACACACACAAATGTACGCAAGCAAGCACATATGCTTAGACACACACACACACACACACACACACACACACACACACACACACACACACACACACACACACACACACACACACACACACACACACACACACACACACACACACACACACACACACACACACACACACACACATACACACACACACATACAAATAGACACATAAATGTGTAATGAGTACATGTACAATACTGTACTGTACACCGGAGCTGCCTCTCCATTGGACATGACCTAGTGTGGTAGAGTGCTCACCCTGGGCTGACCTCGCTTGTCTTTGGGGAGTGACCTTGCCTCTGCTTCCCCGAAGTCAGGTCACCAGGCCAACCATTATTCCAAATTCAAACCACCAACTCCGCAGCAGGGAACCTCCTCTTCCTCTTCCTCCTCCCCCTCCTCCTCCTCCTCGTTTTCCTGCTCTTCCTAATTCTCCTTCTCCTTCTCCTTCTCTTTTTCCTTCTTCTTTTCTTTCTTCTCCTTCCCCTTCTCCCCCTTTTTCTCCTTCTCCTTCTCCTTCATCCCCTTCATCCCCTTCATCCCCTTCTCCCCCTTCTCCCCCTTCTCCCCCTTCTCCCCCTTCTTCTCCTTCTTCTCCTTCTTCTCCTTCTTCTCCTTCTCCTTCTCCTTCTCCTCCTTCTCCTCCTCCTCCTTCTTCTTCTTCTTCTTCTTCTTCTTCTTCTTCTTCTTCTTCTTCTTCTTCTTCTTCTTCTTCTTCTTCTTCTTCTTCTTCTTCTTCTTCTTCTTCTTCTTCTTCTTCTTCTTCTTCTTCTTCTTCTTCTTCTTCTTCTTCTTCTTCTTCTTCTTCTTCTTCTTCTTCTTCTTCTTTTCTTCTTTTTCATCTTCTTTTTCTTCTTTTTCTTCTACTTCTTCCCTATTTCTTCTTCTTCTTCTTCTTCCCTTTCTTCTTCTTCTTCTTCTTCTTCTTCTTCTTCCCTATTTCTTCTTCTTTTTCTTCTTCCCTATTTCTTCTTCTTCTTCTTCTTCTTCTTTTTCTTCTTTTTCTTCTTCTTTTTTATCTTCTTTTTCTTCTTTTTCTTCTTCTACTTCTTCCCTATTTCTTCTTCTTCTACTTCTTCCATATTTTTTCTTCTTCTTCTTCTTCTTCTTCTTCTTCTTCTTCTTCTTCTTCTTCTTCTTCTTCTTCTTCTTCTTCTTCTTCTTCTTCTTCTTCTTCTTCTTCTTCTTCTTCTTCTTCTTCTTCTTCTTCTTCTCATCCTCCTTCTCCTCCTTCTCCTTCTTCTCCTCATTCTCATTTTCCTTCTCACTTCTCCTTCTTCTCCTCATTCTCATTTTCCTTCTCCTCCTTCTCTTTCTCCTTCTCTTCCTACTTCTCCTTCTCCTCACTTTCTTTTCCGTCTCTTCTTTCTCTTTCTCTTTCTCCTCCTCTTCCTTTCTCTTCTTTTTCTTTTTTCCTGCTCCTGTCCTTCTTAGTCAACAAAGTCAATAAACAAATAAAAAGATTTAATAGATAAAAGTAAAAAAAAAATTATGATTATATTTAAAAAAAAATGTTCAGTTTTTTTTTCAGGAACTGCCGTTCTAAATCGGGAGCTTTTTTGGGGGCGAGGCAAGAGGCGGGAGGCGGGGGGGGGGGACCGGAGACCACCTCGATAGTGCAACAGTTTATCTAGAAAGATTTTTTTTTTTTCTTTTTTTTTTTCTTTTTTTTTTTAGCTTTGCAGGAGTGATATCAACACTTTGCTCCGTCGTCTTTTTTGTTTATTTATCTTTTTATCTTTATTTTCATTTTTATTTTCATTTCATCTTATCTCATTTCATTTCATTTTATTTCATTTCATTTCATTTTATTTAATCTTATTTCATTTTATTTCATTTTTTTTTCATTTATTATTATTATTATTATTATTATTATTATTATTATTATTATTATTATTATTATTATTATTATTATTATTATTATTATTATTATTATTATTATTATTATTATTATTATTATTACTGTTATTACTGTTATTATTATTGTTGTTGTTATTGTTGTTATTGGTGTTATTGTTGTTGTTGTTGTTGTTATTGTTGTTATTGTTGTTATTGTTGTTATTGTTGTTATTGTTGTTATTGTTGTTATTGTTGTTATTGTTGTTTTTGTTGTTTTTGTTGTTTTTGTTGTTTTTGTTGTTTTTGTTGTTTTTGTTGTTTTTGTTGTTTTTGTTGTTTTTGTTGTTTTTGTTGTTTTTGTTGTTTTTGTTGTTTTTGTTGTTTTTGTTGTTTTTGTTGTTTTTGTTGTTTTTGTTGTTTTTGTTGTTTTTGTTGTTTTTGTTGTTTTGTTGTTGTTTTGTTGTTGTTTTGTTGTTGTTTTGTTGTTGTTTTGTTGTTGTTTTGTTGTTGTTTTGTTGTTGTTTTGTTGTTGTTTTGTTGTTGTTTTGTTGTTGTTTTGTTGTTGTTTTGTTGTTGTTTTGTTGTTGTTTTGTTGTTGTTTTGTTGTTGTTGTTTTGTTGTTGTTTTGTTGTTGTTGTTTTGTTGTTGTTTTGTTGTTGTTTTGTTGTTGTTTTGTTGTTGTTTTGTTGTTGTTTTGTTGTTGTTTTGTTGTTGTTTTGTTGTTGTTTTGTTGTTGTTTTGTTGTTGTTTTGTTGTTGTTTTTTGTTGTTTTGTTGCTGTTTGTTGTTTTGTTGTTGTTTTGTTGTTGTTTTGTTGTTGTTTTGTTGTTGTTTTGTTGTTGTTGTTTTGTTGTTGTTTTGTTGTTGTTTTGTTGTTGTTTTGTTGTTTTGTTGTTGTTTTGTTGTTGTTTTGTTGTTGTTTTGTTGTTGTTTTGTTGTTGTTTTGTTGTTTTGTTGTTGTTTTGTTTTTGTTTTTTTGTTTTGCTATTGTTTGTTATTATTGTTATTGTTATTGTTATTGTTATTATTGTTATTATTGTTATGATTGTTATTATTGTTTGTTATTATTGTTATTATCGTTGTTATTGTTGTTATTACTATTACTATTACTATTATTATTTTATCATCATCATCGTCGTCATCAAAAATTTTATTGATAGTATTATCATTATTATTATTATTATTATTATTATTATTATTATTATTATTATTATTATTATTATTATTATTATTATTATTATTATTATTATTATTTCATTTAATTTTTTTAAGTTGCGTTGGTTTTAGAATTAAATCCCCAGCTTCACTGTTATTTTGGTTTCTGGTTAAATACTGGATATTCTATTCGCATGAAAAGAGACTTAATCGCTCTGTGCTTTCAATATGGTATTTGCCTCCTTTAACTGAACAAAACAGATGACTTCTAGCCAGAACAAAACTTATAAAGTTTGACACTGGCCGAAGGAATTAAACCAAGTTCAAGACATTGCAATGGCTATTTAAGTTGTTTATCACGTACTGGAATTACATAATTTCATCTGTGAGATGGAGAAGGAGAAGGAGGAAGAGAAGGAGAAGGAGAAGGAGAAGGAGTAAGAAAAGGAGAAGGAGAAGAATAAGATGTAGAAGAAGTAGGAGAAGGAAAAGGAGAAGGAGAAAGAAGAGAAGAAGGAAGAAGGAGAAAGAGGAGAAGGAGAAGAAGGAGGAGGAGGATAAGAAAAAGTAGTAGGTGGAAAAGGAGGAGAAGGAGAAGAAGGAGGAGGAGAAAGAGGAGAAGGAGAAGGGGGGAGGAGAAGAAGTAAAACAAGTAGATGGAAAAGAAGAAGGAGAGAGAGAAGAGAAGGAGACGGAGAAAGAGGAGTAGAAGATAAAAAGAAGGAGGAGGAGAAGGAGAAGGAGAATGAGGAGGAGAAGGAGAAAGAGAAAGGGAAGAAGGAGAAGGAAAATGAATAGGATTAAGAGATGGAAAAGAAGGAAGAGAATGAGAAAGAGAAAGAGGAGGAGAAGGAGAAAGAGAAGAGAAAGAGGAGGAGGAGAAGAAGAAGGAGAAGGAGGAAGAAGAAGGAAGAAGTAAAAGTAGAAAGAGATGGAGAAGGAGAAAGAAAAAGAGAAAGAGAAAGAGAAAGAGAAAAAGAAAAAGAAAACAAAATTATTATCCTCACGTCCTCAAGAACGTGGGGAAAAGATATCTTAATCAATCCCGAAATCTCCAATGTAATTCCGGATGAAGTTCTGGTGTGATATTTCGAGGTGAAATTCGGGTGAATTTTGGGGTGAATTTTTGGGGTGAAATTTGGGTAGAAATTCTGGGGGTGACATTTCGGGGTGAAACTCAGGGATGAAATTCTGAGGTGACATTGTATGGATAAAATTCTAGGGTGAAATTCTGGGGGTGAAATTCTGAGGGTGAAACTCTGGGGGTGAAGTTCTGGGGTGAAATTCCGGAGGTGAAATTCGAGGTCGAAAAGTCAAAATGAAAAACTGAAGTGAAAAATTCGAAGTGAAAAGTAAAGTTGAGTTGAAAAGACAAAGTGAAAAGTCGATGTGAAAAAAAGGTCAAAAGTCGAGACGAAAAGCAGAGGAAAAAGGTCAAGATGAAAAACTGAGACGAAAACTCAACGAAATTAGAAATTCTGAAGTAAAATTGTCACGAAAAGAAACACTTCAGCCGACTCCTCGCGACGCTGAAAACACATTTCAGGATCTGAAGTGGGTGTTTCCCTTCAGGAACCAATGTGACCAAATTTGGACATTTCAAGATTTCGGTTTTAATCAGTTTAGAGAAAAGCTATACACTTTTGTCAGACGCTGTGGCAAAGTTTGGAGGATCACACTTTTATTTTGGTAAATACCAGATGTTTATTGTTGTTGCTGTTGTTGTTGTTGTTGTTGTTGTTGTTGTTGTTGTTGTTGTTGTTGTTGTTGTTGTTGTTGTTGTTGTTGTTGTTGCCGCCGCCGCCGCCGCCGCCGCCGCCGTCGTCGTCGTCGTCGTCGTCGTCGTCGTCGTCGTCGTCGTCGTCATCATCATCATCATCATCATCATCATCATCATCATCATCATCATCATCATCATCATCATCATCATCATCATCATCATCATCATCATCATCATCATCATCATCATCATCATCATCATCATCATCATCATCATCATCGTCATCGTCATCGTCATCATCGTCATTGTTATTGTCATTGTCATTGTCATCATCATCTCTGTCTTTTTTTCTTTTCTTTTCTTTTCTTTTTCTAAGAAAGCTTTTGGCAATTTTTGAGGCTGGTGGTGCAATCGTAAGCGTGTATATCTTGTATACTCCTAGTCACAGGTTCGAGTCTTGCACTCCTCCGATTCCCAACGGTGACTATTATTTACCTGCACCAACATTCCCTAAAACACATAATAGGGTAAAGGTGACGGCTTCGGCCACAGCTACTCAGCGCCTCCAGGTGTCGGCTCCTAACTTTGGCCCATTATATGAAGGAGTAAGCACGAAGTTTTTAGACTGAACTTGAAGAAGTGCTTGTACACGTATAATGCATATCACTCTTCGTTGTTTTGAGAGATCGTTCAACATGGACTTCAACGTAGTGTGCAATATTCCTCAGAAGTCCAAAATATCTCAGGTTGCTTCAGGTCATCTCAGGTCACCTTAGGTCACTTCAGGTCGTCCATGGTTACCTCGGGTCACCTCAGTGACCCAGACAAATTACCCTGGCAACATGTTAATCAATGCAACATGAGATGCGATGCCAATACGCAATCCCTCACCTCTTCTATCTCCTTGAAAGGGTTTAAAAATGGGTTCTAACTGACCGAGACTCCAGGTCATCTCAGGTCGGTAAAGGTCCCTTTAGGTCACCTTAGGTAATCTCAGGTCACCCCCAGGAAACTTCAGGTCGGCAGTAGTCATCTCGGGTCACCTCAGGTCATCTCAGGACACCTTAGGTAATCTCAAATCACCTCATATCCCTTCAGGTCGGCAATGGCCACCTCAAGTTACTCCAGGTCATTCCAGGCCACCTCAGATGATATCAGGTCACCTCGGGTCACTTCAGGTTGGCAATGGTCATCTCGGATCATCTCACGTCATGTCAGGTTACCTCAGGTCAACCCAGGTCATCTCAGGTCAACTCAGGTCGCCTCAGGGTACTACAAATCACCCTAATTCACTTCTGAGCACCTTAGGTCATCTCAAGGCACCAAAATCACTTCAGGTCAACTCAGGTCACCTTAGGTCACTTCAGATTCCCTCGTCATCTTAAGTCACTACAGGTCGCCCCAGTTCACCTCAGGTCACACCAGGTCACTTCAGGGCACCTCAGGTCATCTCAGGTCACTGTCAGGGCACCTCAGGTCATCTTAGGTCACTGTCAGGGCATCTCAAGTCACCTGACGGTACTTGAAATCATTATATGTCACATTAGGTCAACTCAGGTCATCTCAAGGCACCCAAGGTCACCTAAGGTAAAAAAAAAATCAGGTCACTTCATTTGTAACGAAGGGGTTGAACCATGGAGGCTCTTCCTGGGTTAAACCCATCGCTTTCCGTCCCAAACGGTGCCGCATAGTCAAGGAAAAACTGCGCGTTTGTGTATGAACGCCTCCATCTAGCCCCATTGTAATTAAACCGCTAGTGTAAATAAGGCCTTATACAGTAATTAGTCTGGTAGTCGTCCGGCGATTTCATCCAAGTGTTTACAATTCGTTTGGTAGCAAAGGAGCTAAATCTATATATATATATATATATATATAAATAAATAGATAATAGATACATAAACAAATTAATAAATAAGTAAATGAGTAAATATATAAATGAATAAATGAGTGAATAAACATATAAAATAAACTGATTGGTAAAAGTAAATTAATAGATAAATAAACAAATGAATAAATGAATAAATGAATAAATAATCAAATAAAGAATAGATAAGTTGACAAATAAAGAAATGAGAATTATTGAATAAACAATGAAACAAATGTATTGGCTTTAAAGACCTCTTCAGATCATGGCATCTTAGTCAAAGAAATGTTGACATTTATCTCCAAAACTTTTCATTCACGAAGCTTAAGCCAACCACGATCTGGGCCGAATCTTTTAGAAAACTGTGAGACCTGATATAGCACGCCTTCTCATAAATGTTGTCGGTATTTTCAGAACCGATCGTTCATGAAATTCAAACGAATGTAGCTCTCGGACGAACCATTCTGGAAAATGACAACAACACTTGCCATGATTTTCAGAAAAACTTCGGACATCTTTTGGAAAAAAGATCAGAAACACGGTTTAGCAACATTTGCCCTGTCATCTGTTGCCACATTTTCAAAACGTTTCCTTCAACAATCTTAGTAACTACTCCCTTGTGTCCGAAACTTTTTGAAAGGTCATTGCAACCCTATCTTCCGAACAGTGTAATACTCTCGCCATTCCACTCCCACGAAGTGGTAAGTGAGAAACCCCTTGTAGGACGAACCCTATCAATTGCGGCAAGCGGCTGGATTTTTAGGCCGATGTTTGGGTCGCCTCCCCGCCTGGCCAGGGTTGTCGAACTCACGACCACCTGTTCATGAGTTCGACACGTTATCCGCTGGATTACCGCGCAGCTCCGTGTGATAGTCTTCCGCTTAATTCTACTGCCGCCAGGTGATTTTATTCATCTCTGAGACGCCAAAGCTTTACCCACACTCGACCACCCCCTTCCGTACCTGTTGGTACCTTCTCCATGTGCCGCCAGAAGATTTTATTTACTTCCGTGGCAATT
>NC_134798.1:40645394-40650394 GCF_046742065.1 Oratosquilla oratoria
CCCCGCTCTCTCCCTCTTCCCCCACTCTTCCTCCTCCCCTCTTCCCCCTCCTTCTCTTTTTCCCCCTCCTTCCCTTCTTCCCCCTCCTTCCCTTCTTCCCCCTCCTTCCCTTCTTCCCCCTCCTCCCTCTCTTCCCCCTCTTCCCCCTCCTCCCCCCGCCCTCCCTCCTCCCCCCTTCCCCATTCTCCCTCCTCACCCTCTTCCCCCTCCTCCCCTTCTTCCCCGCTATCTCCCTCTTCCCACGTTCTCCCTCCTCCCCCTCTTCCCTCTCCTTCCCTTCTTCCCCTCTTCCCCCTCTTCCTCATCCTCCCCTTCTTCCCCCTCCTCCCCATATCCCCCCGCTCTCCCTCCTCCCCCTCTTCCCCCTCCTTCCCTTTTTCCCCTCCTTCCCTTTTTCCCCCTCCTTCCCTTCTTCCCCCTCCTTCCCTTCTTCCCCCTCCTTCCCTTCTTCCCCCTCCTTCCCTTCTTCCCCCTCCTCCCTCTCTTCCCCCTCTTCCCTTTCCTCCCCCCGCCCTCCCTCCTCCCCCCGCCCTCCCTCCTCCCCCCTTCCCCGTTCTCCCTCCTCCCCCTCTTCCCCCTCCTCTCCTTCTTCCCCCTCCTCTCCTTCTTCCCCGCTATCTCCCTCTTCCCACGCTCTCCCTCCTCCCCCTCTTCCCTCTCCTTCCCTTCTTCCCCTCCTCCCCCTCTTCCTCATCCTCCCCTTCCTCCCCTTCTTCCCCCTCCTCCCCCCATCCCCCCGCTCTCCCTCCTCCCCCTCTTCCCCTTCCTCCCCTTCTTCCCTGCTATCTCCCTCTTCCCCCACTCTCCCTCCTCTTCCCTCTCCTTCCCTTCTTCCCCTCCTCCCCCTCTTCCCCTCCTCCCCCTCTTCCCCCTCCCCCTCTTCATCCCCTTCTTCCCCCTCCTCCCCCCTTCCCCGCTCTCCCCCTTCCCCGCTCTCCCCCTCCTCCCCTTCTTCCCCGCTATCTCCCTCTTCCCCCGCTCTCCCTCCTCCCCCTCTTCCCTCTCCTTCCCTTCCTCCCCTCCTCCCCTTCCTCCCCTTCTTCCCCTTCCTCCCCTCTTTCCCTGCTCTCCCCCTCTCCCCCCCCTCTCGCCGCTTCAATCCAGGGCCTGGGCGCCGTTTCCCACCTTGTTTTCGAGGAACCTCAAGTTTGTTTGCTCTGCGCCGCAGACCGCCTGTCTCCCGCTTTCCCTCCGCTGTCCCACTGTTTGCTCATATTTGATCTCCGGGTCGGAGCCTTTTGCTTCTAAGGGTTCCGACGACCTTTTTTCCCCTCCTCCCATGCACGGCCTGCTGGCCCTTTTTTCTCGCTCCTTTGTCTTGTCTCCTTTTTTTTTTTTTTTTTTTGGGGGGGGGGGCGCAAGTGTTTCTGGGCCTTTGTTTCCAAAGGTCTCGAGGTCTCTTTCTACTGAGGCCTACGGGGCCTTTTTCTTCCTTTGTTATTTCTCCTATTTGTCTACTTTTTTGTTGTTATTATTATTATTTCTTTTGCGCGCGTTGATATAGAATGTTTCATAGTGCACCATCTTTTATTCCGCCATATTTGTTTTGATTCCAAGACATACTCAGCCTTTTTTAAATTTATTTTTCTTTCTCGTGGCATTTAGACCTTTTTCATTCCTTTTTCTTATCTTCCATTTATCTACTCTTTTTTTTCATTTTCGAGGGATTTTGCAAAATGTTTTCCAGCGCACGTCTTTTGCGCGTTAAGTAGCGGTTCGAACCCTACCACCGGTGAGTTGAACTAAGGACATAGTTCATTACATGCTGCGCCACAAAGTCTTCTGTAAGGAGCACCGTCCTAGCCGCCTGATAGAAAGAAGTTTGTGACGCTAAACTTTTTTTTTTTTTGCGAGCTAAACGTTTCAAAATAACGCGAGCATTAGCAAACACACTAAGAAGTGTGAAGCTTACACCAGGAGGCGCTTAGCTGCGCCCAAAGCCACAACTTTTGCCTAATTAGAACTGTATGGCAAAAGCCCTGTTCACACTAGCGGTTTGAACCGCGCGGAAACCGCGGCGGTACCGTACAGTCAAGGAAAAACTGTGCGGTTGTGTGTAAACGCCTCCATTGACTTACATTGTAACTGAACCGCCGCGGTTCCAAGACCTAGTGTGGACAAGGCCAAAAAGTTATTCTCAAAACCCGAGCCATATATGTTTATCTACTTATTGCTTGAATAATTACTTGATTAATAAATGAATAAATAAATAAATTAATTAATTAATTAATCAAATTTCACTTATTCATCTATTATTTATTTATTTATCTATTTTCTATTCATTTATTCATTTTATTCTATTTTTCTTAATTTTTCCATAGAGCCATCTTTTGTTTGGAATCATAACTATTTCTTCCTATTGACTTAAAACCCTGTGTAGTAAGCACAATTACACCTTGCCCCCTCTAGCACCTACAGCACCTCCAGCACCTCTGTCACCTCATCCTTTACTGGCATTGCAACCTTACTGATCTCACATACTAACATCTCACCCTTATTGTTATTTCACCTTCACTGACACCTAATCACCTAATTTTGATTAACACCTACTTCTTGGTGGCGCCTCACCCTTAAGAACACCTTCTTATTTCAGGCACCTTAACCCCCAAACCCACCTCCCCCCACCCCCACCTGCTCAAACTTTCTTCCTTAAGGTCTTCTTTCTAGGTGAGGCTGACGATGCCAAACCGTGCGTCTATGTGTGTATATACCAACCCTTAATGGACCAAACATTGGCGTTTAGGTTTAATGGAGTGCCAACATAGACCTTGATCACGTAGTGGCCTACTGACCTACCTCAGTGCCAACCTGCACGTCCTGCACTTGTTCTGAGTGCCAAGGTTTGCCTTGATCACGTAGTAGCCTACCGACCTACTTCAGTGTCAGCCTGCAAATCCTACCAAAGTATAGAGTACATCAGCCTTAGTCCTGTAGTGACCTACTGACCTACTTCAATACCATCCTGCACGTCCTGAAGGTGTTCTGAGTGCCAACATCAGCCTTTGTCCTGTATTGGCCTACCGACCTACCTCAGTGCCAACCTGCACATTCTAATAATGCATAGAGTTCCAATATGAACCTACAGGCCTGAGTGTCAGCCTGCACGTCTTACCATCGCACCGGGGTCTACCGACCTACCTACAGACCCGTTAGTACCCTACCGGTACACCTGTAGACCTACTTATCTGTGTAGTAATTTGGTACTACTTTACCGTAGTTTCATAACAAGCTAATCTACTTGAGAGTGTCATAGTCATGTGTATTTACTCTGGTTGAATTTAAATGGTTTTATTTAACTATTTAAAAAGCTATAATCCCCAAAGGATTAAAATTTATTTTGATATATACATATATACGTATGCATATACATATACATACACATATGCATATACATATACATATACATATATACATATACATATACATATACATATATACATATACATATATACATATACATATATACATATACATATACATATACATATATACATATACATATACATATACATATACATATACAGGCGGTACAGTCCTCGCTTTATATGAAGCATTCCGCTCTGGCGGGGGTTCGAATCCCAGCTGATGAGTTTATTTCCAATATGCATATACATTATGCATATACATATGCATATACATATACATATACATATACAGTACATATACATATACATATACATGTACATATACATATACATATACATATAAACATATTCAATATACACATATGTTCATGGACAGTGATTCCCTTTGAAGGCATTATCTCATCTAAGCCTTTGTTGAAAATAATTGGAAACTGGAGTTTGAATGATATACTGTATAATGAAAGCAGCCCCTCATTCTAGTAACACTAGAAAGACCATAGTTTCCTGTGACGTACATTATTTTATTGAAACCGTAATTTCTAAAATGAAAAATAATAAAAAATAATAATAATAATAATAATAATAATAAAGGGAAAATAGAAATGTCTTCTATTTTTCACCGAATGAAAACGGACTTGGGTGGAAAATGTATATGCATACGTGTGTGTGTGTGTGTGTGTGTGTGTGTGTGTGTGTGTGTGTGTGTGTGTGTGTGTGTGTGTGTGTGTGTGTGCGTGCGTGTGTGCGTATGTGTATGTGTGTCTGAGTGTGTCAGTGCATTCATAATCTATTATAAACCGATATGATCAATTCATCTACATCTCTATAGTTTCCTTAGTCTATAGTTAACGTTCTAAATATTCATATTTTTCTTTTGAATGTTTTTTTTTGGGGAGGGGGCGGAGGAGGAGGAGGAGAGATATCTTCCCACTCTGAAATATGTAAAAAAAAAAAAAAAAAAAAAAAAAAAAAAAAAAGAGAGAGAGAGAGAGAGAGAGAGAGAGAAAATCAGAGCGGCGTTGACTCTCACTCTCGTAAAGGACGTTCATAAAATCCAAATACAGAAGAAAACTTGGAACACAAATTACAATTTACCGAGCCAACAAAGAGGAAAGTTGCAACTCAAGAATTACGAGGAACAGCCTTTCGAACTTTGCGTCTTATAACGGGACAGTACTCAAATAGTCACTAAAAAAAAACAACTGGGGATATCCTTCTCCCCTATAATCCCCGAGTTGAGGCAATGAAGAGAAGCTTAAGTTGGAAATCCTCCACAAAACGATGACTTTCTGTGTATTTGTTCAATGAAGAGATGTGACGTCGCCTAATTGATACATCTATGGGTCATAACGTGGTATTGTTTTGACTGTAAACGTAGCCTTATATTAGGATTTGTACAATGAAGATATACAATGTCTCTCAAATGGTATATCTATGGATTTTGGTATGGCAATGTTTTGAGAGTAAAGTTCATGTTTATTGTACAATAAGTAATTTCTGATTTCCTTTCAGAGGCATTTTTTTTATGTCTTGGGAAATATGTTCGACGTTGATTTGGTTGCCGGTTGTACACCCAAAGCAGCTTGACCCAAAATGCAATGAAACTATGTCAGCACAAATTTCGTTGACTTAGCA
>NC_134798.1:40657894-40662894 GCF_046742065.1 Oratosquilla oratoria
ATGTACCGCAGCCATACTATGTTGGAGAGAATAATCTTATTTAATATTCTAGTTTCAAAAAACTCCTTATATAAATTACTCAGTACGGGAGAGAGAGGATTACCCATGCTCATACCAAATTTCTGAGAATAAAAATTTTCATTAAATTGGAATTTACAGTCTTTAACACATAATCTAATCAGTTCCATTAAGGTGTCTGAGGGTAATGGTAAATCTACCGCCGTGAAAGTGATTTGAAGTTTAGTGTATATCGTAAACCAACCAATGTTTGTTCATATATACACTATTATTCCTCACACCCTGATGTCGTAAAACTATCTGCTTTTTATTCGATGTTCCTTAGGGCCCTGCGCATTTGCAGTCCAGAGTACATCGATGATGAAATAAGATGTATTTATGATATTGGTACTAAGCTGCAATACCCCACACATGTTCTTGATACAAGTGTTACTAGGCCGGGGTGACGTAACGTCATGTGACCAAACGTCCTTAAAGTAAACATACGTCTCAACCTGATTATGAAGCATCTTGTGTGTCTTTCCCATGTTCCTAGCTTGTCTACTACTTTATGTATATATATGTATATATCCACCTATGTCTCTGTAACTGTGTATTCCTTGATAGTCTTAAATAGACGAAAACGTTCGGACTAAGCTTCTTATATCCCAGTGGTTTTTTCTGCATATATATATGTATATCTATCTATCTATATATATATATATATATATATATATATATATATATATATACAGGTATATAAAAAGATATATATATATATATATATATATATATATATATATATATATATATATATATATATATATATATATCCGTGTATACATGTGTAAATTTGTACATGTATACATATATACGTATGTATAGGGGCCAATGGCAAGAAGTGGTAGGCCTAAAGACATACGTCAGAGAGATTCATCTCCCTTCCCATTCAGCTCCCAGGATATCTTGCTTGATTTATAAGTGACAGCACACTACACTAACATGCTACTTCCTTTTGCTATTTTGTTTGAGTACAAACGACTACGGTTACGATCTTTTGTTTTTAAATTCTCCAAATATCAAATTACTCCTCCGTCATACAGTGAGAAGCTGAATGACGAGCTAAGAGAAGTTAAACCTAAAATACAAATGTTAGATACACTGTTGAAATGTTCTTACGGAAGTCTAGAATATTATAACCGATGTCATTTCTACTCATTTTACTTGAGGAGACCAGAGGACCGGCGACTGATCTCGAGTCCTTCGGCTATCCGAGCACATTGGGCAAAGGTGATGAGCTCTGTTACAGCTAAGCACATCATGGTGTAAGCTCCTCTTATCTGAAAGTGCAACGGTATAACAAATATAACAGAAAACACAAAAATATAGATTGATGAACTTAGAAATTTATTGAAATCATAAAACACTCCTTCATCACAAACATTTAATGGGCGTGGATGTAGTATAGATGAGAGTAAAAGGGAAGAAATAGGCAGTATGTTTGTGAAAAGAAAGATGGACGTGTTGGCTTTGAGTGAAAATAAGTTGAGAGGGAGGGGCGAGTGTAAGTTTGGGAGTGTAGTTGGGAGGTTCTCAGGAGTAAAGAGATGAGAAGGTGTGGCTATAATTGTAAGTGAAGAGAAATGTGAGTGTGTACTGGAGTGGAAGGAGGTTTCTTCAAGGTTAATGTGGATGAAAGTGAAACTGGGAGGGGAGATGTGGGTTTTTGTAAGTGCATATGGGCCTGGTAGTGAGGAGAGTGTAGAAGAAAGGGAGGCTTTTTGGATGGACTTAAATGAGTGCACAGAGGGATTAGGGAGAAACGTCAATGTAGTAGCATTGGGAGACCTTAATGCTAGGGTAGGAAATGAACCAATAGACGGAGTGGTTGGGAAGTGTGGAGTGCCAGGAAAGAATCGTAGTGGAGAGTTGATGGTGGAGATGTGTCTCGAAAGAGAGTTGATGATAGCATATACAATGTTTAGGAAGAAAGTCAAACATAAGTGCACATGGGAGAGTGGTGGATTAAAGGGTGGTAGATAGAGCATTAATGGACAATGTAGTTGTAGATAGGAGTATAATAGGAAGAGTTAAGGATGTATATGTTCTAAGGGGAGAGAGTGGGGGAATATCAGATCATTTTTGGTGGAAGGTAAGTTGAGACTGGAGGATAGATGAAGAAAGAGGAAAACGACACAATGTAGGGAGGTGCTTCGAGTGAACTGCTTAAATGAGAAAGAAAAAGAGAGCAGTATAAGAAGAAGCTGAGAGAGGAGTGGGAGGGAGTGAAGGATGGTTCAAGGAGGGAGTCACGAGGTGTGCAAAGGAAATAGAAGGAAGGGTAGTGAGTGGTGGGATGAGGAAGCAAAGAAGGTTGTAGAAGAAAAAAAAGCGAGCTTTCACAGATTGATCACAAAATGGGATGAGGGAATCATATGAGAGGTACAAAGAGAAGAGAAGAGAAGTAAAGCAAAGGAGGTAAAGAGGAGAGCAGATGTGAAATGGGGTAAGAGTATGACAGAAAATTTTGTGAGTAATAAAAATGTTTTAGACAAAAATTAAGAGAAGAGGAGGCGAATCAAGTAGAGAAGAAAAGGTAAAAGGTGCAGATGGAGAGATGATAATGGAAGAGAAGGCAGTAAGAGGAAGATGGGCAGAGTATTTTAGGGAGTTGCTAAATGTGAATGAAGGATAGGGAGGAAAAAGTAGTTGTAGTGGGAAGTGCTAAGAAAATGACCGTGATGAATGAGGAAAATGCAGGAAAAATAAGGAATGACGAAATGAAGGCAGTTGTTAAGATGATGAGAGCAGGAAAGGCACCTGATCTGGATAGATGTCATGCAGAATGTTTGAAGAAAGGAGGTACAATGATGGTGGACTGGCTGGTGAGGTTATTTAATGTTTGTTTATGAGAGTGTAGAGTGCCGGAGAACTGGAGGAGTGCTTGTATAATTGTACTTTATAAGGGAAAGGGGGGGCAAGTGTGAGTGTAGTAGTTTCAGAGGGATCAGCTAGTTAAGTGTAGTTGGGAAGGCTTATGGGAGGGTATTGATTGAGAGGATTAGGAGAGGAACAGAGAGGGTAATTGGTGAGGAACAATGTGGGTTTAGGACAGGTAGAGGTTGCGTAGATTAGATTTTTGTGGTAAGACAGATATGTGAGAAAGCTATAGGAAAAGGTAAGGATGTTTTTGGGGCTTTTATGGATCTGGAAAAGGCTTATGACAGGGTAGACAGGAAGGCACTTTGGGATATACGGGATAGGAGGAAAGCTTTTAGGAGCTGTCAAGAGTTTTTACGAAAGTAGTAGAGCGTGTGTCAGAGTTAGAAATGGAGAGAGTGTGTGGTTCGAGGTAAAGGTGAGACTTCGTCAGGGATGTGTTATGTCGCCCTGGCTGTCCAATTTATACATGGATGGGGTGGTGCGAGAGGTGAATGCAAGGATGGTGGGTCAGGGATTAGAGATGATAAAAGAAATTGGAGAAAAGTGGGAGGTAAGCCAGCTGTTGTTTGCGGACGACATTGCGTAGCAAGATCAGAGGAGGGATTGAGAAAGTTAGTGACAGAGTTTGGGAAAGTGTGTAAAAGAAGGAAGTTGAAAATAAATTTGGGTAAAAGTAAGGTGATGAGATGTACAAGGGGTGAAAGTGGCAGCAGACTAGAAGTGAGTATCAAGGGAAAGAGACTGGAGGAAGTGGATAGTTTTAGATACTTGGGTGTGAATATGGCAGGAAGAGGAGTGGAGGTGGAGGTAGAATGTAGATTGAGAGAAGCGAGTAAATGCCTTGGTGGATTAAAAAGTGTAATGAGAAATAGACATTTGGGAATCGATCCTAAGAGAAGATTGTATGAAGGAGTGATTGTACCGACAGCACTGTAGGGGGCAGAAACATGAAATGTAAGAGAGGAAGAGAGAAGGAGTTTGAATGTGTTTGAGATGAGGTGTCTGAGAAGTATGATAGGGGTTACTAGGTTGGATAGAGTGATAAATGAGGAGGTGAGGAGGAGAACGAGGGTGGAAAGGTAGTAGGGATATAGGGTGAATAAAAGAGTATTAGGATGGTTTGGATACATGGAAAGAATGAGTGAAGAAAAACTAGTAAAAGAGGTGTGGAAGGCAAATGTGAAAGGAGTGAGCATGAGGGGGCGACCTAGGATGAGATGGATGGATGGGGTAAAAGGGGCTTTGGGGAAGAGGAGAATGTCTGTTGAGGAAGGACGGGAGAGGACAGAAGACAGGGGTAAGTGGAAATGGTTGCATATGGATGATGTTGTGATGCATGAGGTGGAATGGGTGAGTATGTGTGAGAAAAATTTGACGCAGCCCGAAGCGATTTCTCCCCGTCTTCTCCTTTTCTGCACGAGCGGACGGAGAGGGGGAGGGGGTCGCCGATTTAATGAAGCTGTTTTGCTGTGGATGTGATGTGTCTTGCGACACGGCTTCTGACCCAGGGCAGTGGACAAGATGCAGGGATGACCCGTCATCCAAGAGGTGCCAAGAAAAGAGGGAGAGAAGAGGGTGGAGGGGAGTGGAGTGTGATAGGGATGAAAGGGTGGGAGTGGTTTTTATGCTTTTGTTTTTTGGCTACCTCCCTTATAAGGAGGAAGAGAGCCTTTGGTATATGTATGTATGTATGTAGAAGTTAATAGTGATTACAGTATAGAAAATATATTAAGAAATGTTTAATGCATTCCGTTTGTTTACGAAACGTTGCACAATAGTGTCAACCATAACAGCACCTCACCACACGCTGCCAGATGCACGGTGACACCGAACTTGACGTGTTTGTGGGATTCGAACTGACGTGTTGGTTAATAAAAATGAGAGAAAAACGAAACAGAATTAAAAAAAATAATAAGGTTTTGAAGACTTTGTGGCATAGACTGAGACTATGAAAAATAAAGATAAAACAAAGAGGTATGAAAAATAAAGAGAAAACTAAGAGATATAAAAAAGATACAAAGAGACATGAAAAATAAATAGAAATTAAAAAGGTATGAAAA
>NC_134798.1:40667894-40670394 GCF_046742065.1 Oratosquilla oratoria
GTAGGTTGAAGCACCAAATCTGAATATTTTAGGCCGTGCTCACAATAGTGGTTTGAACCGCAGGAAACCGTGGTGGTGCCACATATTTCAGGAAAAAACTGCTCTGTTGTGTGTGAACGCGTCCACTGACTTACATTTTACTTGAACCGCCGCGGTTCAAACGCTAATATGAACAGGGTATTAGAGATTTATTTTCTAATAAACCAGGCGGTTTCGTTCAGCATCGAGCTGTCAGTTCCCCAGTCTTCTTTTATGATGAAGACCTTTACATATTTTATTCTGGCGAAGATACAAGTTATTTTTATTCAGTTGGAAACATGTCAAACGGGTCATAGGCTTTAACAGGGGTGATGATGCAGCAAGGTCATCATATTAAGACTTCACGGCAGGACTTGCAGTGATGGATTTAATTCGGACAAATTTAGATTTAAGAAGTTAATAGGCAAGAACTGGTTTATTAATAGAGTGGTTAACGAATGAAATAGACTTAGTAACCATGTAGTGAGCGCTGAAACTATCGGTTGTTAGAGAAGCTTAGATAACTTTATGGATGGAGATGGTAGATGGTGATGAACATGGAACTCCCTAGTGGAGGCCTTATGGTCTCTTGCAGGTAGATTTGTTCTGTTCAAGAATTTTCTTTTAGAAGTCGGCAGATGATTTTGTTCAAAATAAAGGGCCCTCTACTCAAGAGAATATTTAAAGAACTACACTCTTTACGGCATGTTTGTTCTTGATCGCTCAAAATTAGCTCTTCGTGATTGAACAAATGAAGAACACAAGAGAACTTTATTCCAGAAGACGCAAAACTATTTTATCCAGCTTTGAGGAGATCCCAAAGCCACAAGAGAAGCTACATTGTCCCGTTCTTTATGTGCGAAAAAATGAAGAACATTGTTTGAAAAAATGAAGAACATTGAAAAAATGAAGAACATGTAAGAATTTTGTTCCAGAAGACATAAAACGATTTTATTCAGCTTTGAGAAGACTCCAAAGTCACAAGAGAGGCTTCATTGACGCGATCTTTATGCTTAAAAAATAAGAACATTGTTTGAATGAAATGAAGAACATCTGAGAATTTTGTTCCAGAGGACGTAAAACGATTTTATTCAGCATTGAGAAGACTCCAAAGCCACAAGAGAGGCTCCATTCCCGTTTCTTATGTTTGAAAATGTGAAGAACACATAAGAACTCTGTTCTAGCAGACACAAGATTTTATTCAGGTTTGAGGAGACCCCAAAGCCACAAGAGTTTTCTTTTCCCGTTCTTCATGTTTGAACAAATGAAGAACGCATAAGAACTCTGTTCTTGCAGAAACAAGAAGATTTTATTCAGGTTTGAGGAGACCCCAAAGACAAAAGAGAGGCTCCATTGCCCCGTTTACAGAAATGAAGAACATGTAAGAACTTTATTCCAGAAGACGCAAGAAGATTTTATTCAGGTTTGAGGAGACTCCAAAGCCACAAGAGAGGCTCCATTACCCCGTTCTTTGATTCACAGAAATTAAGAACACGTAAGAACTTTGTTCCAGAAGACGCAAGAAGATTTTATTCAGGTTTGAGGAGACCCCAAAACCACAAGAGAATCTTCTTTTCCCATTCTTTATGTCTGAAAAAGTAAAGAACACATAAAAACTCTGTTCTAGCATAAACAAGAAGACTTTATTCAGGTTTGAGGAGACTCAAAGCCACAAGAGAAGTCCCATTGTCCCGTTTTTTGTTTAAAGAATTAAGAAAATGGTCTGAAAAAATTAAGAACATATGAGAGTTTTGTCCCAGAAGACGTAAAACGATTTTATTCAGGTTTGAAGATACTCCAAAGCCATATGTCTTCTTTTCCCAATCTTCCTGTTTGAAAAAGTAAAGGACACATAAGAACTCTGTTCTAGCAAAAACAAGATTTTATTCAGGTCTGAGGAGACTCCAAAGCCACAAGAGAGGCTCCATTGCCTCGTTCTTTGATTCACAGAAATTAAGAACATGTAAGAACTTTGTTCCAGAAGACGCAAGAAGATTTTATTCAGGTTTGAGGAGACCCCAAATCCACAAGAGTCTTCTTTTCCCATTCTTCATGTCTGAAAAAGTGAAGAACACATAAGAACTCTGTTCTAGCAGAAACAAGAAGATTTTATTCAGGTTTGAGAAGACCCCAAAGCCACAAGAGAGGCTTCATTGCCCCGTTCTTTGTTTAAAAAAATGAAGAAAATGGTTTGAAAAAATTAAGAACATATGAGAGTTTTGTTCCAGAAGACGTAAAACGATTTTATTCAGGTTTGAAGATACCCCAAAGCCATGTGTCTTCTTTTCCCGTTCTTCATGTTTGCAAAAGTGAAGAACAAATAAGAACTCTGTTCTAGCAGAAACAAGAGGATTTTATTCAGGATTGAGGAGACCCCAAAGCTACAAGAGAGGCTCCATTGCCCCGTTCTTTGATTCAAAGAAATGAAGAACATGTAAAAACTTTGTTCCAGAAGACGCAAGAAGATTTTATTCAGGTTTGA
>NC_134798.1:40682894-40690394 GCF_046742065.1 Oratosquilla oratoria
ACTCGGCTCTTCATCAAACTCACAGCCCTTAAGGAATCATTCTCAGCCAATAGTTTTTCTTTGCTTTTATCTATCCCACTGTATTTTCACCCGTGTATAAAATGACCATACGTTTACACATTGTAATACATACGAATATATGTATATGTATATCTATATGTATATGTGTATGTGTATGTATATGTATATGTATATGTATATGTATATGTATATGTATATGTATATGTATATGTATAAGTATATGTGTATGTATATGTGCTGTATGTGTATATGTATGTGTATATGTATGTGTATATGTATGTGTATATGTATATGTATATGTATATGTATATGTATATGTATATGTATATGTATATGTATATGTATATGTTTGTGTGTGTGGATATGTATATATATATATATATATATATATATATATATTATATATATATGTATATGTAAATGCATATGTCCATGCATATGCAGTCATATGTATAAACCGTTATACTATGAAATATGCAATTAATACTATGAAATATGCAATGCATTGAGACATACCGTATGCGTTTCTATGTTTATGCATTAAGATATTGATCCTGTTCTATCAATTATGTATTTCCGCGTGTATATGTGGAAGTAGTATCTATTTCTGGAAGAGAGGCTTAATCAGGAATATGTATATATATATATATATATACATATATATATATATATATATATATATATATATATATATATATATACGCAAAAAAAATACAAAACAAAACAAAACAAGCAAAGCTACGCAGAACAAAATAAAACAAAGCAAAACACAACTAAACAAGGCAAGACAAAACAAGCAAAGCAACGCAGAACAAAATAAAACAAAACAAAGCAAAACAAAACAAAACAAAACAAAACAAAAAACACTTCATATTCATGTTTTTTATTTATTTATTTTTTTTTTTATCTTATCTATGTACCAAAGGCTTTTTCCCGCTTATAAAGGAGGTACCTTGCCAAGGCAGGTACCCACTCCTTCCCACTCAACTCTGTCACCCATCAATTTCCATCTCATCCTACAACCTCGTGGATAAAGGGATATCCCTGCCTCCCGCCTACTCCTTGATTCAGAAACAATACAATTAAAAAATAGCTTTTGGATTAATGCTGATAGAATATATATAAACATTTGTCAAAGGATTTTCAATCTGATTTTGAACTGTATAGAAAATCAAACCAAACACCTCCTTTCATCAACGTTCCTCCAAGTTTCGCAGTCGTACAATTGAAATATACAAACGTTGACACAAATCCAACGTTTTCATCTAATCGCAGCTCTTTCTCTGGGATAAAAATCGTAGTTCACTTAATATAGCGTTCGTGTCCCTTATACAGTACTCATAACACACAGAGTCTCCCCTTGCATGTCCGAAATAATATAACAAAGTTGAGGACGATGTATTAAACTCTGAATATGGAACAACCAAATGAACTTGTGTTCTTCTCTGTCTTAGAATGAAACAGAATTAAGGGAAATGTCTTAAAATAAGACAGAATTAAGAAAGATTTGCATTCCAAATGATAGATGAGTGTCCTCAAATCATTCTCTTTCATCTCCTGAAGAAAATAATTTAGATATGAAAGTAACAACCCTCATTCGATTCTGAACCAAATTTGGCGAAATTGATTTCACCTTGAGTGAGATATTTGTGCGATAACAAGGCAAAATTAATTCAATTTGTGAGATAACAAACAGTAATCGTACTCTTAATTTCTTACATATACTATCTGCACGACATTGCCCACAAGGATAAAGGTGTTGGTAAAAGACAGTTGTGTTTCCTTTGCATGTGAATGTGCAGTGTTAACGATATCGACTTTCTAGATTTATTTATTGGGTGGGCTTCAGTAGTATATGTATTTCTTCCGTCACACACATACTCATACACACACACACACACACACACACACACACACACACACACACACACACACACACACACACACACACACACACACACACACACACACACACACATATACACACGTACACATACACGCACATGCACACACAGATACATACACATATATACACACACACACAAAAACACATGCGGACACACAAGAAATGTATTATCTGGGAGAGAGTTCGGACCAGAGTGTGGGATGTGGAGATGAGCTTGAAAGATCACAAGAACGAAGACTGGAAGATGGAGCAAGTGCGTTCCTGACTGGACGCCGCGAGACGGGAAGCGTGGAAGAGAGGAAGACCAGATGTATGGTAAAGTAACAAGGGAGGGAGAAGCTTGCAGGAGTAGCGAGGTAGAAGTTGACGCAGTCGTTTGAATCTTTACACACAATTGTAATAAGCTTGCCAGGGAGTTACCACGTAGACAGACAGACAGAGAGACAGACTGATAGACAGACAGGCAGGCAGGCTGGCAGGAAGACTTACAGGTAAACAGACATACGGACAGACAGATGGACAGACAAACGAACAGATTGACAGACAGACAGACAGACAGACAGACAGACAGACAGACAGACAGACAGACAGACAGACAGACAGACAGACAGACAGACAGACAGAGTTCCAAGTCTGACTGCTCCCAGACAAGGTCTTGCTCTACGTACAGACAAGTCTGCTGCTGTCTGTACGCCCAAAATGTCATCGAGGAAAGCAGGTTTTCTATAATTGATACCAGCTGTTCAATCTGTTTTAGAACATTGCAGCTGTGGCGGCTGTTCAAGCTGTTGTAGAGCATTGCAGCTGTAGTAGTTGTTGGAGGTTGTTGTTGAGCATTGCAGCTGTAGCAGCTGTTCAAGCTGTTGTAGAGCATTGTAGCTGTAACAGCTGTTCAATCTGCTGTAGAGCATTGTAGATGTTGCAGCTCTTCAAATTGTTGTAGAACATTGCAGCTGTAGCAGCTGTTCAAGTTTTTGTATAACATTACAGCTATAGCAGCTGTTCAAGCTGTTGAAGAGCATTGCAGCTGTAGCAGCTGTTCAAGTTGTTGTAGAGTATTGCTGCTGTAGCAGCTGTAGCAGCTGTTCAAGCTGTTGTAGAGCATTACAGCTGTAGCAGCTGCTCAAGCTGCTGTAGAGCATTGCAGCTGTTGTATACTATTGAAGCTGTAGCAGCTGTTCAAGGTGTTGTAGAGCATTGTAACATTGTAAATTATTCAATTTATTGTAGATAATTGCAGCTGTGGCAGCTGTTCAAATTGTTGTAGAGCATTGCAGCTGTAGCAGCTTGAGGTGTAATAAACTATTGTATTCACACGAGTCGTTGTAGAGTTATTGTAGTTGGAAATGTTCTACAAGAGAGCGGTCACTCTGTAGGATTTGACTTTATTTCATCTTGTTGTATTTGGGTTTATTTTTATCTTACTTTATTTTTTTTTCTTTATTCTATTTTTTTTTTATTCTTCTATTTTGTTTTGTTTTATTTTGCTTTATTTTATTCTATACTACTTTATTCTGTTTTATTTCATATTATTTTTATTTCATTTTATAGTTTTTCATTTGTTATATCTTATTCTACTTCATTTCATTCATTTCATTCATTTCATTCATTTCATTCATTTCATTCATTTCATTCATTTCATTCATTTCATTCATTTCATTCATTTCATTCATTTCATTCATTTCATTCATTTCATTCATTTCATTCATTTCATTCATTTCATTCATTTCATTCATTTCATTCATTTCATTCATTTCATTGTTTTGATTAATTTTGTTAATTTCATTAAACCCGAAAGGATTTCTCCCAGTCTTTTTTTTCTGCATGAGAGGATGGAGGTACGGGGGTCGCCGATTAAATGAAGCGGCCTTGCTGTGGATGTACTGTGTCTTACTACATTGCTTCTGACCCAGGGCAGTGGGTGGGATACAGGGATGACCCGTCATCCATGAGGAGCTAAGAGGAGAGGGAGCGGGGGAGTGGAGGGGAGTGGAGTGGGAGGGAGTAGGTACGTGCCGTTGACTCGGCTACTTCCTTTGTATTTCATTTTTATCTATTTTATTTTATTCTTTTTTTTTTTCATTTCGTTTCGTTTCATTTCATTCCATTTCATTTTTTTTTTGCTTTGTTTTGCTTTGCTTTGTTTTGTTTTGTTTTGTTTTTCTTTCGTTTCGTTTTGTCTTATTTTCTTTTCTTTATACGTTATCTAATTTCATCTCATATCACTCTATCTTATCTTATTGCATATAGTTTTGTTCTATCTTGTTTTTGTTTGTTTTTTTCATTCTATTTCATCATAGATATTATAATTTTTTAGGTGGTGCGTTGGTGTAAGGACAAAGTACTAAATCAGATTTAGAGAAAAATACCAATTACTGAGGATGGCATGTTGGGTAAAAAGGTACCGAAATAATAGTTACAACGACACAAATGGAAAACACTAAGAGAACAGAGACAGACAATTAAATAATGAGTGTCTACGCCTTGTTAAAGCAACGATTAAATTACCTTCAAGATAATTACACTCCCCAGGAGGGTTTAGACGCCAGCTTGTTTGTAGTGTGCGTTTGGTTGTTAGTGTACGTTAAGGTGTTGGCACATTAGGCTAGCTGCTACTTACTTTTGCTATTTTGTTTTTGAGTAGCAATGACTTCGGTTACAATATTCTAGACAAGAACATCTTGTTAATGTGTTTAATATTCTTTTTTTTTTCGTCGTTCAGCTTCTCACTATATAACGCAAGATTAATTTGACATTTGGAAATTTGAAAAACAAAAAATCGTAACCGAAGTTCTTCCTACTCAAACGAAGTAGCAAAAATTAAATAGCATGCTAGCCTAGTGTGCCGCCATATTTAGTGTCAGCCACCGTGTTTGTTAGTGTTTGTTAGTGTTTCCTAGTGTCCCGTCATTTTTTTTTTTTTTTTTTTTTTTTACCGTTTTTCCTTAAAGTCCGCCCTTAGTGTCTCCTCAAGTTCTTTCGATATTTTTTTCTTCTTCTTAGTCCGCCTGATATTGAACTTCACGCTGATGTATTTGCAGGTAACTGTTGGAATTTTCAAATTACAATTTGGGGAGACATTCATATACAACCGCTTGTTCTAACGGTGGTAGTCTTGAAAAAAATCTTTCCTTATATTAATCTTATATAAATCCTTGGAAGGGAAAGATTTATCTAAGGAAAGAATTCTTTTAAGAATACGACCGTAAGATTCTTACGGTCGTATTCTTAAAAAAGATTCTTTACTTATATAAATATTCCCCTTCCAAGGATTTCTATAAGATTTCTATAAGGAAATAAACTTTTTTTTAAGAATACCACCGTAATTACCTATCGTATATGCCAGTGTATAAATCACACCCTCGTATTAGATGCACCTTCATATAAGGTGCACTTCTATTTTACAAGGATATTCTGTGGAATTTTTTGTTTCATTATGCATTTGTTGAAAGATATTTTAAAGCTGGTTTTGTAAAGAAAATTTATAATTCTGTGCATTCCTATACGTCCGCATTAGATGCAGGGTAGTTTTGTGATACATTAAAAAAAAAAAAAAACTTAAACGCCGGTAAATACATTATTCTTCCCCTTTCCCCACTTTTTTCTCAGAAGTGGTCTTTTATGGGCTAAATGGTCACTAGCTTGTTTACTATTTATATGTATCCATGCTGTGAGTCTTGGTTCCATTGTCTAGTTGTTTTCATTATCTTCTATTTTCATTCAATTTAATACTCAAAGTTTTCCATTTTCCTCCTCTTCCTCCTACCTCTCCTCTTCCATCTCCTCTTCCTCCTCCTTCTCCCTCTTTCTTCTCTTCCTCCTTTGACTTATCCTCCTTGTTCTCCTGCTTCTCTCCCTTCTGTTCCTCCTCCTCCTCCATCCCCCTTCTCCCTCTCTTCCGTCTCCTCCTCCTCCACTCCCTTCTCTCCCTCCTCCTTCTCCCCTTCCTTCTCTTTCTCCTTCTCCTTCCCTCTCTTCTCCTTCTCTTCCTCTTTCTCATCCACTTTCCATCACCCTCCCTTCCTCCTCCTCCTCCTCTCCTCCTCCTCCTCCTCCTCCTCCCTCTCCTCTTTTCCACAAATATCACCAAGGGGGATGTAGGCAAGGTCATCATATTAAGATACAGGACAGGATTCGCAATGTTGGATTTAAATCTAAAAAATTTAGAAGGAAATAGGCAAGAATTGATTTACCAATAGAGTGGTCAACAAATGGAATAGACTTAGTAATCATGTAGTGAGCGCTAAAACTATCGGTTTAAGAAAAGTATTAGAAAACTTTATGGATGGGGATGATAGGTTGTAACGGACATAGAACTACCTAGTTTAGGCCTTAAGGTCTCTTGCAGTCTCCTTCATTCTTATGCTCTTATTCCCCTTAATCCCTTACGTACCGGGTGGCACTTTCTACTCCCCCTCTGTCTGCCGCCAGGCGATTTTATTCACATCATGGCACCCTCCCAGGCACTCTCCCGGGAACTCTTGTTCCCTCGCCTGTTTGGGGTCACGTGACCTGGTCTTTCTCCTTAACGGAGTCGTTTGCTACTTAACAGCACCTCAGCCTTTGGGCAAGAACGTGACGGCTCACTGTTTATCTCCATTGCGCTTAGTGCAACAAAATCTCTCTATCTCTTCCTCTCTTTCTCTATTTATCTATCTACATGTATAGATATATGGGTGTATATATGTACGTATATATGTATAAAATAAATAAGTATATATAAGTATATATATGTAAGTGTATATATATATATATATATATATATATATATGTATGTATATATATATAAAATACATATGTACATATATTAGCGTCTTCTGTCTCCTGTAATCCGATGTCATAGCCTAATTTTCATCGCTTCCCTTCATACCTCACCATTACCACAGTCACCACCATGACGACCATCTTTAATATTGAATTTTCCACCATCACCACCACTACCATTATCATCCCTACCACCACCATTACCGTCTCTTACCTTCCCCATTCCCATCTATATTCTTTACTTCTTATTCTTCTTTGTCTTCCATCCTTCCTTCTCTATTGCAAAGCATCATTAGGTTCCCTTTTTACCCTCTTTCCCCTCTTTCCCCAGAGCACATCACCCTTTCCCCTCTTTCCCCATAGCATATCACCCTTTTCCCTCTTTCCCCATAGCACATCACCCTTTCCCCTCTTTCCCCATAGCACATCTCCCTTTCCCCTCTTTCCCCAGAGCACATCTCCCTTTCCCCTCTTTCCCCATAGCACATCACCCTTTCCACTCTTTCCCCATAGCACATCATCCTTTCCCCTCTTTCCCCATAGCACATCACCCTTTCCCCTCTTTCCCCATAGCACATCACCTTTTCCCCTCTTTCTTCCCATCAAGCCACACCCTATCCCTCCCCTCACCTCTCTCCCTCAGTCGATCTTAAGGTTCTCTGGCACTCAGAGATGGATGCCAGCCATTTGGCCCCCAACCTGGCACCACGAGCCCAAACAGACCTTTAATGGGGCCAATTGATGGCATGCTAGTCCCGGTAGAGCACTGTCTTCCATCCACAATTTCAACCCAAGTGGTCCATCACGCG
>NC_134798.1:40702894-40705394 GCF_046742065.1 Oratosquilla oratoria
TGACAATAGAAAAAGAAATCAAAACGCAGACCTGTGGTTATTTTCAGGCCATGCAATTGGTTTTTGGAAACAAATACTTAATGGACAAAGTACGTTTACTAATCATTTATCGAAATCCGAAGTTTAAAACAGTATCGGGACTCGAATCGGAATTACTTAAAAAAAATTGGTATCCTCCCACCACTAATATAAAATTAATAGTTAAAATTTTACTTTCCCGCATACAAGACATGGAAGTACCGTAGATCATACATTTTTTTTTTTTTTTATATAAATGATGTAACTTCTTTTTCTTTCCCCTTTTCTTGGGGTCTACATGATCTCAGATCATCATTCGCCATTCAGTTTAGTCCCTCCATTCATCTCCTTCCAAGCTTTTCTCCTAAAATCATCCCTTAGCAAACTGAGGCGCAGGCGGCACAGACAATACAGCAAAGGCAGACTTCCTGTTGCTGAACTGAAGTACAGTTTGAACTTCTTTCTCACTTGAAATGCTTCTAGATGTACTACCTCAGCATTTCAAGTGAGAGAGAAGTTCAAACTGTACTTCAGTTCAACAACAGGAAGTCTGCCTTTGCTCTGTGCTGCGTCGCCTGTGTCGCCTGTGTCGCCTGTGTTGCCTGTGTCGCCTGTGTCGCCTGTGTCGCCTGTGTCGCCTGTGTCGCCTGTGTCGCCTGTGTCGCCTGTGTCGCCTGTGTCGCCTGTGTCGCCTGTGTCGCCTGTGTCGCCTGTGTCGCCTGTGTCACCTGTGTCTCAGTTTGCGGCTAGGTTTATACTCTGCCTCCATCACCCTTCTCGGTCTCCCTCTCTTTCTTCTCCCATCCACCTTCATTCTCGTCACTCTCCTCATCACATAACTTTCGTCTCTCCTCATGATGTGGCTGCACCATGTCAGTCTTCTTACCTGCACTTCCTTTGAAAGTTTTCTTACCTTCATTGTCCCCATGTTTTTTCTTTATTTATTTATTTATTTATTTATTTCTCTATTTCTTTTTCCAGGCCTTTTCTAGCTTTGTGGTTCTACACAAACTTACTCAATTCTGTGACCATCAGCCTCCTTTCCTGCATCTTCATACCTCCTCGTCTGCATTCTATACATCATAACCATACTTACCACCACTGAACCTCTCATTTGGCTTTCACGTAAATACCTTTATCGCACAACCCGCCAAAAATCTCCTCTTCGAATTCTTCCAACCTGATGACATTCTGAGCGATTTCCAACTCCATCTCCTCATCCCTGAACACCCTTGGCAACCAAAATACTCATAAGTGTCCTCACTTCAAGTCACTTCTCCTACACACTCACCACGTCTCCATCAACGCAAATTGATGATATTCTTAAAAAAATTCTTTCCTTACGTAAGTCTTACATGAATTCTTGTAAAGGAAAGATTTATACAAGGAAAAATCCTTTTCCAAGAATACCACCGTAAGATTCTTACGGTGGTATTCTTAAAAAAAAATCTTTCCTTATATAAATCTTTCCCTTCCAAGGATTTATATAAAATCTATGTAAGGAAAGAAATGTTTTTTTTAAGAATACCACCGTTTGTCTCCTTCCCATAGATCCTGAATCTTCTATTCTCTGGAACCTATCTCCAGTTCACTACTCTATCTCCAGGTCTTCCACGGACCCTTATTGGTGTCAGTTTACCTCTAAATCCTTCCCCAACCCCCCATTTGCTGGCGCCGCGTATAACGATGTCATCTGTAAACAGCAAACGCCAAGGGAGTTTCCGTAATGAGGTCAAACAGATTGGGGCTTAAGGAGGAGTCGTGACGTAAGCCAAATCTTGATGGAAACCGTCCGGCGTTGGGCCTATACAGCTTTCTCTCTCTCTCTCTCTCTCTCTCTCTCTCTCTCTCTCTCTCTCTCTCTCTCTCTCTCTCTCTCTCTCTCTCTCTCTCTCTCTCTCTATCTATCTATCTATCTATCTATCTCTCTATCTATCTCTCTATCTATCTATCTATCTATCTATCTATCTATCTATCTATCTATCTATCTATCTATCTATCTATCTATCTATCTATCTATCTATCCATCTGTCTTCTCTCTCTCTCTCTCTCTCTCTCTCTCTCTCTCTCTCTCTCTCTCTCTCTCTCTCTCTCTCTTTTCTCGTAAACACACATACATACACACACATTCGCTCAGATATTTACACACACACAGATACGCGCACACACACATACATACACACACACACACACACACACACACACACACACACACACACACACACACACACACACACACACACACACACACACACACACACACACACACACACACACAATAATACAAAAATGTATATATTATACCAAAAACAAAGCTTTGTTTTTCAATCATTTTTCTTCGTGAAGGTTTGTGGTCAACATTTGGAGTTGACCGAAACATCACCGTCCGCAATGAGACTCGCTTTATATATTTTTTACTGACTAGCCTCAAGCAATTTTATTCAGGTCAAAGGACAAAGTAGAAACAAGTTGGGGTCTCGAC
>NC_134798.1:40717894-40730394 GCF_046742065.1 Oratosquilla oratoria
ATTCTTCTTCTTCAAATTCTTCTTCTTCAAATTCTTCTTCTTCAAATTCTTCTTCTTCAAATTCTTCTTCTTCAAATTCTTCTTCAAATTCTTCTTCAAATTCTTCAGATTCTTCAAATTCTTCTTCTTCTTCTTCTTCTTCTTCTTCTTCATCTTCATCTTCATCTTCATCTTCTTCTGCTTCTTCTTCTTCTTCATCTTCTTCTTTTTCTTCTTCTTCTTCCTTTTCTTTTTCTTCTTCTTCCTTTTCTTCTTCAAATTATTCTTCCTTTTCTTCTTTAAATTCTTCAAATTCTTCAAATTCTTCATCAAATTCTTCAAATTCTTTTTCAAATTCTTCTTCAAATTCTTTAAATTCTTCTTCAAATTCTTCAAATTCTTCATCCTGTTTCTCTTTCTCTTCTGATTCTTCTGATTCTTCTCTTGATCCTTCTGATTCTTCTTTTTCTGGTTCTAATTCTTCTTCTTCTTCTTCTTCTTCTTCTTCTTCTTCTTCTTCTTCTTCTTCTTCTTCTTCTTCTTCTTCTTCTTCTTCTTCTTCTTCTTCTTCTTCTTCTTCTTCTTCTTCTTCTTCTTCTTCTTCTTCTTCTTCATCTTCATCTTCATCTTCTTCTTCTTCAAATTCTTCTTCTTCTTCTTCTTCTTCTTCTTCCTCTTCTTCCTCTTTTTCTTCTTCATCTTCATCTTCTTCTTCTTCCTCTTCTTCTTCTTCTTCCTTTTCTTCTTCTTCTCCCTTTTCTTCTTCCTCTTCCTTTTCTTCTTCAAATTCTTCTTCCTTTTCTTCTTCAAATTCTTCAAATTCTTCAAATTCTTCATCAAATTCTTCAAATTCTTCTTCAAATTCTTCTTCTTCAAATTCTTCTTCTTCAAATTCTTCTTCCTGTTTCTCTTTCTCTTCCTCTACTGATTCTTCTGATTCTTCTCTTGATCCTTCTGATTCTTCTTTTTCTGGTTCTAATTCTTCTTCTTCTTCTTCTTCTTCTTCTTCTTCTTCTTCATCTTCATCTTCATCTTCATCTTCATCTTCATCTTCTTCTTCTTCTTCTTCTTCTTCTTCTTCCTCTTTTTCTAATTCTTCATTTTTTTTTCTTTCTTTTCTTTTTTTTTCTTGGGCAAACCTGATGGCTCCTTGCGTTGGTAGGATCATCTTAAGACGCGGTCGAGTAGCTCCTTCGTTCACAAACATTACGAGTCGCTCTCGACTTCAAACGACGTCAAACCGCCCAACACTGGTTGATATGCGATTTGCCAACGCTCATACCTTCCCCTTCCCCCTTCTTTCCCCTCGTTTCCCCTCATCTCCCCGCTCCCTCCCCCCCCACCTCCCCCTGACTTCCAAAGAGACCGTGACTTTGTTTTTTGAAAATAAATTGTTGCCTAATGGTGGTATCATAGTGTCTGGAAACAACAAAAATTTTGAGTTTTCTGACCTGATGATTTTTTATGGTTTGATTATTTCATTTCATTTTTTTTTTTTTTTTTTTTGTGATTCGTAATTATGCATTTTTCAATCCACCTGGAACACAAAACCGGAACTGACTTTTCGATTAAAAAATAAAAAAAAACATCAATCTAGCAAATAATGATAGAAATAATTTTTCCTTTTTTTCATTTTTTAGTTCTTGCATGTAATGATGTACAAATGTGCCACCGTATTTTAGAAATTATAGGAAAAATAAACATATGGTTATATTTTTTCATGAGCAAATGTTCTACACATTTTATGACCCTTCACAGTTATGACTTTGTTATGAGTTCGTAGTTCTTTATCCAGGAATGTTCACATACGAAAAAAAGAAGAACAACAACAATGCTGACAGAGACAAAGAGAGAGAGAGAGAGAGAGAGAGAGAGAGAGAGAGAGAGAGAGAGAGAGGGGGGGGGAGAAGGAGAGAGAGAGAGAGAGAGGGGGGGGAGAGAAGGAGAGAGAGAGAGAGAGAGAGAGAGAGAGAGAGAGAGAGAGAGAGAGAGAGAGAGAGAGAGAGAGAGAGAGAGGGGAGAAGGAGAGGGAGAGAGGGAGATGGAATAAAGGAGTCTTAGGGAGGTAGAGATGGATTGAGACAGAGATAGGGAGATAAATAGAAGGAGATAGATAGATAGATAGTAAAATAGATAAATAGATAGTTAAATAGATAAATAGTTGGATAGAGAGACAGACAGACAGACAGACAGACAGACATACAGACAGATAGGTAGGTAGGTAGGTAGGTAGTTGTATAGATATGTAAATAGACATATAGATGGAAAAATATATAGGCAGATGATAGATATAGATAGGTAGATGACAGATATAGATAGATAGAAAGATAGATTATATTATGGTGGATAAGTGAAACTTATTAAAAGTCTGCAACAGTATTATCAATGCAAAAAATTATGGCACGATACAGAGCAAACATGTGCTCTCGACCACGGCTGATACAATATTGACGTTTACCTTGGCGTCAGGCACGCACAATTGGCGGGAATACAAATACAATAGCATGAACCCGCTAGATGGTTCTGTACAGAGATATATACTTGTACATATTTACATAGTGCTATAAATACAATATATCCGACGACTACAAGATATATAAATAGATAGATAAATACATAGATAAATAGATGAATAGACAGTTTGATAGATTGGTAGATAAATGGAGAAACCGGTAGATATAGAGAGAAATCGATAGAGAACCCGATAGATTGATAGAGAGAGAGAGAGAGAGAGAGAGAGAGAGAGAGAGAGAGAGAGAGAGATGCAATTGCGCGCAAGGTGTGAAGTCCATTCTGCAAGGCCATTTCCGATCGCATTTTCTCGTGTAAAATTTTGATGCCTCCTTGGCTTAGGCGAAGGGTGTTTTCCGGCTCGTTCCCCGGCGGATTCTTCTTGCGGATCAGAGTCATCGCAAGCCTTTTACGGCTTCTTCAGGAGGAGGAGGAGGAGGAGGAGGAGAGCAGGAGAAGGAGAAGGAGGAGGAGGAGAGGAGGAGGAGGACGAGGAAGAGGAGGAAGAGAATGGAAGGGAAGGGAAGGGAAGGGACGGGAAGGAAAGGGGAGGGAATAGAAGGGAAAGGAAGGGAAGGGAAGGGAAGGGAAGGGAAGGGAAGGGAAGGGAAGGGGAAAGTAATGGAAGGGAGGTGTGAGGAAAGGATGGGAAGGGAAGGCAAGCGAAAGGAAAGGGAGGGAAAAAAAAGGTAGGAGGAGCAGGAGGAGAAGGAGGAGTAGAAGGAGTAGGAGGAGGAGAAGTCGTCTTCGTTTCGTGTCATTTTCGCGCCACATTTCTCTTGCCGAAGAAACGCGGAAGATTCTGCTGGGAGACCTCTTGGAGATGCGGTCCCGATCCAAGGAGGAGGAGGAGGAGACAAAGGGGAAAGGAGAGGAGAAAAAGAAGGAAAGGGAGGTGTCAGGAAGGGAAGGGAAGGGAAGGAAAAGAAAGGGAAGGAATGGGAAGGGAAGGGAAAAGGAGGGGAAAAGAAGGGAATGGGATGGAAGGAATGGGAAGGGAATGGAAGGGAAGGGAAGGGAAGGGAAGGGAAGGGAAGGAAAAGGAAGGGAAGGGAAGGAAAGGGAAGGGAAGGGAAGAGATGGGTAGGGAAGGGAAGGGAAGGAAAAGGAAGGATATGGAAGGGAAAAGAAGGGAATGGGATAGAAGGGAAGGGAAAGGAAGGAAAGGGAAAGGAAGGGAAGTAAAGGAAAGTAAAGGGAAGGGAAGGAAAGGGAAGGAAAGGGAAGGAAAGGGAAGGAAAGGAAAGGGAAGGGAAGGGAAAGGAAGGGAAGGAAATGGAAGGGAGGGGGAGGGGAAGGGGATGGAAGGGTGGTGTGAAGTAGGGAAGGAAAAGGAAGGGAAAGGAAGGGAAGGGAAGAGAAGGGAAGAGAAGGGAAGGGAAGGAAAGGGAAAGGGAGGGGGATAAGAAGGGAATGGAATGGAAGGAAAGGAAAGAGAGAGCAAAAGGGAGTAAAAGGGAGAGAGGGAGAGAGAGAAAGAGAGAGAGAGAGAGAGAGAGAGAGAGAGAGAGAGAGAGAGAGAGAGAGAGAGAGAGAGAGAGAGAGAGAGAGAGAGAGAGAGAGAGAGAGAGAGAGAGAGAGAGAGAGAGAGAGAGAAAGAGGGAGATGACTCGAGGACCAGCAGGAGCGCGGTTAATCCCCGTCAAGATTGATCAGCATGTGGAGGATTAAAAATGATCAAGGTTGAAGTTGCTCTCGGGTGGCGGTGATGCGGCGGTGGGCCCCGTACACGGGACTGGCGGTCGTGGCAGGTGAGAGCCAAAGTTGAGGCAGAGGAAGAAGAGGAAGGAGAGGAAGAACAGGAACAGGAAAAGAAGATTGAGAAGAAGGAACACGAAAATAGGAAGAAGAGAATAATGAGGAAGAGGTATAGGAGGAGGAGGAGGAAGAGGAGGGGGAGGAAGAGGAAGAGAAATAGGAAGGAGAAGAGAAAATTAATGATTTGGTGGAAAGTGAAAATGAGGAAGAGGAGGAGAAAGAGGGAAATGAGGAGAAGGAAAAGGAGAAAAGGGAGAAAATGAAAGGGAGGAAGAAGAGGAGAAAGAAGGGTAAAATGAGGAGGAGTAGGAGGAGGTGGAGGAGATAGAGGAGGAGAAAAGGGAAAAGGAGAATTCTAGAAATACCGAATTTTAGAAAGTTCGAATTGTAGGGACTTCGAATTTTAGAAATTGTGATTTTTAACTTTTTCAATTTTTACAAATTTCGAATATTAGAAATTTCGAATATTAGAAATTTTGAATGTTAGAAATTCAAATTTTAGAAATTTCAGATGTTAGAAATTTTTAATGTTAGACATTTCAAATGTTAGAAATTTCGAATTTTAGAAATTTCAAATTTTAGAAATTTCGAATTTTAGAATTTAATTTTTTTTTTTTTTAGAAATTTCGAAATTTAGAAACTTCGAATTTTAAAAAACTCAAATTTCTGAAATTTCGATTTACAGAAATACCCAAATTGAGAGAACCACTTGTAACTAGCCAATTGGGTGCGTATCGAGGCCGACAATCGAATAAACACCTTTGGGCTATTTGTGGAAAACGACCCGAAATACCTACAACGCTCCGTTGCGGAGATTAAACGAATAAAAAATACGAATCGAAGCCTCTCCCCCACCTTTCCCCCTCCCCTTCCCCCCTCTCACCACCTCTCCCCCTCCCCTTCCCCCCTCTCACCACCTCTCCCCCTCCTTTTCCTCTCTCACCCCCTCTCCCCCTCTCCCCCTCTCACCTCCTCTCTCCCACCTTTCCCCCTCCCCATCCCCCCTCACCTCCTCTCTCCCACCTGTCCCCCTCCCCCCTCACCTCCTCTCCCCCTCTTCCACTCTTCCCCTCTCACCTCCTCTCTCCCTCCCCCTCCCCCTCTCCCCTTCTCACCTCCTCTCCCCCTCTCACCTTCTCTCTCCCTCCTCCTCCAAAATTCCCCTCTCACCTCCTCTCTCCCTCCTCCTCCACTCTTCCCCTCTCACCTCCTCTCTCCCTCCTCCTCCCCCTCTCCCCTTCTCACCTCCTCCTCCTCTCCCTTTCTTACCTCCTCTCTTCTTCCTCCACCGCTTTTCCCCCTCTCCCCTCCTCTCGTACCTTTCCCTCTCCCCCTCTCCCCCTCTCACCTCCTCTCATCTTCTCTCCCCCTCCTCCTCCCCCTCTCCCCCTCTTACCTCCTACTCCCTACACCCTCCTCCCCTATTCCCTCTCACCTCCTCTCCCCCTCCCCCTCCTCTCCCCTCCTCCTCCCCTCTCCCCCTCCCCTCCTCTCCCCTCCTCCTCCCCCTCTCCCCCTCTCCCCTCCCCCTCCCTCCCCATCTCTCCCCTCCTACCCTACCCCCTCCTCCCCTTCGCACCTTTCCCTCCCCCTCCGCCGCTCCCCCTCCGTCCCTCCCCCTTTCCCTCCCCTCCTCTCCCCCTCCTCCCCCTCCTCCCCTCCCTAGTTTCCTCCCCCCCCTCCACCCATCATCCCCTCTTCCCTCTCCTCTCTTCTCCCTCTCTCCAACTTCACCCCCTCCCTCCTCTCCTCTCCCCCACACCCCTGCTCGCCTCCCCTCCCCTCTCCCTCTTTTCCCCTCTCCCCTCTCCAAATCTTCCTCCTGTCGCTATTCCCCTCCCCTCCCCTTCCCTCCAAACTCCTTCATCACCCCCCCCCTACATCCCCTCCTTTCCCCCACTCCCTTCCCTCCCCCCCCTAATTGGCCAGGGATGATTGGTTGCATATGATTCTGATTGGAATTGATTGGTCGGTGTATGTGGGGGAGTGAGGGAATTTTTTTTACCTGCTTCTTTTAATGGCGACGTGTTACAGAGATGGACTCTGTCGTCAGTCGATTTTATTCAGATAAGAGACGGGTTTAGGGGTTGGGACAGCGCTCTGTCTGTTCTCTGTCTGTTCCACAGACGAAGAGAATTGTCTGTGATCAAGCAGAATGAAAGATATCGAGGTTCTTTGGATCAAAGCCCCGAAAATAGAACACTCAACTGAAGAAGAAGAAGAAAAACAAGAAGAAGAACAAGAACAATAACAATAACAAGAACAAGAAAAAGACGAACAAGAACAAGACGAACAAGAACAAGAATAAAAAACAAGAAGAAGACGGAGAACGAGAAGAAGAGAAAAAAGAACGAAAACAACAACAAGAACAAGTAAAAGAAAAAGAAAAAGAAAAAAGAGGAAAAAAGAAGAAAAAGAAGAACAAGAACAAGACCAAAAATCATTTCAAGAACAGGAACAAAAACAAAAACAAGAAGAAAAACATGAAGAAAAACAAAAAGAAAATAGAAAACCGTCCCAATGTAGTCTGAATCAAACATATAAGTTACATCACAGATACCAATGTTTCCTTAAGGGAGCTGCACGCTTCATTCACACTGCCGCCCAGCGATTTAATTCAAGGAAGCGACACCGGGAGGCACTGAGCGGTGATTGGCTGGGGAGAGATGACGTTTCGGGAGCAAAGAGGCGATTGGGAAAACTGGATGATGATTGGGAAGTCGAACAATTGACGTGATGGGTTGGTGATGAGGCGATGGAGATAGGGGCCGGCAAAGAGCCAACGTGGTTGGAACAAAGAAGGAAGGAAAGAAGGAAGGAAGGAAGGAAGGAAGGAAGGAAGGAAGGAAGGAAGGAAGGAAGGAAGGAAGGAAGGAAGGAAGAAAGAAAGGAAGGAAAGGCGACTGGGGTATTTGTGAAGTAGATAGGTAGAGAGGTAGAGACAGAGAGGCAGAGGTAGAGACGTAGAGGTAGAGGTAGAGAGGTAAAGGTAGAGAGGTACAGAGGTAGAGAGGTACAAAAGTAGAGGTAGGGAGGTAGAGGTAGAGAGGTAGAGGTAGAGAGATAGAGGTAGAGAGGTAGAGATGTAGAGGGGTAGAAAGGTAGAGGTAGAGAGGTAGAGGTAGAGAGGTAGATGGGTAGTGGTAGAAAGGTAGATAGGGAGAAAGGTAGAGAGGAAGGCAGGGAGAGAGTAACATAGGGAGAGAGGGTGAGAAGGAAAGAGAAAGTGAAGGAGAGAGGGAGAGATGGAGACAGCGAGAGACAGATGAAAGGAGGAGAGGGGAGAGAGTGAGAGAGGAAAAGAGGGACAGAGAGGGAGGTAAGCAGATAGGTAGGGAGGGGAAGAAGGAGAGAGGGAGAAAGGTTAAGATGGAGAGAGAGGAAGAGAGGGAGAGAGGAAGAGAAGGAGAAAGGGGAAAAGGCTGAGAGGGAGAGATGGAGAAAGGGAAAGCGGTTGAGAGGGAGAGAGGGAGACAGGGCGAGAGGGAGAGAGAGAGAGAGGGAGAGAGGGGGAGAGGGAGAGAGGGAGAAAGGGCGAGAGGGAGTGAGGGAGAGAGGGAGAGAGACAGAGGAGAAGGGATGGAGAGAGTGAGAGACAGAGAGAGGTTGAGAGGGAGAGACGGAGAGAGGGAGAAAGGGAGAGAGGCTGAGATGGAGAGACGGAGAGAGTGAGAGGGAAGAGAGGCAGAAAGGGAGAAAGAGAGAGAGTTTGAGAAATGAAGTGAGTGAGAATAATAAAAAGAGAAAAGGAGAGAAGAAGAGAGGGAGAGAGAAAGAGAGGAATACAGGGAGACAGGCCGAGAGAAAGAGAGGGAAAGATCGCCACCGGGCAAGAGGAAGAGAGGGGAGAGAGTGAGAGAGGAAGAGAGGGGAGAGAGTGAGAGAGGAAGAGAGGGGAGAGAGTGAGAGAGGAAGAGAGAGATATGAAGAGAGAGGTAGAGAGGGAGAGAGGAAGAGAGGAAGATGAATAGAGAGGTAGAGAGGGAGAGAGGAAGAGAGGGAGAGAGGAGGAGATGGGAAGAGTAGTTGAGAGTAAGACAAGAAGAGTGGGAGAGAAAGTGAGGGAGACAGATGGAGAGAGGGAGAGAGGGACAGTGGGAGAAAGGGACAGAGGAAGAGAGGCTGAGATGAAGAGAGGAAGAGAGGGAGAGATGGAGAGAGGGAAATAGAAAGAGAGTGATATAGGGAAATAGGGAGAGGGGGAGAGAGAGAGAGAGAAAGGGAGACAGAGGGAGAGAGGAAGTGTGGGAGAAGGGGAGAGAGGGACAGAAGGAGAGAGAAAGAGAGAGAGAGAGAGAGAGAGAGAGAGAGAGAGGGAGAGAGGGAGAGATAAATGGAGAGAAAGAGAGAGGGAATGAGGGAGAGAGGGAAAGAGAGAGAGATGGAGTAGACGGTGTGAGTCGCGTTGTAGAAAGATCGCGTTGATGAGTTGTATGATTGGATACAGGAGCTGTACGTGATTAGGATTTGATTGGGAGATAGTCGACGAGCATGGGGTAGTGGGGGGAGGAGGAGGGATTGGGAGGAGCAGGGAATGGGGGGATTAGGGGAGGTGGGAGGATGAGGGAACGTCCGAATGGCGTGGAATAGGATTGGACTCATCACGTTTAGTGAAAAATTCAATGAATTAAAAATCACATTCGGGAGAATTGTCCTGGGTGAGGAGTGGGTAACCAGGCGTGAAGAAGGACATCTCCCCCACCCCCTGACTTCCCCCCATCAGTCATCAAAAATGTGGTCTTCCCTCTCCCCATCTCCTCCCCCCCCTTTCCCCCCTCCTTCCCTCCCTCTCCTCCTTTCCACGTTTTCCGTATGATGCATTGGAAAGGCTTCTGACGTCTCTTTTTTTTTTTTTTTTTTTTAGGAGACACTGGTAGATATGCATATTTTGTTCCACCCTGTCAGATATTTGATTTTGATTTCTTTTCTATAAAAAATGCAAACTGCATTTTTTTTCCGTTTTATTCTTTAAGAAATTTGCAGTCCTTTCTGTAAGAAATTTGTCATCTTTTTTTTTTTTTAATAGATACGTTGTTTTCTGTTTTTTGTTTGTATTTCTTTCTTTAAGATTACTTTTTCTCTCCTTAAGAAAATTACATGTTTTCTTATTTTCTTTAAGTTTTTTCCTTCTCTAAGAAATTTGTATTTTCTTTCTTCTTTTCTTTAAGAAATTTGATTGTTTCTTCTTTAAGCAGTTTCCATATTTTTTCTTTTTTAAGAAATTTGCATTTACTTTTCCTTTTATTTAAGAAACATGATTCTTTCTTTTTTAAGATATTTGCAATTTTTGCTTTTTAAGAAATCTGATGCTTTCTTTAAGAAATTTCCAAATTTTCTTCTTTTCTTTAAGATTTGTTTCGTCTGTTTTAGATTTTTTTTTCCTTTAAGAATTTTGTTGTTGTTTCTTTTAGTTTTGTTTTTCAGAAATTTGCAATTTTCCTTTTTTTTTATTTAAGAAATTTTATGTTTTCTTCAGAAAATTTGCAAATTTTCCTTCTTTAAGAAACTTGCTTGTTTTTATAAGAAATTTGCTTAATGAATATTCGCTACATTGGATTTATGAGTACAACAGCTCTCATTAAATCTCGACGCTAAGAAGTGCCTCCTGGCGTAAGTGACCTTCACTCATGAAAAGGCAAATCTCTACGAGACTTCCTGGTCCAAAGCTTCAGAGAGTTTCAGAGAGAAGAGGTCATTACTGTGCCCTATGAGCATGTGCACTGAAGAATAGTGGAAACAAAATGGAGAATCGGACCGGTGGAAAGAAAACGGAAGATGTGCTCGATGGAAAGAAAACGTAAAGTGGCCTTGCAAAGAAAATGGAAAGTCAGACACGGTGGAAAGAAAACGGAAGGTATGGTCGGTAGAAAGAAAACGGAAAATGGGTTCGATGAAAAGAAAAAGGAAAGTAAAAACCGAAAAAAAGGAAAACTGGAACTGAGGACCAAAAGAAAGAAAACGAAAGATATGACCCGACAGAAAGAAAACGGAAACCGGGGCTCTGTTCAAAGAAAATGGGATTCGGAATTTGATTAAAAGAAAACGGAATCGGAATTTGATGGAGAGAAAATGAGAATTGGAACTCGACGAGACCAATCCGAAGAGGAAATCGACACTTTGCCTCTCGGTTAGGAACAAACTGGTTTAACCTCGTCCAACAAGGTGGTGAACTGGATTAACGCCCTTCCCAACGACACCCGCAGGCCTCGTTAACTCAGATCCGTAACTGGGTTTTATTGGTTAAACTCGAATGAATTTTTACATTTGGTTAGAAGTCATACACTTGATCATTTTTCTCCGTGTGTGTGTGTGTGTGTGTGTGTGTGTGTGTGTGTGTGTGTGTGTGTGTGTGTGTGTGTGTGTGTGTGTGTGTGTGTGTGTGTGTGTGTGTATGTGTATGTGTATGTGTGTGTGTGTGTGTGTGTGTGTGTGTGTGTGTGTGTGTGTGTGTGTGTGTGTGTGTGTGTGTGTGTGTGTGTGTGTGTATGTGTGTGTGTATGTGTGTGTGTGTGTGTACGTGTATGTTTGTGTGTGTGTGTGTGTGCGTTTGTGTGCGTGTGTGTGTATGATATTATGTTTGTGTGTGTGTTTGTGTGTGTGTCTGTGTGTGTGTGCGTGTGTGTATGTGTGTGTGTGTGTGTGTGTGTGTGTGTGTGTGTGTGTGTGTGTGTGTGTGTGTGTGTGTGTGTGTGTCTGTGTATGTATGTGCGCACGCGTATGTGTGTGATTATATTTGTGTTTGTGTGTGAGTGTGTGAGTGCTTGTATTTGTGTGTGTGTGTGTGTGTGTGTGTGTGTGTGTGTGTGTGTGTGTGTGTGTGTGTGTGTAAGTGTGTGTGTGTGTGTGTGTGTGTGTGTGTGTGTGTGTGTGTGTGTGTGTGTGTGTGTGTGTGTGTGTGTGTGTGTGTGTGTGTGTGAGTGTGTGTGTGTGTGTGTGCGTATGTGTATGACTGGCAGAGGATTTTATTCGTATTTTCGAGTGCACTACACGTGTTAAAAATTAACTAAAAGTATTATTTCTGCTGCCGTCAAGCGATTATTTTCAGTAGTTATTTGAAACAAGAAATAAAGCTTTAAGCACTTACGTACATGATAGTCCTTTTCCTTTCCTTCTCATGTTCGACAGGTGATTTTAATCATTTCATTAATGTCAGTTGGCGGAATATTCCTTACACGGCAAAAGGGTTGATAGCGTCTGCTCCCTGTGATAGGAAAGAAAGCAATTTAGGGACCAACCCCTGACTGAATATGATAGCCTGAAAAGACTTAATATATATATATATATATATTATATATATATATATATATATATATATATATATATATATATATATATATGTATATATATATATATATATATATGTATATATATATATATATATATATATATATATATATATATATACGTATGCATACATATTTGACTGGATCATGTACGTCGGGCTCAAGGCTCTTACATGCAATATACTGAATAACAGAAACTCCCAACTGTTGAGGAGAAGGAGGTTATTATTCCCAAAGTTGGCGACGACAAAACCAGGAAATGTATTGAATGTCCAGGCAATAACTGTAAACGTCCAAGGAAAAGGAAATAACGGCACAATATCGTGGTGGAAAGACTTGAAGAAAAAAAAAAAGAAAAAAAATAACTAACATAGGGGCTATCAACAAACGTACAAATGCCTTGACAGAAAGAAAGCGTCTGGGGGGAAGGGAGGGGAAAGAAGGGGGGAAGAGGGGGGAAAGGGGGTCAGAGGGGGGCAGAGGGGGTGAGTTCCCCCTCCCATCTCCCCCCCCCCTAAGGGCCTGTGACGTAACTTTTTTTTTAAGAATAGGTAATTGCGTAATCTATGACTGTAGAATGTTTGTGCACGTGGAAAGGGCGGAGCTTAAAAAGGGGTGGAGCTTAAGCATGACGTCATGTCGTTAAGAGTCTGAAGACGCTGTGACGTCACTATAACTCAGACGTTTTCCATAAGTAAACGGTTTTTTTCATCATCATTCGCTACAATTACACTTTTCATTTAATTTCGCCAACCAAAAGTGATTTTATTCGTCTGTGCGGCATCTCATTGACAGCGTAAGGGTCATTATAGTCTCTCTCATTTTCTATGTAATTTGTTGTTGTTTTTATTATTATTCTTTATTATCATTATTCTTTATATAGTAAAGGAAGCTGCACAATACAAGGTGTATCACTTTTTAGTATTATAACAAGATTTACCCACCCCATCCCACTTGTCTTAACTAACA
>NC_134798.1:40735394-40742894 GCF_046742065.1 Oratosquilla oratoria
GATACGACTAGTTTAGTCTCTTTCTCAAGCACGTTGGATATTCTGAAATTAGAAAGGTTACATGTGAATTTTAATGTGTTGATAAGACGGTTACACGAGTATGAAAACGGTTCTTCTTTGATAGCGACATTTAACCGAACCAAGCAAATGTATCAGTGTTCTACAACAGTATTTTTCCTCACTATGGACAGATAACAGGTGTCACTGCCGTCTCCGAAGGTGGAGGGGCATGAGGTACAGAGGAATGGGAAACAATCATAACGCACACGTCAAACTTCTTTATTGTTGCCCTTCGATCTTGATCTTATACAGACGGTGTGGTTTCTGCAAATTGTGTCACATTGTAATTTGCATTCATAATTAATCTCTCAAAATTAAGCACACTATTTGTCAATAACAATCATTGAACTCAACTTCATGATTCCTACCATGATTCTGTTACCCGCCTCCACAACATTCATCATTACATATCTTCGTGATCCTTTGCTATTCTGAGAAACCAAATATATTACTAATTAACATAACTTCTCCACTAACTCTTACATATTATTTCAAACAGTGACATTACATAAAAATAACAATTTACTCTTTCAATGCTTACCAATAATGACTGCCATGGCACTTACGGAGATGTTGTCAACTCGACAACTACACACAGAAAGAACATTGATGATTACGATCCTAATGAGGAATATGCGCACTACTTCGTGCAGAGGAATACATCTAAGGGATCGTAAATAAATATACGAGTTATGTTTCACTCAACATTCTCCTTTTTCCTAGAGTTTCTTTAATCTTATTTTATTTTATTATATATATAATGGATCACTACAGTACATCAATTTCGACAATAACATTTTCCATTTTATCTTACATACATTGTAACTATCTACGTAACAACACGGGCTTGTAGTTGTCGTTAAGTTCAATTATTTCTCGAACATGTCATCGATATCTTCTCATATATTACCATAATACACTCAGACATCGTGCAATCTGTACTCAACATATATCAAACGTCATAGACCATGATTCGTAATTAAACTTAGTACATATCATAATTTGTCAATACACTCGAACATTATACAATTGGTACTTAACACAGATCAAATGTCACAAGCCGTGATTCGTCATTAACCTTAGTACATATCATAATTTACCTGTATAATATCATATATCAAGATATTCTTATACATAGTGCAATCGGCACTCACAACAGGAGTATCAGTCGTTCTTATCTTGTATTATTGTGTCATCAGAGGCGAGTATATGGGAGTATAGGCAATATCAATATGTGCAGTTGATGTTTTTAGCACCAATACAATTTAATTACCTCAGTCAACAAACTGGAAAGTTTATGCTTTCGTTACCATTTGTATGTTTGTTGATTGTCTGGAATCCCAGGAAAAAAGTAATTAACAGATTTTGATGAAATTTTTAGAAGAGGTCGGGGATGACGCAAATGATTAGATTTTTGATGTGATCTGGATCATGTTTCAGATCCAGTATTTTTATAAATGTGTTTATTTTATACAGGCAAAAAAAATGCTAGTTGGAAACTGTTATGTGTAATGGCACATTACCTGGTGGTGTTCCTCCTCCTCACATGTTTCTATCCTTGGTCACATGATCGAGAGGTTTCTTCGTCAAAAGAAGAAAAAAAAATCTGGACCAGAATTCTATCCCTTGTTCAACATGGCGACAGACGAAATCGAACCGACCAGCACGGTGTGCATGTGTGAATTTCTCCTTCCTGTCAGGCCACCTGTCGTGAATTTCAGCGTCATGAAACTGTCCACGGATAATATCTACCGAAACGTGCAGCAATTGCAAATAGTCCCGATGTACTACAGCTGTTTGTTTTTGGGTGTTCCTGTGTAGCTTCTATTATCATTGAACCCTTCTGTTGTGTTGTTGCACGTCGGCAAGGTGTCCTGGCTGTAAATTATGAAACAAAAATTAAGGTAGAATAGTGTATCTATGATCTTTTCTATTCACAGTACTACAACATAACACTGTAATTGTATTTATACGTAATACATTTAATAAATACACTAAATACACAACATTGATATGATACTAGTTAATAACTTCTCTAGTCTAATGGGATGAATCAATCACAAATAATGTTGTAGTAGTTAACTGACAAGTGACAAGTAAAAATGGAGTGAACTAATAATAGATTGAATCTTTATGAAATTCTGATTTAATGCTTGCAGTGACAAAACATGTAACAAAAAATTAATCTTAATAATATGATTATTGCTAATATTCGACCAGCACCACCAATATATACGTATTTCCGCATACCCATATTAGTGAGATCTCTACTTTCCTCCCACCGTCTGATCCACTTGTTCTGATCCACTTAGTGGCAGTTGTAGGTGATGTTCCCAAGCGGGTAGGAATGGCCCGAATACTGTGGTCTCGTCCTGTGTAAGTCCTGTAATCTGGCTGTCTCTCCTGTTCATGATGAAAGTAAATTGTAATGGTGACATTTCTTGTGTTTTGTATGTACATATTTCCAGTATTGTTTATTTATTAATATATATATTTATTGTTGTATATTTTTGTGATTTTTTTTCTTTTCTTTTTTTAATCGCAAATGTATGCTTTTTCGCGCCAACGCAAGGTTGGCGTGGAGTCAGTTTTGTTACAGCCTCTGAAGTGTACGCACGTCTGTCAGTGCTCTGATCAACTTACTTTATAATTTTCGATCTGAGTGTCATTAACTGCCGCCCTATACAAAATCCGTTGTGTTCTGGTAAAAACCGTGGTACTGGGACATCACCTCAGTCTGCCCATGACTGGCTGTCTTTTTACCCTTCGGAATAACTACTCTCATTACTGCTTACTGATGATCTATTTGGTTATACCAATACCACATCTTTACACACACATCATATCAACTTCATGAATAAAGCGGAAATCTCGATTTGGCTGCTGGTAGCACAATACCTCAAAATGTGTAACCATCGACAAATGAAAATAAAATATATATTTTTATACTTAATGGCACATGGTCAGTATTTTTTATTTGTTTGTTTATCTACCTATTTTATTTATCTATTTATTTATTTTATTTTTGGCTCGGTCAGGATAAGATAAAACTGGTTAAAGACATTTGTAAAATATGGGATGCATTTATACCACATCTCGTGCCATTTACGGTGCCCAAACCCTGTGTCCCATCCAGAGCAAATTGCTGCTTCAGATGCACAGTTGTACCAAGCTTCGAAAGGGTGCCCATCCACATAACCACACCACTCACCACCAACTACCACTTGAATGCTATTGATATTGGTCATTGGTTATTTATTTGGACATATCAATATCATATCTATACACAATCATCATATCAACTTCATAGATATAGTGGAAACTCCGACTCGACGTTATAATGGTGTTTGCTCCGACCCATTCATCCAGTATCACGTCAATGTAAACAAACACATAGTTGCCACATGTATACTTCCACCAATCACTGTCCTCTCACTGTATATATATATATGATACGCTAGTGCGTATACACACACATATCCACATGTAAATAAACACACACACAAATATGCACACCAACGTGCACACACACACGCAAACAAATACACAAGCGCGCGCGCGCACACACACAGACACACATACACACACACACACACACACACACACACACACACACACACATATATATATATATATATATATATATATATATATATATATGTATATATATATATATGTATATATATATATACAAACACACACATACACACACACACACACACACACACACACACACACACACACACACACACACACACACACACACACACACACACACACACACACACACACACACACACACACACACACACACACCTCGATTAACCTTTTCACTGCCAAGTTGTCGGTAGTCATCATTTTTGTGTATTTGTAGGACGCCTCCTGTTGAATTATTGTTAAATCAATGTCTACCGCAAAATGATTAGATTATCTAACCGTGGGAAATTTTTAAATTATTGATATACTGGCGTTGGCAAGTAATTGGTGGAACTGAGATACTACGGTACTATATCCGGCACTAACCTACAATGGCAATATCTCCGGCACTAAGGTACGGCTATAATATCTCCGGCCCTAACGCAGTGCCAGCTACTTCATTGTGTTATAATGTAGTGTTATTAGGGAGAGCGCTTCGCCGTCCCCTCTGTAGAGCCGAAATCAAGTGTGAATTTGTTTCGGAAATAATATGGTTAAAAAAAAAGATAAGAATTTTATTTACCAGGGGGATTTTTTTCGGTTGAAGGATAGTGTGATTGATCAGTCTGCGATCCAGGCGTCACGTATAAAGTACCTGGTCAGATAGGGTGAAGAAAAAGAAAAGAAAAAAAAAATCTTTTAGCTTTTCTTTCTATTCTTGTGTTGCTGTCGTTTTCATTGTTGTCGTTATTGATGGGGTTGTCTTTTTTGTTCATATTGATGTCGTTGTTGTTTTATTTTCGCTGCAGTTGTTGTTGCTGTTGTTATTCCTGTTCTTGTTTAAGGGAAATAAAGTTAAGGATGAGTATACCAAACCTTAAAAGATAGCATGCGTAGATTTCCATCTCCGATACGTGATCTTAAATAGAACGGAGGAAAATAATTTATATATATAATTATATATATATATATTTCAGTATGTTCCTCATGGCAAGCTTTACACAGTAAACTCCAACACCTGAGACAGATGCTCACAAACAATGGGTATTCTAACACTGACTTTGATTCTGTTATCTCCAAACTGCTTGAATCCCATTTCACAATTAAAGAACCACAAAATCATAACTCCATTAACATTTACTACAGAAACACCTTCACTAGTAATTATAAGAAAGATGAAAAAGTCATCAGGGACATCATTTATAAAAATTGCCTTCCTACAAATGAGAACAACAAAATCAGAGTTCTCATATATTATAAAAACCCAAAAACTTCCTCCCTGATCATGACAAACAATTTGTCTAAGCGATCGGACTTCACATCTAAAACTAATGTAGTATATGAATATAAATGTTCTACAGGAAATTTTAATTTCCTCCCCCATTCTTACATTGGTTTTACTAGATGTAAAGTCAGCCGTCGCCTAACTTTCCACCTACAAGAGGGGGCAATCAAAGATCATCATAGGAGTTTCCATAACGCTGCACTCAGGAGAGATGATTTGATCAACAACACCAAAATTATTGGATCAAGCAATGACCCTAGGAGACTACAACTACTCGAAGCCTTTCACATTAAGGACAAAAATCCGGTCATTAACATTCAATGCAATGTAATCTCCTCTATTCCTTTATTTAGAAATAAAAATCCCCCCTCTCCCTCTACCCCTTCTCTCTCTCTCCCTCCACCTCCTCCCCCACCCTCGGTGACCGCACCCGCCTAACCCTCCCCCCAACCCCCACCCCCCTTACCCTTGACCTCTGAGGTCCTTATTGTCTGTTCCTCCCCCCCCTTGGTCTGACCTGATCTTAGGTATATATACTTCTGTCATCCCCAGCTCTGTCACACCCTTCCTTCTCTTTAAATACGTAAGTCTCCGTATTTATTTTTATAAATTTGTCACCTTTATTATTACTGTTACCATGTAATTTTTGTTATTTCAGTTGTGTCTTGATATTGTCTAGTACCTTTATTGTCACCATGTAATTTTTTTATTTTAGATATATCTTGTTATTGTCTAGTACCTTTACTGTTACCATGTAATTTTTGTTATTTCAGTTATATCTTGATAATGTCTTGTTTAAGACGAAACGTTGATATCAAATAAGAACAAATGGAAGAATATAGAGACCTAGTTTCAATCCACCCAGTCAATGGAAAATCTCTTATCAGGAAAATCGAGAATACGAAGAAAAGACTGAACAACTACAACAATGCTGTCGTTTTTAACTCCACGTGTATATATATATATATATATATATATATATATATATATATGTATATATATATATACATATACATATACATACATACATATATATATATATATATATATGTATATATATGTATATATCTATATCTATATAGGGTGTTCCAAAAGTATATGTCACATTCTAGGAATTCGTGTATCAGGAACTACAAATAATAGCAAGATGAAACTGGCACCATTTAAAAGCTAAAATCATCAAGTTTTCTTCTGTTAATCCTATTATGGATCGGACGTTCCGGGCAAACTGATCACGTTCTCCTGCAGTGGCCCCCTAGGTCTCCAGATCTCACTCCACGCGACTTCTTCCTCTGTGGGTATTTGAAAGGCCTGGTGTATGTACCTCCACTTCCAAGAGACATGGAAGACCTGAAGACTCGAATAACAGAAGCCTTGGCAACCATTGACAACGATGCGCTAGGTCGCGTTTATCAGGAAATGAATTATCGTTTGGATGTGTGCCGTGTAACCCAAGGCGCATACATTGAACATGTTAAAAAATAATAATGATTTCTTGTACTTTTGTATTCATATTTCTTATACAGAAACTTGAACTTAAAAGCTTTCAGGATATATAATTCGAGATTTGATATCCTCAATAGTTATTAAGATATAAAATGTCGTAAAGTGACATATACTTTAGAACACCTTGCATACATATATATATGTATAATATGTATATATATATATACATATGTATATATATATGTATGTATATATATATATTATATATATATGTATATATATGTATATATATATATTTATATATATGTATATACATATATATGCATATATATATATGTATATGTATATATATATATATGCATATATAGTATATATATATGTTTATACTCTATATTCATATATATATATATACATATATATGCAGAAAAAACCACTGGGAAATAAGAAGCTTAGTCCGAACGTTTTCGTCTATTTAAGACATTATCAAGGAATACACAGTTATAGAGACAAAGGTGGATATATATACATAAAGTAAAAGACAAGCTAGGAACATGGGAAGTACACACAAGATGCTTCACAATCAGGTAGAGCCTTTTTTTTTTTTTTTTTTTTTAGATGTATGCTATTTTTTCCATTTCTTTCACTTGTATTCTTAAACAAAATCTAGGTCCCTTTCATACCTGATGCTCCTTTTCCTCTCGTCCCGGATGCCGTCGGGTGATTTTATTTATATTCATGACAACTTTTTCAAAATTTATAAATTTAACTATTTTTTATCTGGTTACTTTCTTTTGTTTATTAATTTATCTATTTTTATTCTATTCTATTCTATTCTATTCTATTCTATTCTATTCTATTCTATTCTATTTATTAGTATATTTATTCATTTATTTGTTTATTTATTTATTGATTTATCTATTCATTCATTTAGATCCATGAGGATGACAGGGAGGAAAGGGTGGTGGGTGGAAGTGGAATGGATGGGAGTGGAATGGGTGGGAGTGGAATGGATGGGAGTGGAATGGATGGGAATGGAATGGATGGGAGTGGAATGGGTGGGAATGGAATGGATG
>NC_134798.1:40750394-40752894 GCF_046742065.1 Oratosquilla oratoria
TCACAGAGGATAGATAGATAGTCATACAATGAGCTCAAAGCCTGAATACATACAATAACATCATTCCTAAGTTCCTGGAACATGATCTCCTTAATCCCTTTGACTCAGTGGCATCCCTTACTGATTTTATTCTGTCGAACGCCAGATGATTTCATTCCTCTGAGGACAAGACTTTGAAGATGTTGAAGAGATGCAAGAACCTTTCAGATCCTGTTCACACTAGCGGTTTCAACCGCCGCGGTTTCAACCACAGCGGTTCAATTACAGTGTAAGTCAATGGAGGTGTTCACACACACTCGCACAGGTTTTCCTTGACTATGTGGTACCACCGTGGTTTCGGCGCGGTTCATACCGCTAGTGTCAAAAATATCGAACCCTTTCGCTATGGGCGAAGGTTGCTCCCTTAACTGAATCAAATCACCTGACGGCAGCTAGGTGAAACAACAAAAGTAATAACACACAGCGATAAGATACATTAAGGGCTCGAAGATCATATCGAGGAAATCTGTGTCCATTTTGAAGATGACGGAAGTCTTCTTCAGATGAATAAAATCGCTTGGCGGCAACAGAGATTAACGTTTAAGGTTGTTAAACGCCGAAGAAATCTCACGAAGATGAATGGAATTGCTTTACGGCAAGTAGAGTTAAATCATGGAGGATGACCTTTTCACGGATAGGGGCTAATACAGACATATTTCTTTTTCATGTCAGTGAACAGAGCAAATGGTATCAAGACATTTACTGCATGCGCAGGTAAAGGTAAACATTTTGAGCAGAAATGTGTTTAACCAAGGAGAATGTGTTTACGTCTACGTCTGCGAGAGTTTTGCCTGTGGAGGTAGGAGGGTTGGGTAGAGAAGGAAATTACAAAAACTCAATAAATAAAATCATTTTTTTTTTATAATTTTTTTTTTTTTTGTCTAAGTGTTATCCATGCATATGGGATTTTGATCTTAGAGGATGTTTGTTTGTGTAGGTATATGCATGTTATTTCTTTGTGTGGTTTTGTTTGGGTGTGTTTTGTGTAAGAATATAAGCTACACTTTTTTTTCTTCTTCATTTTGAAAAACCCCGAGGAACTCCACACGTAATATTTCTCCTTCTGGAAAAAATTCTATCTAGCATGAGAATGTGTGCACATATACATGTACACATACACACGTCCACACACACGCACACACATACACACAAAAATATACACACATACACACACATGCATACACACACACAAACACACACATACACACACACACTCACACACATACACACACACACATACATACAAACACAAACACACACGCACACACGCACATACACACATACACACACATATGCATACACCAAACTATCCAATCAAACTGAAAGAACGTCACTATAAGAGATTCATTACTCGAGGTAATAATTATAATTACAAGGAGTATTAAGGAGGTTCATTACGCTCGGTAATAATCATAATTACCAAGAGCCAAAGGACTCTTGCCCTTGACTGTAACGTGAATGGAACCAACTCTCGGCGGACGCCCGCACCCTGTCGATCTGTCAGATGAAAGATAAAAAAAAAACTCGTTTTCGTTTATATAAAATAATTTCAATTCCTCTTTTCCACATTCACGTTTCGAAAGAAAAAAATATGTTTGAGTGTTCATCAAAGGAAAAGGGTGTTCCTTCTATTCCCTCATCTTTTGGGTTACCAGAGAAAGAGAGAGGGAGAGAGAGAGAGGGAGAGAGAGAGAGAGAGACAGAGAGACAGAGAGACAGAGAGAGAGAGAGAGAGAGAGAGAGAGAGAGAGAGATAGGAGAGATAAAGAAAGATATACATTTGTATATATATATATATATATATATATATATATATATATATATTTAGAGAGAGAGAGAGAGAGAGAGAGAGAGAGGGGGGGGTGGAGAAAGAGGGTCGAGGTAGAGAGAGAGAGGGAGGGAGAGAGAGAGAGAGGAGAGAAAATTAATATGAAAATAATTCATGTGTTCGCTGACGAGGTTATTAGCAACTTAGAGCCAAATACGCCGCCCATGTCAATCTTTACCTCCACATTCGATCTTGAGCGAAAATTTACTTATTTAATCTTCAACTCGGCCTTTGATGGCGATGAGGTTATCAAAAGCAAGAGTGAGTGTACGAGTTAATTCCGTGTGTGTGTGTGTGTGTGTGTGTGTGTGTGTGTGTGTGTGTGTGTGTGTGTGTGTGTGTGTGTGTGTGTGTGTGTGTGTGTGTGTGTGTGTGTGTGTGTGTGTGTGTGTGTGTGTGTGTACATGTGTTTATGTCTACGCTAATGTGTGTGTGTGTGAGTGTTTGTGACTGTGTCTGTGTGTTTCCAATATGTTCCAATATCTCCATTTGTCCTTTGTATAGTACCATGTCAAAGACTTTCTCCAAATCTATATACACAAATTCCAGCCAGCCATTTCTCTCGTAATCCATCGGTTGTTTTGAATGGAAGCTTGATGGATGAAGCTGCATAGATGGGGGGTCACGTGATCT
>NC_134798.1:40762894-40770394 GCF_046742065.1 Oratosquilla oratoria
TTATGATTCCTGTTGATTCAGAGCCGTTAATAGACTATACAAATCAAATAAATTTTATATTTTTCCTTTTTTATATTCTATCCGACCATAGAAAGAGATTTTGATTAGAATCTGGAAATAGCAAAAGCTCCGGGGAGAGTTTTTTCCGTCTAATGTTATTGCTAATATGATATCTCAACTCTATAATAGCACATGATCCAAGGTCATAATGAATCTCTCTCTCTCTCTCTCTCTCTCTCTCTCTCTCTCACACACACACACACACACACACACACACACACACACACACACACACACACACACACACACACACACACACACACACACACACACACACACACACACACACACACTCACTCTCACATACATACAAACACACACACACACACACACACACACACACACACACACACACACACACACACACACACACACACACACACACACACACACACACACACTCACATACACACAAACACAAACACACACACACACACACACACACACAAACACACACGCACACACACACACTCACATACACACAAACACACACACATACACACACACACACACACACACACACACACACACACACACACACACGCTCACACACACGCGCACACACACATGCCCGCTCACACACACGCGCACACACACACGCACACACACACACCCGCGCACACACACACACATGCCACTCACACACACGCGTGCACACACACACATGCACGCTGACACACACGCGCGCACACACACACACACACACACACACATAAACACACACACACACACACACACACACACACACACACACACACACACACACACACACACACACACACACACACACATAAACACACACACACACACACACACACACACACACTCATACACGCACACACACACGCACACGCACACACACACACACGCACGCACGCTCACACACACATACACACACACACACACACACACACACACACACACACACACACACACACACACACACACACACACACACACACACACACACACACACACACACACACACGCACACTACGAACTATGAAGCTTTCAATCGAAAGGGTAATAGCTGATCAAAAAACAATTTATCACATTTAAGGACTTCGATCTGGTTGACGCCAGACGATTTTATTCATTTTAGAGAAAGGTGAAAATATTATTTAAATATTTTGGCTCTGTGACGTCTGAATCACGAGTTTTTTTTAGTTAAAACAAAACATTTATCTATAAGAACAGCATGTGAGCCTTTGTTAATACGACTTTCCGCTTGTTTCAAGTTTATCATGTAATTGACAAAGCTTCAACAAGCGAAACGTTGTGCTAATAAACGCTCCGTCCTCATGTAGTGTTTCATTAGATTTGGCAGTAACTACCAATTATATACAAACAATATATACAAAATCAGCCACTAAGAGGGGTTAGTCCTATCAGCAGTTGTTGTAGGACAAGCACGAACACAACATACTGTAATTGGAGAGGAGGTTCTTTGGCGAAAGTCGCGTATAAACCTAAGCGCAAACTGAGACGCAGGCGACGCAGGCGATGCAGACGACACAGGTGACGCAGGCGACGCAGACGACGCAGACGACGCAGACGACGCAGGCAACACAGGCGACACAGGTGACGCAGGCGACACAGGTGACGCAGACGACGCAGGCAACACAGGCGACGCAGGCGACACAGGTGACGCAGGCGACACAGGTGACGCAGGCGACGCAGGGGACACAGGCGACGCAGGCGACACAGGTGACGCAGGCGACACAGGTGATGCTGGCGACACAGGTGACGCAGGCGACACAGGTGACGCAGGCGACACAGGTGACGCAGGCGACGCAGGCGACACAGGCGACGCAGGCGACGCAGGCGACACAGGCGACGCAGGCGACACAGGTGACGTAGGCGACACAGGTGACGCAGGCGACGCAGGCGACACAGGCGACGCAGGCGACACAGGTGACGCAGGCGACACAGGTGATGCAGGCGACGCAGGTGATACAGTCGAAGCAGCACAGAACAAAGGCAGACTTCCTGTTGGTGAGCTAAAGTACATATTGAACTTATCTCTCACTTTAAATGCTGAGTTACAATTAGATGCATTTCAAGTGAAAGAGAAGTTTAAAATGTACTTCATTCAATTCAGCAACAGGAAATCTGCCTTTGATCTGTGCTGCGTCGCCTGTGTCACCTGCGTCTCAGTTTGCACTTAGGCTCACGCCCCCCCGTTTCCTCTATACTTTATATAACAATAATAACAATAAAAACAATAATGACATTTGGAATATGCTGTTTCTGTATGGTCACCGAATCTCATTAAAGACATTGACAGACTGGAAAAAGTACAACGGCGAGCCACAAAACTGATTCCAAATATCAAAAATAAATCATACGAAAATCGACTAAAACACATGAATCTGTTTTCCCTAAAAAAGCGTAGACTCAGAGGTGACTTGATACAGGTCTTTAAGATTTTAAAGGGAATTGACAACATCAAAAGTGACCAAATTTTCACATTGAATGAGAATCAGACAAGAAACAATGGTCTCAAACTGTCCGGAAATAGATTCAATTTGGAAGTAGGTAGAAACAACTTTGCCAACCGTGTAGTAAATGAATGGAATAAACTTCCTGCACAGGTAGTGCAATGTAGTTCAGTTCGAAGCTTTAAGAATCAGTTAGATAAATACCTAGGTAAGATGCTGTAATGATTATAATTTATCTTATATTATTTGTTTTTGTTTTGTTATCATTTGTCTGTCTGATTTTCATTTATTATTAGTTACATGTCAATTTATCATTATTTACTATTTACTTGGTTGTTTATTATTTAACTATACCTATGCATTTATTTATGTATTTTATTTGTTATTTACATTATAATAGTTTTTATTTATTGTTTTATTATTAATATGATTTTTTTCGCATCCGACCTAGATATGGATCAAAAGGTCTCCTGTCGGCATGCTCCGCCTTTGTAATCCTTTGTACAACAAAACTATTACACCAGTAACATCAACAACAAAAACTAAAATAACAACAACCAAAAATAACAACAAACAAAAATAACAAAAAGCCAGCAACAACAACAGTGTCATCAACAACAATAACAAAAAAAAACATGAATAACAAACAACAATAACAACAACATCTCCTCTTCCTCTTCCTCCTCCCATCCCTCCTCCTCATCCTCGGTGCATTTATTTTGATAATACTATTCCCCTATGGAGGCCCACCGAATACAACAACAACCTGGACATGACCTGATCTCCACTACAGCACACTAGGTCAGGTCAGGTCAGGTCAGATCGTCGACCTCGAACAAAGTTGAGCGGTGAGTTGAGCTGTGAGAGCAGAGAGAGGCTCAGAGGTCTGTCATTTGTAATGAGAGATTTGCAACAGCAGCAGCGGGGGCGGCGGTCGCCTCTGTCCGCGCGGGGGAAACTAAGTATTGATTCGGAGAAAGTACGAGTGTTGGAGTTGTGACTCCGACAGGGGGAGGTTCAAGTATATGTAGAGAGAGAGAGAGAGAGAGAGAGAGAGAGAGAGAGAGAGAGAGAGAGAGAGAGAGAGAGAGAGAGAGAGAGAGGAGAGAGGAGAGAGGAGAGAGGGGGGAGAGGGATAGAGGGGGAGAGGGAGAGAGAGGGAGAGGGAGAGAAGGGGAGAGGGAGAGAGGGAGAGAGGAAGAAAGGGGGAGAGGGAGAGAGGGGGAGAGGGGGAGAGGGGAGAGGGGAAGAGGGAGTGACGGGGAGAGAGAGAGAGAGAGAGAGAGAGAGAGAGAGAGAGAGAGAGAGAGAGAGAGAGAGAGAGAGAGAGAGAGGGGAGGGGGAAAAGGAGAGAGAGGCAGAGAGAGGGGGAGAGGGAGAAAGGGGGAGAGGAGAGAAGGGGAGAGGGAGAGAGGGGAAAGGGGGAGAGGGAGAGAGGGGAAGAGGGGGAGAGGGAGGGAGGGGCATAGGGAGAGAGGGGGAGAGGGAAAGGAGGAGAGGAGGAGAGGGAGAGAGGGAGATAGGGGGAGAGGGAGAGAGGGAGATAGGGGAGAAGGAGAGAGGGGCAGAGGGAGACAGGGGCAGAGGGAGAGATGGGGAGAGGGAGAGAGGGGGAGGGAGGGAGGGGGAGAGGGAATGAGGGGGAGAGGGAATGAGGGGGAGATGGAGAGAGGGGGAGAGGAAGAGGGGAGAGAGGGGGAGAGAGGGGGAGAGAGAGGGGGGTGAGAGAGAGAGGGGGAGAGGGGGAAAGGGAGAGAGAGAGAGGGGGAGAGGGGGAGAGGGAGAGAGGAGGAGAGAGAGAGAGAGGGAGAGGAGGAGAGAGAGAGAGAGAGAGAAGGAGAGGATTGCATGAGAGAAGGAGGTATAAAAAGAGAAATGGAAGTTCGAAAGAAGGAGAGACGTAATAGAGGGAGAGAGAGATAGAGAAATTTGTGAAAGAGAGATGTGGGAGTAAGATATATGACAAGAGCAAGAGAAAACAGAAAGAGAAAGAATGAAATGGAGAGAGAGAGAGAGAGAGTGAGAGAGAGTGAGCGACAGTGAGAGAAAGAATGAGATAGAGAGATAGAGAGAGAGAGAGAGAGAGAGAGAGAGAGAGAGAGAGAGAGAGAGAGAGAGAGAGAGAGAGAGAGAGAGAGAGAGAGAGAGAGAGAGAGAGAGAAGTAAAGAGAGAGAGAAGAAAGTGATCTGCAATCGAGAAACCGGGCGATCTCTCAACCCTGCCAGAGGGGTGGCCGACGACCATCGAAGGCCATCAGCCGAAGAGTAGACTTCGGTGGTTTCTGCCGAAGTCTTGAAAGGGTCTGAGGTCCTGAATGAATGGCGCCCCCAAAAACAACCATTACTCTCAAAGGACATATATTCCGGTCCCCTTCCGTACTGGATGATACTTTCCCCCATTTACTCCTGGTGTCGTCAGATGATTTTATTTATTTTATCTTATATTATGTTTATTTTACTATTTTATAAATCTAATTTATTTTTCTATATTTAATTAACCAAGACTTCGTCAGGTTACGTTAGTCTGTGTTTGGTTGTGTTACATTTCGTCGCGTAATAGTTACGCTACGTTAAGCTTCGCTACGCTACGTTACGCTTGGCTATGTTATTCTACACTACGTTACATTGCGACTGGTTACGTTAAATTATGTCGCGTTAAAACACGCTACGTTAGGCTACGCTGTCATGCTACGATACGTTACGTTAGGCTAGGTTACGTTTGGTTACGTTACGTTATGTTCTGTGTGGGTATGTTACGTTATGTTATGTTTGGTTACGTTACGTTGTGTTGCGTTGCAATACCCCACGTTACTCTTCGTTACACTATGCTGCGTTACTTCACGTTACGTTAATGTTACGTTACGTTGCGTTACATCTCGGTATAGCACGGTATGGTACGATACGGTATAGTACGATAAATACGTTACTCAACTATCAATTAATATTTTACAATGGTAACATTTTGATATTTCATTCTGGCTAACTCTGAGCGATGTCTTTCAGCAGGTTTCAACAGGTTTCAGATATTTTAGTAGACTTCAGCATGTTTCAGTAGATTTGAGCAGGCTTCAATAGACTTCAGAGGGATTAAACATATTCTAGCAGGTTTCATCAGGCTTTAGAAGGTTTTAATAGATGTAAGCAGGTTTCAGCAAGCTATAGTAGATTCCAGCAGGCTTCAGGTTTCAACAGGCTACAGCAGATATCAGCAAGCGTCAAAATTTTGAGCAGATTTCAGCAGGTTTAAGCAGGCTTCAGCAGGTTTAAGCAGGCTTCAACAGTTTTAGGTAAGCTTCAGAAAGTTCCAGCAGATTCCAGCAGGTTTCAGCAGGCTTCAGCAGGTTTCAGTAGGCGTCAACAGTTTTGAAACAGACTTCAGAAGGTTTCAGCAGACTCCAGCAGGTTTAAGCAGGTTTCAACAGTTTTAGATAAACTTCAGAAAGCTCCAGCAGGTTTCAGCAGGCTTCAGCAGGTTTCAGTAGGCATCAACAGTTTTGAAACAGGCTTCAGAAGGTTTCATCAGACTCCAGCAGGTTTCAGCAGACTTCAGCACCCTTCCGTTCCTGGTGGCATTTGACTGTCACCAAGCTATTCTATGCGGCTCCGTAGCTTCCCTTGTCGATGGGCGAAGGCTTAGTAAACACAGAGTTTCATTGAACGAAGCAAACGAAAGACTGAACGCTAAGTTCCGGGAACAGAGCGTATCGGGCCAAGCCGGAACAGGGACGAAAGTGAAATAAACGAAGACGATAATCATTGAGAAACCAATACAGAGGACGGCCCATCTGGTAGAGTGAGATAATAGTGATAATAATACATTATGCAAGAGATAACATGAGAGAGAGGAAGAGAAATACAACGAATACATTAAGAGATGTTGTCAGATGTTCTGCGTGAGCGTTATGTTGGTTGGTATAGACCTTTTGGTGGGGACATTGTATTACAGTTTCTAGGTTGGAAATTCATTTGAGGAAACGTGTAACAAATTCATTTATCTATGTTTGTTTATGTATTTATCTATTTAGTCATTTGTTTGTTTGTTTATTTGTTTAATTATTAATTCATTCACGATTGTATCTATTTGTATAGAGGAATGGGCGGGAGGGTGGGGGGTGGGGTAGTATGTGTGAGTAAATTTTGACGCAGCCCGAAGGGATTTCTCCCCGTCCTCGCCTTATATGCAAAGGGGGACGGAGAGGGGGGGTCGCCGATTAAATGAAGCGGCCTTGCTGTGGATGTACTGTGTCTTGCGACACTGCTTCTGGTGGGTGGGCAGGGTGCTGTGATGACCCGTCATCCAGGAGGTGCTATTTAGTGTATTTGGGTGGGAGTGTTTTTGTGCCTTTCCCTTTTTGGCTACCTCCCTTGGAAGGGGGAAAAAGCCTTGGTATATGTATGTATGTATGTATGTATATTTATTCACTTATTTATTTGTTCATTTATTCACTTATATTCTAATTCATTCATTCATTTATTTATTCATTTGTTTATCTTACTTTTATTTTTAATTTATCTCAGTTTGTTTTATTTCATTATATATGTGGACGGAGCCTTTATTTGTATGACGTTTCGCTTATTACAGCTTTTTCAAGTACAAGTTGAGATACAAATGCTTGAGATTAAATAAGGGGAAAGGAGGGAACGGGGAGAGAAAAGGGGGGGGGGGAAGGAACGTCGAAACGTCGAAACGTCGTACAAATAAAGTCTCCGTCCTCATATGGTGTTTATCTCGTCAATCTTGTCGGCAAACTGCCACTTTTAAGCATTATATATGTATTTCATTTCATCTTATATCATTATTATTGCTATTACTCTTATGTCTATTTATCTATTTTCATTTATCATTTTTTTTCTATTTCTTATTTCTTATCTAAATTAATTTATTTTTTGCCACAATGTCTCTCTTTACACACTTTTTTCTGTCTAACACCAGACGATTTTATTCATCCAAGACGTCCTCTAAGAACCTGAGTTCAGTGGGTACAGCTTAACCATTTCT
>NC_134798.1:40800394-40805394 GCF_046742065.1 Oratosquilla oratoria
ATGAGTAGGACAGAGGGGAGGGGTGTGGAGGAGAAAAAAGGGGAAAAGGAGGAGAATAAAAGGGAAGAAGAAAAGATAAAGAGGATAAGGAGAAGAACAGGTATAGACAAAGAGAAAGCAGAGGAACAGGAAAAGGAAGAAGAGGATGTGAGGAAGAGGAAAATGGGAGGAGGAGGAGAAGGAGAAGGAGGAGGAGAAATAGAAGGAGAAGGAGGAGGAGGAGAGGGGAAGAGGACGAGAAAGGGTAGGAGGAGGAGGAGGAAGAGAAGGCGAAGGAGGAGGAGAAGAGGGGAGGAGGGGGAGGAAGAGTAGGAGGAGGAGGCAGAGAAGAGGCTGAAGAAGGGGGATTAGATAAAGGTGATGGGACCATAAGTAGAAGCAGAGGAAGAGGAGGAGGAGGAGGAAGAGGAGGAGGTGGAAGAGAAGGAGACAGACGGAGAAGATGCCTAGAAAGAAGAGGCAGAGGAGAGAGGAGGGGGTGGAGGGGAAATTCCAGAAGGTTAAAAAGAAAATTTGGTCCTCCTCCTCCTCCTCCTCCTCCTCCTCCTCCTCTTCTTCTTCTTCCTCCTCCTCTTCCTCCTTCTGCTCCTCCTCCTCCTTCTTCTTCTTTTTTCCTCCTCCTCCTCCTCCTCCTTCTCCTTACCTCCTCCTTCTCCTCCTCCTCTTTCTCCTTTCCTCCTCCTCCTCCTCCTCCTCCTTCTCATTTCCTCCTCCTCCTCCTCCTTCTCCTTTCCTCCTCCTCCTCCTCCTCCTCCTCCTTCTCCTTTCCTCCTCCTCCTCCTTCTCCTTTCCTCCTCCTCCTCCTCCTCCTCCTTCTCCTTTCCTCCTCCTCCTCCTTCTCCTTTCCTCCTCCTCCTCCTCCTACTCCTTCTCCTTTCCTCCTCCTCCTGCTCCTCCTCCTCCTTCTCTGAGATCCTCTGGGACCAGAGCAAAATAGCGGACAAGATGGACAAAGAGGAAAACAGAGAGAGAAAGAGAGAGAGAGAGAGAGAGACAGAGACAGAGAGAGAGAGAGAGAGAGAGAGAGAGAGAGAGAGAGAGAGAGAGAGAGAGAGAGAGAGAGAGAGAGAGAGAGAGAGAGAGAGAGAGAGAGAGAGGAAATCAAAGGCAAAGGTCGAAAGCAAAGGACACGAGCAGTGTTATGAGAGTCCAAAATGAGAGCACATTGAGTGATTCGTGAGTGTGAGTGACGAATTGAAGCAGTTGGAGTTGAGAGTTGAGAGTGAGAGTCAAGGATGAAAGCTGAGTTGCTAGTAAGAGTTGAGAGTAAGGGTTGAGAGTGAGAATTAAGAGCGAGATTTGAAGGTGAGAGTTGAGAGTGAGAGTTAAAATGAGTGAGAGTCAAGAGTGAAAGTTAAGAGTAAAAGTTGTTGAGAATGAAATTTGAAAGTGAGAAATGAGAATGAGAGTTAAAACAAGAGTGAGAGTCGAGACTGTGAATTGAGAGTGAAAATTTAGAATAAGAATTGAAAGTGAGAATTGCAACGAGAGTCCAGAGTGAGAAATATGAGTTAAAATTGAGAGTGAGAGTTGAGAGTGAGAGTTGAGATTAAGAGTTGAGAGTGAGGGTTGAGGGTGAGAATTGATAATGAGAGTTAAAGTGAGACTGAGAATCGACAGTGAGAATTGGGAGTGAGAGTTGAGAGTGAGAGTTGAGAGTGGGAGTTAAGAGTGAGGGTTAAGAGTGAATATTAAGAGTGAAAGTCGAGAGTGAGATACGAGAATGAAAGTTGAAAATGAGAATTGAGGATGACAGTTGAGAGTGAGAGTTGAGAGTGGGAGTTGAGAGTGAGGGTTAAGGGTGAATATTAAGAGTGAAAGTCGAGAGTGAGATACGAGAATGAAAGTTGAAAATGAGAATTGAGGATGACAGTTGAGAGTGAGAGTTGAGAGTGGGAGTTGAGAATGAGGGTTAAGGGTGAATATTAAGAGTGAAAGTCGAGAGTGAGATACGAGAATGAAAGTTGAAAATGAGAATTGAGGATGACAGTTGAGAGTGAGAGTTGAGAGTGGGAGTTGAGAATGAGGGTTAAGGGTGAATATTAAGAGTGAAAGTCGAGAGTGAGATACGAGAATGAAAGTTGAAAATGAGAATTGAGGATGACAGTTGAGAGTGAGAGTTGAGAGTGGGAGTTGAGAATGAGGGTTAAGGGTGAATATTAAGAGTGAAAGTCGAGAGTGAGATACGAGAATGAAAGTTGAAAATGAGAATTGAGGATGACAGTTGAGAGTGAGAGTTGAGAGTGGGAGTTGAGAGGGAGGGTTAAGAGTGAATATTAAGAGTGAAAGTCGAGAGTGAGATACGAGAATGAGAGTTGAAAATGAGAATTGAGGATGAGAGTTGAGAGTGAGAGTTGAGAGTGAGAATTGAGAGTGAGAGCTGAAATGAAAGTGATAATCGAAAGTGAGAGTTAAGAGTTAGAGTTGAGAGTTAGATCTGAGAGTGAGAGTCGAGGGTGAGATTTGAGAGTGAGAGTCGAGTGAGAGTTGAGGGTGAGAATTGAGGGTGAGAGTCGAGGGTGAGATTTGAGAGTAAGGGTCAAGAGTGAGAGTCGAGAGTGAGAGTTGAGGGTGAGAGTCGAGGGTGAGATTTGAGGGTGAGAGTCAAGAGTGAGAGTCGAGAGTGAGAGTTGAGGGTGAGAGTCGAGGGTGAGATTTGATAGTGAGAGTCAAGAGTGAGACTTGAGGGTGAGAGTTGAGGGTGAAAGTTGAGAGGAGCATTGAGAGTAATTCGTGCATAGAAGAACCTGAAGGGGAACGATGGTGAAAGCGAATAAATTGAAAATCTTGCATGTGAAAGCAGGCAGCAGGCAAGCAGGAAGCAGGCAGCAGGCAAGCAGGAAGCAGGCAGCAAGCAAGCAGGAAGGAGGCAGCAGGCAGGCAGGAAGTAAACAGCAAGGAAATAATGCAGCAGGCAAGCAAGCAGGATGCAGTAAGGAAGCAGGCAAGCAGACAAGTGGACTAATAGGCAGCAGGCAAGCAGACAAGCAGGCAGCAGGCAAGCAAGCAGGTAGCATGTATGAAGGACAGAGAAATGGTTGAGAAAAAGTGTGCGTGTTGGCGCCCTGTTCAATCTTCGTATCTTTACCTGCGCCTCTGTGTGTACGTAGAAGGCCCCGTGTGCGTTTCCATGTGCACCTGTGTACGTTTTCGTGTGCACTTGTGTACGTTTCCGCATTTGTGACGACTGGGAGGCGAGGTTGGTTTTCATGTGTGTATAGAAGTAATGGAATAATACAGACATACAGACACATGCACACGCACACACACACGCACACACGCACACACACACACACGCAAGTATACACACGCACCGACACATACACACACACACACACACACACGCACGCACACGAACGCGCACACACACACTCACACACACACATACACACACGCGCGCACACACACACACACACACATACACACACGCGTAGAAAAAGAGAAAGAGAGAGAGAGAGAGAGAGAGAGAGAGAGAGAGAGAGAGAGAGAGAGAGAGAGAGAGAGAGAATTTCTGAATTAAATAGATCAATTGTTTTCATAAATAAGAGACAAACAAAAGTATCACAAATGAAATATGAGTAGAAATCAAAGGTTTCGTTTCCAATTCTGTTTTTTTTTTGTTTTGTTTTTTCGTCGTGGTATAGAATTACACGCTCACCAAGATCATGTGTTGCTTCCTTATCTATCTATTTTGTTTTTCATTTTCTATTTGTGTAATCATTTATGTATTCATTTATTTATTTTTAATATTATTTGTTTGTTTATTCATTTATTTATTTATATGTTTATTTATTTATTTATTTATTTGTTTGTGTATTTATTTAAATTTCTATTTACTATTTGTCTAATAATTTGTTTATTTATTAATCTATTTATTCATGTATTTATTTGTTTATTTATCTATTTATTCATTTATTTATCTAATTTTCATTTGTTTATCTGTTTACTTAGTCGTTTATTTATTTATTTTTTATTTATTTATCTTTTTATATATTTAATCACTTTTCTATTCATCTATTTTTTATTATTTATCTATATATCTATTTAGTCATTTTCATATATTTGTTTATCTATCTATTTATTCATTTACATGTTTATTTATTTATTCTATTATTTATTTATATTCTTATTTATTCGCTATTTTCTATTTATTTGATCATTCATTTATTTATTTATCTATGTATTCATTGATTTATCTATTTATCTACCTGTTTATTTGTTCATTAATTGTATTCATTATTCTATTTATTTATTTTTCTTGAGAAGCGATGAAGAAATTGGTGCATGAGACAAAATGGTGGACATTATTATTATTATTATTATTTTTTTTTTTAATGACGCTCGTGTAGCTCTGGTCTATTTCAGTCAACTAAACCACATGACCTCCTTCGGTGGCGGGAAGGTCAACCCCCGATTGACGAAAAGGTCAACAAAAGAAACCCGACCGAGGAGGAAGGAAAGAAACAGTGACAACCATCAATACGGTGTGTGTGTGTGTGTGTGTGTGTGTGTGTGTGTGTGTGTGTGTGTGTGTGTGTGTGTGTGTGTGTGTGTGTGTGTGTGTGTGTGTGTGTGTGTGTTTACCTAGTTGCATTTACCTAGTTATATTCTACGGGAAGGGAAGCTATCCTCGTGGTGACCCGTCTTTGTATCTCTCAGCATCTAGTTTGTTCTTAAATTCTTGTATGGTGTTTACACACACTATTGTTTCTTCCAATTTGTTCCAGACATCCACCACTCTGTGTGGAAACTATTTTTATTTTTTCAGATCGCATCTATAACTGTCCTTTTTGAGTGTGCGTGTATGTGTGTGTGTGTGTGTATATATATATATATATATATATATATATATATATATATATATATATATATATATATATATATATAATATTTGTTTTTGTGTCATAATGACATTTGGAAACAAACTCTCCTACTGGGATTCGAACCCTCGCCTGAGCGGCTTGCTTCTTATAAAGACGAAGACCGTACTATCACGTTTT
>NC_134798.1:40807894-40812894 GCF_046742065.1 Oratosquilla oratoria
ACTGGATTTGAGTCCCTAAGAGACGAAATATGTCGTATATTTCACTTGAACAGAAATACAAAACTGAATAATCAAAAGCAAAAAAACAAAACAAGAATTAAACAAAATCAACAGACAAACGTAAACCCACTTTTTGTGAAAACGAAAAACAAATCTACCAGAGCGGGCCTTCCTCCGGCCAAAGATCACCTTTGCCCTTTGTGTTTGGAGAGCCATGGGATCAAGTCTGGATCTCCGTACGCCCACATGGAATCCTGAGGCAATTTGGGGACGCCCACAGCATTCGATGTTGAATGGATTGAAGCCGAGAGAATGGAGTAGAAACAAGGGTACTATCGCAAGATCCAATTTAGACCTAAAAAAAAAGAAATCAATACAAAAGGAAAAACCGATAAATTCGTGTCCAGGTCTGCACGTATAGAATAAATTAATAAAAAATAAAAAAAAACAGAGCGGGAGTGGGAGATATGCCTGTATTTGAAGAAATACAGGCGTATGTCAAAAGCGAAAATCTCGATATGATAGGAATAACCGAGACATGGTTAAATGGTACAGAGTTCGAAGCTGAATTTAATATTGCGGGATTTAAATATTTTAATCAGAGTAGAAACCACAAGATAGGTGTAATATATAGGCCAAAGACATTATCATTAGCAGACGACAAACTGTTATTTCAAGAACTGTCTAGTTTCTGCAATCGGGATTTATTGATAATGGGTGATTTCAATTTTACTGACATTGATTGAATGACCCTTGAACATGGCCATATAGATAGTTGCTTGATAGATTTTTTCGGTGACAATTACTTAGTTCAGCGTGTAAAAGAGCCCACAAGACATGGAAACTTACTCGATCTATTGATCCCTAGCCACTAGCCGCGAAAGTATGATAACTGATTTACAAGTTTGTGAAACCATTGCAATTAGTGATCACAACTTAGAATAGATACTTGTGTATCTAAAATATCCGATTTCGGTAAAGCTTAGTTCATAGGACTACGTCAGGAGCTTCAGCTTACAGATAGGGAGGCAAAATAAAGACCTGTAGATCAGATGTGGGAAATATTTCAAAATACGCTTACTAAGATGATTCATACTTGGAAATAAACTTTCCTACTGGGATTTGAACCCTCGCCTGAGCGGCTTACTTCGTAGAAGGCGAAGACCGTACCGTCACGTCACCACGACCCTTCAAAACAGAACGAATTAGTTCATGGACTAACCATTCTGCCGAGGGCTCTCAGGTGGAACGTGGTATATACTGTATTTCATCAAATCCTTTATGCAGGCTAGTCTTCCGACAAGTGATTTTATGTCATTTTGACATTTGGAAATATTCCTTTTAAGGACAGACGTCTCCCAAGTCAGGCTCGCCCAAAAAGACTCGACAATGAAACTGAAAAATAGTATTGCTAAAAAGAGACAGGCTTATAAGAAATATATGTGCTCGGGTGAATATAATGAATATGAAAGTTATGTATCAATACAGAGAGATTTAAAAAAGCCAATAAAAAAAAGAAAATGACAATACAAAATGAATATCACTGATGAATCCAAAGAGAAACCCAAAGAATTGTATAGTTACATTAGAGATAAAATGGTTGTTAGGAATCACATTGGTCCACTATTATCTGATGACGGTCAACTTGAATATTCAAATAAGGAATGTGTATATCATATACTAAATAAAAAGATTCTGTTACAATTATTTCTTTTTCCTGAGGCGAGAGGCGTTTGGGGGTAAATCGGTTACACCGCCAACTACGGTGAAGAAGAAGAACTCGAAGAAGAAGAAGAAGAACTCGAAGAAATCGAAGAAGAAGAAGAGGAAGAACTCGAAGAAGAAGAAGAAGAAGAACTCGAAGAAGAAGAAGAAGAAGAAGAAGAAGAAGAAGAAGAAGAAGAAGAAGAAGAAGAAGAAGAAGAACTCGAAGAAGAAGAAGAAGAACTCGAAGTAGAAGAAGAGGAAGAACTCGAAGAACTCGAAGAAGAAGTAGAACTCGAAGAACTCGAAGAAGAACTCGAAAAACTCGAAGAGGAACTCGAAGAACTCGAGGAACTCGAAAAAGAAGAACTCGAAGAACTCGAAAAAGAAAAACTCGAAGAACTCGAAAAAGAAGAACTCGAAGAACTCGAAAGAGAAGAACTCGAAGAACTCGAAGAAGAACTCGAAGAAGAAGAAGAAGAAGAAGAAGAAGAAGAAGAAGAAGAAGAAGAAGAAGAAGAACTCGAAGAAGAAGAACTCGAAGAAGAAGAAGAACTCGAAGAAGAAGAAGAAGAAGAAGAAGAAGAAGAAGAAGAAGAACTCGAAGAACTCGAAGAAGAACTCGAAGAACTCGAAGAACTCGAAGAAGAACTCGAAGAACTCGAAGAAGAACTCGAAGAACTCGAAGAAGAACTCGAAGAACTCGAAGAAGAACTCGAAGAACTCGAAGAAGAACTCGAACTCGAAGAAGAACTCGAAGAACTCGAAGAACTCGAAGAAGAAGAACTCGAAGAACTCGAAGAAGAACTCGAAGAACTCGAAGAAGAACTCGAAGAACTCGAAGAAGAACTCGAAGAACTCGAAGAAGAACTCGAAGAACTCGAAGAAGAACTCGAAGAACTCGAAGAAGAACTCGAAGAACTCGAAAAAGAAGAACTCGAAGAACTCGAAGAAGAACTCGAAGAACTCGAAGAAGAACTCGAAGAACTCGAAGAAGAACTCGAAGAACTCGAAGAAGAACTCGAAGAACTCGAAGAAGAACTCGAAGAACTCGAAGAACTCGAAGAACTCGAAGAAGAACTCGAAGAACTCGAAGAACTCGAAGAACTCGAAGAACTCGAAGAAGAACTCGAAGAAGAAGAAGAACTCGAAGAGGAACTCGAAGAAGAAGAAGAACTCGAAGAAGAAGAACTCGAAGAAGAAGAAGAAGAAGAAGAAGAAGAAGAACTCGAAGAAGAAGAAGAAGAAGAAGAAGAAGAAGAAGAAGAAGAAGAAGAAGAAGAAGAAGAAGAACTCGAAGAAGAAGAAGAAGAAGAAGAAGAAGAAGAAGAAGAAGAAGAAGAAGAAGAAGAAGAAGAAGAAGAAGAAGAAGAAGAAGAAGAAGAAGAAGAACAACAACAACAACAACAACAACAACAACAACAACTCGAAGGACTCGAAGAAGTACTCGAAGAAGAACTCGAAGAAGAATTCGAAGAAGAAGAACAACTCGGAGAAGAAGAAGAAGAAGAAGAAGAACTTGAAGAAAAACTCGAAGAACTCGAAGAAGAAGAAGAAGAAGAAGAAGAAGAACTTGAAGAAGAAGAAGAACTCAAAGAAGAAGAAGAAGAAGAAGAAGAAGAAGAAGAAGAAGAAGAAGAAGAACTCGAAGAAGAAGAAGAACTCGAAGAAGAAGAAGAACTCGAAGAAGAAGAACTCGAAGAGGAAGAAGAAGAACGAATGAAGAAGAAGGAGGCTAGAAAGGAACGGAGAGAGGCCAAAGCAAAAGCTTTAACAATTCGCAAAGTTTTGAAACAAGAAAAGCAAGTAAAAAAAAAAAAAGTTAATTAAAGGAAAAAAATAATTTGAAAAATATAAAAAGGGTGTTTTGAACGGAAATTTAACACCAGCACAAATCGCCTATATAGATGACTTGCGAGAACAGCTAGATGTTGACAAGAAATAAAAAGCAATATGATTTTGATATTTTATTTTCCTAAAAAGGGGCGTAGCGCTGCGCTGCGCCGCAGGCCAAGCCCCCCGGCGTAGCGGGGCCGGCACAGCCGGTGGGCTTGTATATAAAACTATTATTTTAGCTCAGTATTCGTAAGCGAAACACCTCAAAGTGAACTCCAAACTGAGACCTGTGTGAAAGTGTAGGGTAAACCTACTCACTTCGTTAAATATAACAAAATAAAATAAAAAAAAAGGTGTATAGAGAAACTCAAAATTAATCAAACACCAGGGCCTGATGGTTGGCATCCAAGAATCTTAAAAAGAAAAAAAAATGAGAATGTTGTTCTATTAGAAATTATTTTCAAGAAATCCATCATATCCGGAGATGTCCCAAGAGAATGGAAGCTAGCTAATGTTACTCCCATATTCAAAAAAGGTGAAAAAAGAAACCAAATAACTATAGGCCTATAAGTTTGACTTCAATCGTAGGAAAAATAATGGAAACTATCATCAGAGATGCTATCGAACATCATTTAGAAAGTAACCGTTTGATAAATGATAGCCAGCATGGTTTCAGACGGAAACGTTCTTGCGTGACTAACTTACTCGAATTCTACAACACAGTTATCTCGAATTATGACAAAAGAAACAATATAGATTTAATATATCTAGACTTTGCAAAAGCTTTTGATACCGACCCATACGAAAGACTACTTACTAAATTAGCTTCGCACGGAATAAGTGGTAGCCTATTAAGTTGGACTAGTAATTGGTTGAATGATCGAAAATAGAGTTGTTTTAAATGGAAAAACTTCTAGATGGAAAAATGTTACAAGTGGAGTTCCTCAGGGTTCCGTTCTTGGGCTACTTCTATTCATACTATCTTTTAATGATATAGACCTGATGATATAAAACTGTCAGGAATGGTAAATGATCACTTAAACCAATTAGATATTCAAGATGATTTAGATAAACTACAGAAATAGTCTGAAAATTGCCTAATGAAATTTAACACAAGTAAATGTAAGGTTATGCACATAGGTAAAAATAACAATAATTATGATTACAAGTAATTTCGAAATTTGTTAACAAAATTGGATGATAAGAAGGATCTCGACGTAATTATCAATGATGATCTCAAATCATCTAAGCAGTGTAATTCCGCCTCAGAGAAAGCAAATACGATTCTAGGACTGATTGCGCGATCTTTTGATATCAAAAGTCCATCACTCATTAACAAGCTATATAAATCGTTAGTTCGTCCACATAAGAAATAGGCTGATTCCGCATGGTCACCGAATCTCATTAAAGACATCGACAGACTGGAAAAAAGTACAACGGCGAGCCACAAAACTGATTCC
>NC_134798.1:40815394-40817894 GCF_046742065.1 Oratosquilla oratoria
GGCAATGTATGGGACAGAGATTTGGAATTTAAGAGAGGCAGAGAGGAAAAGTTTAAATGTGTTTGAAATGAAATGTGTGAGAAGTATGGTAGGGATTACTAGGTGGGATAGAGTGAGAAATAAGGAGGAGAGCGGGAGTGGAAAAGGAGATAGTAGATATGGCTGATGAAAGATTATTTGGATGGTTTGGACACATGGACACAATGAGTGATGATTATGAAAAGAGATGTGGAAGGCAGAGGTGGAGGGAACCTGAGGGGACGACCGAGGATGAGATGGATGGATGGGATGAAGGGGACGTTGAGAAAGAGGGGAATGTCTGTTGAGCAAGGAAGGGAGTAAGCAGGAGACAGGGATGAGTGGAGAGTGACTGTGTACAGATAATACTGTTATGCAAGGAAGGAAGGGGTAGAGAATGTGGGGTGTTTGAATGATATTTTGACACACCACAAAGGTATTTCTCCCCGTCTTCTCTTTTTCTGCAAATGGGACGGAGAAAGGGGTTCGCCGATTAACCGAAGCGGCCTTGCTTTGGATGTACTATGCCTTGCTACATTGCTTCTGACCCAGGGCAGTGGGCGGGATACAGGGATGACACGTCATCCATGAGGAGCTAAGATGAGAGGGAGAACGGGGGAAAGGGTGGTGGATGGGAGTGGAATGGGTGGGAGTAGGTATGTGACTTTGAATTGGTCACCTCCCTTATATGGGGGAAAAAGCTCTTGGTATAGGCCTATAGATAGACATAGTTTATCATCATCCCATTTCGTACCAAGTGGCACATTCTCCTTTCATTTTGACTGCCGTCGGATGATTTTATTCAATTCTGTAGCACCCCATCGTATTCGTTTAGTTTGGATTCGAATCCCGCACTCCTCTCCGATTCCCAGCAGTGACTGTTAGTCACCTGCCCCTTAACATTCCCCAAAGCGCATCATGGGGCAAAGGTGACGGCTTCGGCCGCAGCTACTCAGCGCCTCCTGGCGTAGTGAGCTCCTCCCCCAGATCCACCCGCCCGGAAATCGCTAAGCAATTCAAAGCCCCCGTCATCCGGAACCGGAATATTCGCTTAATTAGCAACTCCCGCTGAGGCAGATCAAAAGCAATTTCGTCTTGAGCAGCAATACTCGCTAGATACTCGTATCCAATTAGGCAAGAGCGGGACACAGTGCACCGGCTCCTTGGCCCAGTTAGCGGCGTTAGGTGGGCGATGGGAAGCACGCTCGGCGCAAAATTATTGGACCATTTGGTCCAACTGGTCCTATTGGTCAATACGTTCAACAGGTCCAATTGGTCCATTTGATCCAGTTGGTCTAATAGGTCAAATTTGTCCATTTGGTTTATTTGGTTCATTTGATCCAATTGGTCCAATTGGTCCAATTGGTCAAATCTGTCCAGTTTGTCCAATTAGTCCAATTGGTCCAACTGGACAAATTTGACCTATTGAACCAATTGGATCGATTGATCCAATCAGTCCAGTAGGTCAAATGTGTCCAATAGGTCAAAATTGTCCAATTGGTTCAGTTGGTCCAATCTGTTCAATTGGTCCAATTGGTTCTATGGTTCCATTGGTCCAATTGGTCAAATTGGTTCAAATGGACCCATTGGTTCATTTGGTCAAATTGGTTCAATTGGCTCAATTGGGCTCATAGGTCCAGTTGATCCAATTGGACCCATTAGACCAATTGGTCCAATAGGTGGGGCTCGTTTATGGACCAGCAGGTCTCCCAATGGGGTCAGTTTCCCTTACATAAATTCTGTTAAATTTCCTCTCCCTTCTCCTAAACGTCTGTTGTGATTTTATTAATAAATCTTATACATCAAATTCTTAGCGAAAACATGTAATTTACCATGGTCCTAGATTACGTGATGGACTTGAGATCGGCATGTGTTATCCCACCGGATGAGAGCTCAGAACTAATATATGGCCCGATGTATGGGTAATGCTCTGACTTTACACACACGCACACACACACAGACACACACACACACACACACACACACACACACACACACACACACACACACACACACACACACACAAATACACACGCAAAGACACGCAAACACACAATTCCTTGCCCATCAGAGCTGGAGTACCGGCTTGCAGTGCAGCGATTCTGATTTTTAGCTGTATTAAATCGTCTGCTGGCAGCCAGAATAAATTATCTGAGCTGAGCATTCAGAAGGTAAATCACCTCCTTCCCTCCCTCCCTCCATCTCTCCCTCCCTCCCTCCATATCTCCCTCCCTCCATCACTCCATCACTCATCCACTCACTCACTCCCTACCCCATTACTCCCTCCTTCTCTCCGTCCCTCACTCCCTCCATCACTCACCCACTCACTCTCTTCCTTCCTCCATCACTCCCTCTTTCCCTCCCTTTTTCCTTCCCTCCCTCATTCACTCACTCACTCCCTTCCTCCCTCCATCACTCCCTCCTTCCCTCTCTCCATCATTCCCTTTCCTTCCCTCCCTCCACTATTCCCTTTCCTTCCCTC
>NC_134798.1:40832894-40837894 GCF_046742065.1 Oratosquilla oratoria
ATTTTCATTCTCATTCTCATCTTCATTCTCATTCTCATTCTCATTTTCAATATCACTCTCATTCTCATTCTCATTCTCATACCCCATCATTATCATCATCATCATCATCATCATCATCATCATCATCATCATCATCATCATCATCATCATCATCATCATCATCATCGTCATCGTCATCATCATCATCATCATCATCATCATCATCATCATCATCATCATCATCATCATCATCATCATCATCATCATCATCATCATCATCATCATCATCATCATCATCATCATCATCATCATCATCATCATCATCATCATCATCATCATCATCATCATCATTCTTATTCTAATCCCCACCCTCGTCCTCATCCTCCACTTCATCATCATCCTCATCCTCTCCATCCTCCTTCCTCCTCCTCATCCTCTCCTTCCTCCTTCCTCCTTACTTCCCCTTACTCCTTCCTCCTTTATTTTTCTCCTTCTTTCTCCCTACTTCCTCTGTCCCTTTATCACATTTTCCTCTGCTTCCTCTTTCTCCACTCTTTTTCTTCCACCTCTTCTTCCATCTCCTCCTCCTCTACCTCCATTTCTTCTTCTATCTCCCCCTCCCTTCGCCTCCTCTTTTCCCCTCCACCTCTTCCTCCTCCTCCTCTTCCTCCACATCTTCCTTTATCTATATCCTTCTCCACTGTTTTTCTTTCTCCTTCTCTTCTTCCACATCTTCTTTTCATGGACATCGTCTCCTCTCTCTCCTTTTTCTCCAATTTTCTTTTTCCTATCCTTCCATGTTTCTCATCCACTGTCTTCGTCCCTCGCTTCCAAGTATGTTTCTCTTCTCTCTCTCTCTCTCTCTCTCTCTCTCTCTCTCTCTCTCTCTCTCTCTCTCTCTCTCTCTCTCTCTCTCTCTCTCTCTCTCTCTCCTCTCTCTCTCTCTCTCTCTCCTCTCTCTCTCTCTCTCTCTCCTCTCTCTCTCTCTCTCTCTCTCTCTCTCTCTCTCTCTTCTTTTCTCTCTCTCTCTCTCTCTCTCTCTCTCTCTCTCTCTCTCTCTCTCTCTCTCTCTCTCTCTCTCTCTCTCTCTCTCTCTCTCTGTCTCTCTCTCTCTCTCTCCTCTCTCTCTCTCTCTCTCTCTCTCTCTCTCTCTCTCTCTCTCTCTCTCTCTCTCTCTCTCTCTCTCTCTCTCTCTCCTCTCCTCCTCTCTCTCTCTCTCTCTCTCTCTCCCTCATCTCTCTCTCTCTCTTCTCCTCTCTCTCTCTCTCTCTCTCTCTCTGCTCCGTCTCTCTCCTCACTCTCTCTCTCTCTTCCTTTCTCTCTCTCTCTCTCTCTCTCTCTCTCTCTCTCTCTCTCTCTCTCTCTCTCTCTCTCTCTCTCTCTCTCTCTCTCTCTCTCATTCTCTCTCTCTTCCCCATTATTCCATCCCTCCCATAGGGTCCGGCAACACCCTCCCCTCCCCACATCTCCCCTCCTCTCCCCTCACCATCCCCTCCCCTCTCCCCCTCCCTTCTCCCATTGCCTATCTCTTACCCTCATCCTCTTCTTTGTATATTTCCTTTGTCCGTCACTTCTTTTCCCCTCTGGAGTTCCCCTGATGTCTCTCTCCCCTCTCCACCCTTCATCTCCCCTCACCTCACCTCCCCTCTCCTTCCTTCCCCTCTCCTCTCCTCTCTTCCCCTCCACTCCTCTCCCTTCTCCCAACCTCACTCTTCCTATTCCTGTCCATTCCTTTCATACGTAAATATTTCTTCCCTTCTCTCTTCCCTTCTCCCCCCTCTCACGCTCTCTCTCACACCCTCTCCCCTCTCACCATCTCCCCTCTTCTCTTCTCCCATATGGTTTCTTCTCCCCATGATACGTCTCTTTCCCCTCTTCTCTTGCTCCCCACCTAAATTCGTCTATCCTCCCCGCCCTCTTCTCCCCTCTCCCCTCTCCCTTCTCCCCTCTCCCTCTCCCCTCTCCCCTTCCGTACTGTCGCTTCTCTCCCCTTGTATTCTTCGTTTCTGGTTCCTTACTCTTACTCTCTCTCTCTCTCTCTCTCTCTCTCTCTCTCTCTCTCTCTCTCTCTCTCTCTCTCTCTCTCTCTCTCCACTCGCTCTCTCTCTCTCTCTCTCTCTCTCTCTCCTCTCTCTCTTTCCCTCTCGCTCTCTCCCTCCCTCCCTCTCTCTCTCCCTCTCTCCCCTCTCTCTCTCACCTCTCCTCTCTCTCTCTGAACTCTCCTCTCTCTCTCTCTCTCTCTCTCTCTCTCTCTCTCTCTCTCTCTCTCTCTCTCTCTCTCTCTCTCTCTCTCTCTCTCTCTCTCTCTCTCTCTCTTTTACCGGTGGCTCCTCTGCGTTCTCTTTCCGTTTTCCATTTCCGTTTTCTATATCACAATTCGCCTCCACTTCCCATTTTCTCTGAGTCCATTTCGCGCCCTTTTTCGTCCCTGCTCTTTTCTTGTTCTTTCCATTTTTCTTCCTCTTCCTGTTTCTCTTCTTCCTCGTTCTTTACTTCATCTTCCTCCTCTTCCTTCTCCTCTTCCAGATTTTCGTCTTCTCTCTCTCTCCTCGTCCTGTTCTCCATCCTCATCATCTTCTTCTTTCTCCTCTTCCTCTTTCTCTCTTCCTCTTTCTCCTCTTCCTCTTTCTTCTCTTCCTCTTTCTCCTCTTCCTCTTTCTCCTCTTCGTCTTTCTCCTCTTCCTCTTTCTCCTCTTCCTCTTTCTCCTCTTCCTCTTTCTCCTCTTCCTCTTTCTCCTCTTCCTCTTTCTCCTCTTCCTCTTTCTCCTCTTCCTCTTTCTCCTCTTCCTCTTTCTCCTCTTCCTCTTTCTCCTCTTCCTCTTTCTCTTCTTCTTTCCCTTCCTCCTCCTAATTCTTACCCTCTACATCCTTCTTTTTTCATTCTTCTTCTCCTCCTCTTCCTCCACCTCCTCATGTTCATCCTCTTTCTCATCCTTATTCATATCCTCCTCCTTCCTCGTTTTCATAAACCTCCTTCTTTTCCTCTCCTCGTCTCCTTCTCCATCCTCCTTTCTCTCTTCCTCTTTCTCTTCCTCTTCCTCTTCCTCTTCCTCTTCCTCCTTCTTGTCTTTCTCTTCCTCCTTCCTTTCCTCTTCCTACTAATCTTCTTCCTCCTCTAACTCCCCCTTCTCCTCCTCCTCCTCCTTCTCATCATCATCCTCTTCCTTCACTTCTTCCTTTTCTTCCTTCTCCTCCTCCTACTCCTCCACATTTCTTCTACTCATTCCTCTCCTACGTTGTTCTCTTGTCCTCCCTCATCTTCTCCCCCTGCCTCACTCTCCTTTGTCCTCTCCTCTCCTTTTCTTCCCAGTTGTGTCCTCACCAATGTCTGCTCTCTCTCTCTCTCTCTCTCTCTCTCTCTCTCTCTCTCTCTCTCTCTCTCTCTCTCTCTCTCTCTCTCTCTCTCTCTTATCTCTCTCTCTCTCTCATCTCTCTCTCTCTCTCTCTCTCTTCTCTCTCTCTCTCTCTCTCTCTCTCTCTCTCTCTCTCTCTCTCTCTCTCTCTCTCTCTCTCTCTCTCTCTCTCTCTCTCTCTCTCTCTCTCTCTCTCTCTCTCTCTCTCTCCTTTGTTCTCTCCGGTTTTGTCCTCAACCCTCTCCCACTTTGTCCTCCCATTCTATCTGTGGTCCTCTTCTCTCCTTTCTTCTTGTCCTCTCCCAATTTGTCCTCTAGTCCCTGTCCCCCTCCCTCCCTCTCTCCCTCCCTCTCTCTCTCTCTCTCTCTCTCTCTCTCTCTCTCTCTCTCTCTCTCTCTCTCTCTCTCTCTCTCTCTCTCTCTCTCTCTCTCTCTCTCTCTCTCTCTCTCTCTCTCTCTCTCTCTCTCTCTCTCTCTCAATCTTGTCTTTCGTTTCGCTGTCTTGTCCTCTGGGCTTCTCTCGTTCCAACAAATTATCTTATTTTTATTTACTTGTTTGTTGTCTATTGACTTATTTATTTTTTATCTATTTATTTATTCATTATATATTCATTTATCTATTTATTTATTTGTTTGCTCATGTAAATGTCCTTACTTTTTTATTTATTTGTTTGTTTGTCTGTTGATGTGTTTAATTATTTATGTCTTGATCAGTTTATTTATTCATTTATATATCCATTTATCTGTTCATTTATTTGTTTGCTCATGTAAATGTACTTATTTGATTATTCGTTTATCTATTCATCTATCTATATATCTACATTTTATTCATTCATCTATTTTCTATTTATCTATTTTCTATTTATTTATTCTAAATTTGGTTTTCTCTCTCTCCAGCTCTCCTATTTTGTTCTCCTATTCTATGCATGTTTCTACTTCTTCCTCCTCCTTCTTCTCCTCTTCCTCTTCCTCCTCCTTCTTCTCCTCTTCCTCTTCCTCCTCCTTCTTCTCCTCTTCCTCTTCCTCCTCCTTCTTCTCCTCTTCCTCCTCCCTCTTCCTCTCCTCTTCCTCTTACCCCTCCTTCTTCTCCTCTTCCTCTTCCTCCTCCTTCTTCTCCTCTTCCTCTTCCTCCTCCTCCTCTTTCTCCTCCTTTTCCTTCTCCTTCTCCTCCTCCTTCTCCTCCTCCTTATCCTCCATTTCCTCCTATTCCTCTACCATCGCCTTCTCCTCCAACTCCTCCTCCTGCTCTTCCTCCTCGTCTTCCTTCCATTCCATCTATTCCTCCTTCTCTCCTTCCTCTTCCGCGTACGTCATTCATCTGCTTATTTATTTATTTGTTTTTCATGATTTATTTTGCAACACTTTTATATTGCAAGATTATTTCTCGGTAAACTTTAACAATGTTTTTGAGACGCCTGTGTTTCTGTCATGAAAGTATGGCCACCAAAATTCTAAAAAAATAATGTAAATAAATAAATAGATCAATGAATAAATAATAATAATAATAATGATAATAATAATGATAATAATGATAATAATGATAATAGTAATAATAATAATGATAATAGCAGCAACAACAACAACAACAACAACAACAACAACAACAACAACAACAACAACAACAACAACAACAACAACAACAACAACAACAACAACAACAACAACAAC
>NC_134798.1:40847894-40857894 GCF_046742065.1 Oratosquilla oratoria
AGAGAACTGCTGATCTAGATAGACTGACTTTCTAGGTGGTTTGATCATTTACTTTAGATGACGGTTTCCTCCCTCCTCCTCCCTCCTCTCACCCTCCTCTCACCCTCCTCTCACCCTCCTCTCCCCCTCCCTCCTCCCCCTCCCTCCTCTCCCCCCCTCTTCTCCCCCCTCCCTTCTCTCTCTCCCACCTCCCCCTCCCTCCCCTCCCACCTCCCCCTTCCTCCTCTCCCCATCCCTCCTCTCCCCCTCCCTCCTCCCCCTCCCCCCTCTTTCTTGATACAATGTAATACATTTCGTACTACGAGTCCAGCTTAATCTCACGTCGAATGAAAATATGTATATTTTTTTCTTCTTTTAGTCCCTTTTTTCGGTTCTCTTTCTTTTCTTTTCTTTTTTCTTCCTTTAAGGCACAGCCGACCACTCCGTTGCTTAATTGGAAATTTCCTGAGGCCAATTCCTGCTTCGCCTAACTCAAAATTTTATCTTCGGAAATTGTAGTCAACAGTATTCCAAAAACAGCGCCAAAAGAAGCGAATTTAATCGACATAAAACCGAAAAGGTATGAAACCACTTCGGAGGAGCTCCCTTTAACATGAATAAAATCGCCTGACGACAGACACTTTAAGGGAGAAAGCCCTTTAACCAGTTGACGTTCTTTAAACTTTTTTTTTTTTAATATGACAATTGTAAAGATATATGGATGATTTATTCATTTTTGTTATGATTCTTGTTTGTATTCTTATTTCTATTCTTATTCTTGTTCTTGTTCCTGTTCTTATCATTCTTGTTCTTGTTCCTGTTCTTATTATTCTTGTTCTTATTCTCATTCTTGTTCTTATTCTTATTCTTGTTATTGTTTTTGTTCTTACTCGTTTTCTTGTTCTTTATCTTGTTCTTATTCTTGTTCTTGTTCTTGTTTTTGTTCTTGTTCTTATTTCTATTCTTATTCATATCCTTATTCTTATTCTTATTCTTATTCTCTCTCTCTCTCTCTCTCTCTCTCTCTCTCTCTCTCTCTCTCTCTCTCTCTCTCTCTCTCTCTCTCTCTCTCTCTCTCTCTCGCGCGCGCGCGCGCGCGCGCTCTCTTTCTCTTTATTCCGTCAAATATTTTACGGAAACTCCGAATATATATACAAAAGAAAAAATAATTGATAGACAGAACTAATATAACAGCAATATTTTTGATAAGTGTTTTGCACTGAAAATTTCATCATAAAATTATATCATAATATAGATATATGATGTAGTCAACTACTAGACAAAATCAAGAGAATTGAAAAATCTATTCAACTAAAAGCTATATCAATTTAATCAATTTCCAATTATATCGCAGATGCAGCATCCCACGAGCACATTCAAAAATAAAAAAAACGTTAAAAGTCGTTAAAACCGTTGAAATAGTTTACGATATTTAAAAGAAAATCTATAAGGTCGTTAATTGTGTTCAATACATCGGTTCAAAAACCTTTAATGCAGCTATTGCGATATCCGTTCCCTACAGTGACCTGTGTCCACTTCATGGTCTATATTCTGAGTGCCGCCAGGTGATTTTATTTATATGAAGAACCGTAATAAAAGGTTTAAGGTTGCACATAAAAAGTGACAAAATATCACAACTTGGCAACTATCTACTTCTATCTAAAAGGACTACAATTGTGGTCGTAGTATACAATTTTTTTCTGTTTTTCTTTTCTTCGATACTGGGTTTCTAGTATTATATATATATATATATATATTATATATATATATTTTTATATATATATATATAAGATTGAAGGTGAAAGAAGTTGACGAGGAGAAATGGGAGAATTTTACGCCTTAACGTTTCGACCCGCAGGGTCTTGATCACAAAGCTAACAACTCAAACGTAACCGGATATTTTATACACGCTTCGGAGAGCTTGTTATTTTATCTGCGTATTCTTTTATTATTAATAAGCTTGTGGCTTTTGCTAAACATATAAATCCTTCTCTATGGTTAATGTTGTTATTAGTGTTGATATATGCTGCCTCAATTGTCTTCCTTAGTTTCTTGGATGATCCTATATTTAATACGGTTGTGTTGTTCCAGTCTGGAAGGTGACCATGTTTATCCACATGTATTACTATGGAGTTAGATGTCCTATGGGCTTTTACGTCATTTTTATGTTCATTTATCCTTTTATTAAGTCCGCGACCAGATTCACCAAAATATGAAGAGGGACATCTTTTACACGGGATTTTATAAACAACGCTGTTTTCGTTAGTGGGATTATTGTCGCTACGTGTTACCAAATGTCCTACTTTGCTACCTGACGTCCTGGCTATTTTGATGCCCGCTTTTAGGAGAAAAGTGTCTAGGTATGAATTAACATTAGAGTTTGGTACTGTGATATATCTGGTTTCATTATAACATTTATTATAATTCTTATTTATATATATATATATATATATATATATATATACACATATATATATATATCATATATATATATATATATATATATATATATATATATATATATATATTCATATATGTGCATGTATGTATGAATATATATATTTAAGTATGTATGTATTGTATGTATGTATGTATGTATGTATATATGTGCATGTATGTATGAATGTATATATATATATATAAATATATATATATATATATATATATATGTATACATATGTATGTATGTTGGGGCACTATTAGTATAGTATCATTGAACACCAAAAGTTTTGATAAAGATCAGATCGCATAGTCAGGCCAGGACACACACACACACACACACACACACACACACACACACACACACACACACACACACACACACACACACACACACACACAAACACAAAAAAAAAAAAAAAAAAAAAAAAAAAAAAAAAAAACAGGAAAGCAGGACCGTTGGCAGCTACCCTAAGGCAGCGGATGGGCGAGAGAAAGCCAGAGGCAACAGACAGGTAATCTAAATGTAAAACTACCCCAAAAACAGACACCCACCCACGCCCACGCCCCCGCCTCCACCATCTCCCCCCCAAGTGCGAATTGCATTGTACCCGGCTGTCGCATATTCTCGGACGGCAAGCCATTGCGAAAGCGTTATTGGAACGTCAAAGGGTGAACTATTGCGCTATGAACGCGCTCTTATCAACGTGCTGCGCAACGAGTGTGGGGTACTGTGCCATCAAACAATGCCTCTGTACTACTCGGGCTCCGAACTCGGGACGTGAAACCTATTCGAGTCACTTGAGTGTTTTTTTATTTTATTTTATTTTTAGTTATTTGTTTATTTATTTTTTCATTTACCAAAACTGGACAGTTTTATTCAGAACAAGTTCTTCTTCTTCTTCTTCTTCTTCTTCTTCTTCTTCTTCTTCTTCTTCTTCTTCTTCTTCTTCTTCTTCTTCTTCTTCTTCTTCTTCTTCTTCTTCTTCGTCTTCGTCTTCTTCGTCATCTACCTCTTCTTCTTCTTCGTCTTTCTTGTCTTCCTCGTCTTCCTCTTCTTCTTCTCCTTCTTCTTCTTCTTCTTCTTCTTCTAATTCTTATTCTTATTCTTATTCTTCTTTGTTCTCCTCGTCTTCTTCTTCTTCTTCTTTTTCTTCTTCTTCTTCTTCTTCTTCTTCTTCGTCTTCGTTTCTTCTTTGCGAGTTGAGACTAACAACCATTCTTTTCTTACAACAAGTCCTCAACTAGGAAATTTTGTTGTATCTGTTTCGGTAACTTCAGAAACTACGACAAATTTCCAATGGTAACTGTTCTCTTCTCTTTTATCTAAATATTTCATAGAGTGGGAACAATAAAAAGAATAAGGTGGACTTTGAAGGCCTTTTCTTCAAGAAAAAAAAAACGAAGAGTACTCCAGCTCAAAGTCAAAGGCCGAAGTCGTGGAAGACTCTTCTCGAAATTTCGAAAGAGTCCAAGAATTGTCGAAGAGTTATCAGAGGGAAGAGATTTCCAGAGCCTCCCAGTGGAGGGGAAGATAAACAAAGCACACTGTCTTGACTTTTGCAGAAAGTAGTCACAAGTACTCACTCAAACCAAAATTGAATCGATTTTTTTTTTCATAAACCGCAAAGACATTCTATCTCTCTCTCTCTCTCTCTCTATATATATATATCTATATATATATATATTATATATATATGTATGTATATATATATATATATATATATATATATATGTATATATATATATATATATATATATATAGACTGTATATATAAAATGTATATTATATATATATATATACAGGTCTCTCTCTCTCTCTCTCTCTCTCTCTCTCTCTCTCTCTCTCTCTCTCTCTCTCTCTCTCTCTCTCTCTCTCTCGGCCTCCAGGACATCAATGAACCTACATCCTCATGTGAACTGAAAGCCACTATCACCTGCAATAGAGTTATTGCGAGTTTGCAACGCGCCTCTCCCAAAGAGCAATTGCAAGTTGCTGCTGCTGCTGTGGACTTTGCAGCAGCGTGATACCTGTCGCCAAAAGTCACCTCAATATTTTCCCCTTTGCAACAATGCAGTCTCTTCTTGCAACATCACCACCCCACCTTGTCAAGAGACGGTTTTTTATCAAACTGGAAAGAGGGGGTCCAAGGTGAAGCACTTTAGTGATTTTGTTCTGGTTGGTGGGTCGTGATTTTCATGGGATTAAGGAATGGACGGAAATGGACATGTACATACGCGCCCACACATACATGCACACACACGCACACACACACACACACACACACACACACACACACACACACACACACGCGCAGTTGGTAGAACGATGAACTACTAGCATGGTGGTGCGCGTAGTGCTTGGTTCGAATCCTGCCCAGGGCCGAAATTAATTTCGGTACAGCTGCGCTTCGGGTCGTTACTCTGACTCTCGTGGGCGGGGAGTTGGGGGTGTGTGTGTGTGAAAGGTCATAGCATTACCCATAGATCGGACCTACGAGCTCTGAGCTCTCTTCCAGGAGGGAAATAGCTGTCGATCACGAGTCGAACACGTGATCCAAAAGACCAAGTGAATACACACACACACACACACACACACACACACACACAAACAAACACTCGTGGCGCAGTAGTTAGAGTTCCCGGCTGACACCACGGCGGTCCGGGTTCGAATCCCACCCAGGGCTGAAATAATTTCAATATCGCTGCGCTGCGGGTTGTTACTCCAACTCTCGTGGGCGAGGAGTTGTGTGTGTGTGTGCGCGTAAGGTCATATCATTACCCATAGATCGATCATATATGAGCTCTGAGCTCTCTTCCGGGAGGAAAAATAGCTGTCGATCACGAGTCCAACAGGTGATCCAAGACCATGGTGGTGAATCATACACACACACACACACACACACACACACACACACACACACACACACACACACACACACACACACACACACACACACACACACACACACACACACACGCCTATGTACGTACACACAAGCATGTACGTACTCACATGCATCACGGCACGATACAGCTCGACGCGCATCACATGACACGTGACACTGTGGCACATGACACAAAACCACAGAAACTCGACCACTTTCGGAAAACAATATAGTCCATTACCGACTATTTCATTCAGTTAAGGGACCCCACTGGGGTCGCGGTCACTCCAGGCTGCGTTCAAAACGGGGACCGGAGATCTTGATGTCGAATAGAATTATTTGTGAGCTCACCGTAATAAAATATATAAGTTTCGCCATTGTATCAAAAAGGCTTGAGAATATTTCTCCTCCTCCTCCTCCACCTCCACTTCTCCTCCCACTCCCTCCCTCTTTCCTTCCTCTCCTCGTCCTCCTCCTCTTCCTCCTCTTCCTTCCTCCTCTATTTTTTTCTTCTTCATCCCTCTGCTCCCCCTCCCTCTTACTCCTCTTCTTCTCATCCTAACTTCTTCTTCCTCTTCCTCCTTCCTCCTACTGTTCTACCTCCTCTTCCTCTTCCTTCTCCTCCCTCCTCTACTTTTTCCTTCCTCATGTTTCTGCTTCCCCTCCCTCTTACTCCTCTTCTCATCATAACTTCTTCCTCTTCCTCTATCTCTTCCTCTTCCTCTTCCTCTTCCTCCTCTTCTTCCTCTTCTTTTCCTTCCTCTTCTTTTTCCTTTCCCTCTTCATCTTCCTCCTTCCTCCTTTTGTTTTACCTCCTCCTCTTCCTCTTTCCATCCCCCCCTTTCAACTTCCTTCGCCTCCTCTTCCTTACTCCTGTTCTGCCTCCTCTACTTCTTCTTTCTTTTTTTCTACCTACTCCTTCTCACCCTCCTCCTCTTCCTCCTCTTCTTTCTCTTCCTCCTCTTCCTCCTCCTCTTCTTCCTCCTCTTCCTCCTCCTCTTCTTCCTCCTCTTCCTCCTCTTCCTCCTCCTCCTCTTCCTCCTCTTCTTCCTCCCCCTCCCCCCCCACTCAGCCATGTTTCTTTCCCCACAGCTGACAACAAAGGAAATTGGGGCAAAGCATAACTCTGTCCCCCGCCGAGCCTCCAGAGAGCCGCAGAGCCAAGCAGAGCCGAGCTGAGCCGAGCCTAGCAGAGCCGAGCTGACCCGAGCCTCCATCTGCCGCCTCGCGATTTTATTCATCAATATGGCTTCCTTTCAGAAGTAAAGGGGATATAGGCAGTTTTCAAATCCTTTTATTCTTATATTTATTCATATATATATATATTTATTTATTTATATATTTATTTATTTATTTATTTATTTATTTATTTTTTATTATTTTTTTTTTTTTCATTTATTCATTTGATTTTTGTCAGGAGGATTGGAGAACCTCAGCCCAAAATACGGAAGATTAAATGGATTTGGTCAGTACGGTCTTGTCTCTCACCTCTCCCTCTTCTTTCCTCCACAGATGTTAGGAACAAAGTCTCCTCTCCTGTCTCAGTGTATACCTTGTAAGCTCGGAAACTCCCTTTTAATGTTGTTATTTTCACTATTCATTTATTTACCTATCTATTTATCTGTTGTTATCCATTTATGTATTTATTTATTTATCTAACTATTCTTTTATTCATTATTTATTTGTTTATTTGTTTATCAATTATTTATTTTTTTATCTATTTATTTATATATTCATTTACATATTTATTTATTCAATTAGTTAACTATTTCCATATTTATCTATTCATTTATCTACTTATTTATCTTATGATTTCCACGTTTCCGTGACGTGTTCCAAAAGAGATATGAGGCAATCAATTATTGCTATTCTCATTATATAGTTGCCCACGTTGTTCTTCCAAATCATTCATCAACTTCTCTTCCAGTAATTTGTTCATTTACTATGTCGATGATGTCGTCGGCCAGCCTTAGTACATTATTTCCTCCGTTGCGTGCACACACAAACACACACACACACATACACGCACAGACACACACATACACGCACACACATATACTCACGCACACACATACACATACACGCACATGCAAACGCATACTCGCACACACACACACATACTAACACACACAAACACACACACACACACACACACACACACACACACATACATACATACATACACATACAAACATAAACGCACACACACACACATACACGAGCGCGCGCACACACACACACACAAACACACACACACACACACACACACACACACACACACACACACACACACATATATATATATATATATATATGTATATATATACTCAAGCGCACACATACACACACATAGACGCACACACACACACACACGCACACACACACACACACGCACACACACACACACACGCACGCACACACGCACACACACACACTCACACACACACACACACACACACACACAAACAAACATACTCGCGCAAGCGGGTGATTCTTAGCATCTTTCCTATGATAATGGTATTTGAGTAAATAAATAGATAAATATGTAAATAAATAAGTATATAAATGAATTAATTAAAAATAGATCACTAAATTATTTAATTAGCAAATAAATAAATAGATAAATTCATCAAGAATAAATCACTAGATAAACGAATAAGTTGATATATAAATTAATAGATGAATAGATAGATGAATGAATGAAATAAAAGAGAACATTGATGATAAATGAATAGATAAATATATAGGTAAAGTAAAACAGAGTGATAAATAGATAAAATAAAGCATGTGAAATAACTAACAAACTAAATTATATATATATATATATATATTATATATATATATATATATATATGTGTGTGTATATATATATATATATACATATATATATACATACATATATATATATATATATATATATGTGTATATATATACATATATATACATATATATATATATATATATACATCAAGGACTACTATTACACAGGACGTGCGCACCCAGATACCTGGGTCCGCTAGCGGAGGCCATTGCTTTCTTTGTAACCTAACATTTTATATTGGACAAATATATCAAAACTAGAAACCTAATAGTGTATATAGGACAAATATATCAACTATTGACTTATTCAATGCAGTATAAGTTAATATAAACTTTTATAGTAAAATAAGAAACTATTTTTAAGGCACTGTTATGCTTTGAAATGCCAATTTTAGCCGGACGTGAAAGGTATTATTGTATGAGGTTAGTGGACACCAGGGTTGGCGATTTTTTTATGTTTTTTTAAAATATAAAAAATCTTTTTTTTTTTTGTTTAAAACAGATTTAGTTGATTTGAATAGATTCTTTTTTATAGATTGTAAGTATTGTGGGATTCTATCTGATATGCCATCTGATTGCTAAAGGACATTTTTAGCATATCAATATAAGGAACAGTGTTATATAGACTTGCCACAAGTATACAAGGAACGGTATAAGCCGCATGTGAGGACAGTATGCTCAGGTTCACTCGATTCCTCCAAGAGTTTTATCATCTTGGTGACATTTGCTGCATTGTCTGTCACAACACTTCCAATGTGACAACCAAAATCTTGTTCAGCCTTCTTGATCGAATTTTGTACAAGTTGTAGAAGATATTCAGCAGTGTGAGGTTTCCCTGATGTGTCTATTGTGTCAACTAAATAAATCTGACCAGTGGATGTTGTTAGAATGACACATATTATGGGCTCATTATGGATGTTAGACCACCCATCAGTTGAAAGACATACAGTTTCATTATTCAGGTCATCTGCACACTTTTTATATTCCTTTTCATACACAAGATCCAAGTACTTATCAGCAATATCTTTTCTGGATGGAGGAATATAACCTGGCCTCAGGTTCTGAACCATCTTGAGAAACTGAGGATGCTGAACAAGACGAAATGGTGAATTTGTAGCAAATATCATTCTTGCAACTTCTTTGTCGAGATTTTCCTTTTGAGAGGCTGAAGTTTTTATGATAAATCTGTCCAGAGATGTTGATGACTTTCTTTTAGATGAAAATTATTTAGCAGAAGTGGCGCCTGTGGAGGGGTCTAATAGTGAACTTTTTAATGGTGGAGTCAGATTTGCAGATAATTCAAGTGAAGCCGATGATGAAGAGATTGAAGCTGTTGATACAGATCCTGAAATGGAAACAGAAAATTTTAGCATATTGCATAATTTATAAATGAATAAATAAATGAATGAATACAGTGTGATTTAGGCTACTTTTGAGTACAGTAATTATTTTTTTAGATAATGATCATATTCACACAAGCCACTAAATCATTTGGAAATAATTAACAGGATATGAAATAGGTGGGCTTGGAATTCAGCCCTCACAGGATTCAGTCCACTTTTAAATTTACTAAAAATAATGGGTTAGTTGGGTTAGGTTAGGCTAAATCCCTTTGGGCTGAATCCCATGTGGGCTGAATTCCAATGGAACCTATGAAATATATTACACAATGTTGAATGAAATGAATAACAATCATCTAGGCCCCAAAGTTGAGTGGATACAGTATATTATAGTGATATAGTCATTACCCAAATTTAGAAGTAATGAAGTTGAAGTATCATCTCTTTAGGCCTTCACATTTTTATTGCACATGCTCTCCATTGTTCACCAAATTTATATAGTTGCGTATGAAAAGGGAGAAATGCATACAATAT
>NC_134798.1:40865394-40870394 GCF_046742065.1 Oratosquilla oratoria
ATGTGTATCCGTGCATGAGCGCGCGCACAAGCATACGTCTGTGTAGGAATTTCCTTCTGTGCGTCCGTTTCTGCACGTACGCAGCAATGAAGTTCGAATTGTGCAAGTACTTACTACCTGCACCTACTTGGGTCCTCATAAGCACCAATATATATATATATATATAATATATATATATATATATATATATATATATATATATATATACATATACATATATATATATATATATATATATATATATAGTGTGTGTATGTGCGTGTGTGTGTGTGTGTGTGTGTGTGTGTGTGTGTGTGTGTGTGTGTGTGTGTGTGTGTGTGTGTGTGTGTGTGTGTGTGTGTGTGTGTGTGTGTGTGTGTGTGTGTGTGTGTGTGTGTGTGTGTGTGTGTGTGTGTGTGTGTGTGTGTGTGTGTGTAAGTATATGTATATATATATATATATATATATATATATATATATATATATATCCATATACAGTATATATATGCAAGTCCCACACAATAATGAAAATCTAAACCCTTTTCTATTATTGTTATAAGATTTTTTATTACTGTATATATATATATATTTTTATAATTCATTTATCCATTTATTCATCAATTTATTTATTTGTTTATCTATTCATCTGTTTATCTATTTATCTACTCATTTATGTATGTACTTATTCATTTATCTATTTACTTGTTTATTTATCTATTTGTTTATTTCTTTATCTATTTATTTATATTTTATTCATTTCTTTATTTCCTTGATTATATATATTCATCATTTTATTTGTTTGGTTATCTATTCACTAATCTATTCACTTGCTTTTCTATCTTATTCGTCTATCTTATTATTTTTCTATTCATTTACTTATTTGTTTATTCATTTATCGGTTCATTTAATTATTCATTCATTCATTTGTCTATCAATTTTGTTTGTTTATCTTTATTTATTCATTTATTGATTTATGTATTCACTTAATTATCTATTTATTTCATTCATTTCATTCATTTATTTACTTAATTATATATTTATTCATTTCCTTTTTTCTTTTTTCTTTTTAAGTGCCAGTGCATAATCTTATTGACTTCATTTATTTATTTATTTATTTATTTTTTTGCCATCGACAATCTGCTCTTTTTCTTTGTATCCTTCCACGTTTTTTCGTGGCCACACGATTTTATTCATCAAATGGAAGTCCCAGGGGTAAATAGGACGTCTATTGTGGCTCCCAAATCCCAAGATGAAACGCCTAGTACCTGTTGGACCTTAGTATATTTATTCTGGTTGGCGTTAAGTGATTTAATTCATAGGGAACCCCAGGATAGGCTCAAGCTCGAACCGAACCTCACGAAGACTGATGACCTTTTTTGGAATCTCCTTAAGACGAAAGTCTAAACAAGAACAGGGCACTTCCCTCCCGAAAAGAGAACTAACCGTTCCACTACCTCTAGGCGGTATGTCCTCAGTTTTCCTTCCGTAGCGAACTGGCCTGTTCTTGTACAGACCCTCTTCTAGGAAACCCAGTGAAATTGGCTCACGTGACGAGAGACTCAAAGAGACCGCGGTTTTTGACCCACGGTTTTGAACCCGCGGTTTTGGACCCGCGGTTTGGACCCGCGGGTCTGGACTCACGATTTGGATCCGTGGTTCTGGACCCGCGAATTTGGACCCGCAGTTTTGGACCCAGGATATGGGCCCAGCGCTTTTGGACCCACGGTTTGGGCCCGCGGTTCTGGACTCATGGTTTGGACCCGTGGTTCTGAGCCCACGGTTTTAGTCCCGCGGTTTTGGATCAGCGGTTTTGGAACCGTGGTTTTGGACCCGGGGTTTGGACCCGCGGTTCTTGACCCTCGTTTTTGAACTGTGGATTTGGACCCTCGGCTTTTAACCCGCTAATTTAAACCCGCGTTTTTGGATTCCGCGGTTCTGGACCCGCGGTTTAAACCCGTGGTTTTGAACTCGCGGTTCTGGACCGGCGGTTTTGGACCCGCGGTTTTGGACCCGTGGTTTTGAACTCGCGGTTCTGGACCGGCGGTTTTGGACCCGCGGTTTTGGAACAGCGGATCTAGACCCGCGATTTTGATTTTGGACCAGCGCTTCTACACCCGCGATTTTTAACCCTTGGATCTGGACCCACGTTTTGGACCCGTGTCCTAAGCCCCGTTGTCTGGGCCCACAGCTTGCGAGGGATTTGTCTCAGGGATGTGCAATCACAGCGTGCATGCAACACAGTCCCTCTCGTTTGTATTGCACTGCCACTGCATACGAGTTTTCACGTGAGTGTGTGTGTGTGTGTGTGTGTGTGTGTGTGTGTGTGTGTGTGTGTGTGTGTGTGTGTGTGTGTGTGTGTGTGTGTGTGTGTGTGTGTGTGCGTGTGTGTGCGTGTGTATGTGTGTGTATGTGTGTTTACCTATTTGTATCTTACGGGAAGGGGAGCTATGATCGTGGTGTCCTGTCTCTGTACCTCTCGCAGTGTCTAAATTGCTCTTAAATTTGTGTATGGTTTTTGCACACACTACTGTTTCATCTAGTTTGTTCCATATATCCACCACTCTGTGGAGAAAGCTGTTCTTTTTCAGGTCTCTTCTGTAACTGTCTTTTTTGTAGATTTCCTTCAATGTTCACTTGTGTTTCTCTTATCCCAATTGTCTTCTCTATCAAGAACTTCCATACACATTAGTGTGTGTGTGTGTGTGTGTGTGTGTGTGTGTGTGTGTGTGTGTGTGTGTGTGTGTGTGTGTGTGTGTGTGTGTGTGCGTGTGTGTGTGTGTGTGTGTGTGTGTGTGTGTGTGTGTGTGTGTGTGTGTGTGTGTGTGTGTGTGTGTGTGTGTGTGTGTGTGTGTGTGTGTGTGTGTGTGTGTGTGTTTGTTGTGTGTGTGTGAATGTGTGTGTGTGTGTGTGTGTGTGTGTGTGTGTGTGTGTGTGTGTGTGTGTGTGTGTGTGTGTGTGTGTGTGTGTGTGTGTGTGTGTGTGTGTGTGTGTGTGTGTGTGTGTGTGTGTGTGTGTGTGTGTGTGTGTGTGTGTGTGTGAATACGAACGCGTTCGGAGTACTACAAAGAAAACAAAAAGCAAATGGTTCATGGAACATCGCTCCGTTAAGAAATATTGAAAAATTATATCGCTGATCTTTCTCGATGTGATAATGCCGGCAGGTGATTTTTTTCAGGTGAGTGAGGGAGGGGTGGGTAGGGATGGTCACTCTAGGTCATCACACTAAATTCACCACTAATGTCCCCCGAAGTAGAATTTAGTGATTTTGAGTCCGACGCCGAAAGGTCGACTTTCCGAAGATTTTTTTTTTTTCTTTCTTTTTTCGTCCAAAATGGTGCGCCTGAAGTTTTCGAAATTCATAATTATCTTTCGAGCCTTACCTATCAGGTTCCAAACTAGGGAGAAAGGAGGCAGGACGAGGAGGAGGAGGAGGAAGAAGAGGATGAGGACAAGAAGGAGGAAGAGGACGAGGAAGAGAAGGAGGAAGGGAGGAAGAGGACGAGGAAGAGAAGGAGGAAGGGAGGAAAAGGACGAGGAAGAGAAGGAGGAAGAGGGTAACAACGAGGACGATGAGGAGGAAGAGAATGAAGACGAAAACGAGGATGACAAGGAGGACGAGGAGGAAGAAGAAGAAGACGATGAGAACAAGAAGGAGGAGGAGAAGGAGGAGAAAGAGGAACAGGACGAGGACGAGAAGGAGGAAGGGAGGAAGAGGATGAGAATGAGAACGAGGAAGAGAATAAAGACGAAAACGAGGACGAAGAGGACGACGAGGAGGAAGAGGATGAAGACGAAAAGAAGGACGAGGAGGAGGACGAGGACGACGACGAGGACGAGGACGAGAACGACGACAAGGACGAGGACGAGGACGAGGACGAGGACGAGGGAGAGAACAAGAACAAAAAGAAGACGACAAGAAGGACGAGGAGGAGGACGAGGACAACGACGACGAGGATGAGGACGAGGAATTGGACGAGGACGAGGACGAGGACGAGGACGAGGAAGAGAACAAGAACAAAACAAAATGTCCTCTTCAGGCTTGACTACGGCTTTGGATTACCTGTCCAACTGTTGCCTTAATTAAAGCTTCCGATTCTTGGCTTCCAGTGACCTTCTCCTCCTCCTCCTCTTTCTCTCCTCCTCCTCTTCTTCCTCCTCTTCATCCTCTTCCTCCTCTTCCTTTTTCTCTTTCTCTTTCTCCTCCTCCTCTTCCTCCTCTTCCTCTTTCTCTTTCTCCTCCTCCTCTTCCTCCTCATCCTCTTTCTCTTTCTCCTCCCCTCTTCTTGTTCCTCCTCCCCCTCCTTCTCTTCCTGTTTTTACTCCCTCTCTTCCTCTTTCTCCTCTTACCTTATTCTCCACCTCCTCCTTCTCTTCCTCCTCCTCTTCCTTTTTCTTTTTCTTCTCTTCTTCTTCCTCTTCCTCCTTCTCTTCTTCTTTCTCCTACAATTCTTCCTCTTCCTCCCTCTCCTCTTCCTGTTTTTCCTCCCTCTCTTCCTCTTTCTACTCTGCCTCATCCTCCATCTCCTCTTCCCCCTCTTCCTCCTCCTGTTCCTTTTCCTCTATTTCCTCCTCCTCCTCCTCTTCCTCTTCCTCCTCCTCCTCTTCCTCCTCCTCCTCCTCTTTTTCGTTCTCATACTCATCTTCTTCTTTCCCTTACTCTTTCCCCTCTTCCCCTCTTCCTCCTGCTCGCTCTCCTCCTCCTGTTTTCCTCCCTCTCTTCCTCTTTCTCCCCTGCCTCATTCTCCTCTTCCTCCTCCTCCTCCTCTCCTTCCTCTTTCCCCTCCCTCTCTTCTTCCACTTCTTCCTCCTCTTCCTCTTTTTCTTCCTCTTTCTGCTCATCATCCTCCCCCTCCTCCTCCTCTTCCTCTTCTTCTTCCTCCTCTTCTTCTTACTCTTTCTCACCCTCCTCCTTTTTCTTTCTCCTCCTCCTTCTCCTCCTCCTCTTCTTCTTCCTCTTTCTCCTCCTCCTCCTTCTTCCTCCTCCTCTTCTTCCTCCTCCTCCTCTTCCTACTCCTCCTCCT
>NC_134798.1:40877894-40880394 GCF_046742065.1 Oratosquilla oratoria
TTCCATCCTTCCTTTCCTTATTTTCCTTCATTCCTTACAATTTTCCTTCCTTCCTTCTTTCCTTCCTTCTTTCCTTCCTTCTTCCGTTCCCCGCCTCCCACCCCTCCTCCCTCCCACCCTCCTCCCTCCCATTTCTCTTATCTCCCACCCTTCTGTATCTCCATTCTCTGGGATTTCATTGCACCAACCCGGTCTCCCCTCCCACGTCCTCCTCCTCCTGCTCCCCTCCTCCTCCTCCTCCTCCTCCTCCCCCTCCCCCTCCTTCCCCTCGCCTTCCTCCTCCCTCTCCATCACTTCCTCCATTTCTGTTGGGGGAACTGCATACCTACTATATCCTTTCCCACTCTTCCCTCCCTCCTCCTCTTCCCTTCCTCCTCCTCTTCCTCCCCTCCTCCACTTCCATCTCCACAAAATCCCCCTCCTTCTTCTTACCCTCCCTCTCCTCCTCCTCCTCCTCCTCCTCCTCTTACTCTTCCTTCATCTTCCAACCTGCCTCTTCAGCCTAACTCTTCCTCTTCCTTCCTTTGCCTTCGCACTTCTCCTTCTTCCTTCCCAGCCCCTTCTACTTTTTTCCTTTTCTCCTCCTCCTCCTCCACTCTTTCCTTCCCCCCTCCTCTTCCTTCTCTTCTTCCTCCTCCTCTTGTTTCGTCTCTTTTCGTCGCTCTCCTCCTTTTCAGTCTATTGTTTCTGCTCTTCCTCCTCCTCCTCCTCCCTCCTCCTCTTTTTCTTCCTTCCTCCTCCCCTCCTACCTGTCCTCCTCGTCCTTCTCCCTCCCCTCCTCCTCTTCCTCTTCTTCCTTCTCCTCCTCTCCTCCTCTTCTTCCTCCTCCCTCCTCTTCTTCCTCCCTCTCCCCCTTTTCTTCCCCCTCCCACTCCTCCTCCTCCCTCTCCCCCTATTCCTCCTCCCTCTTCCCCTTCTCCTCTCCCTCTTCCTCCTCTTCCTCCTCCTTTTCTTCTTCCTCCTCTCCTCCTTCCCCCGCGCCATCAGCCATGCGGAACAGGCCTCACCGCAGCTACACAGACGCCTTCCTAGAACCTCCCACTCGACGTCGCCCTCGGCCTCCAAGACCCTCTCGAGGGCGACAAGATGGCGCGCTCGAGGAGGAGCCCTGATCTGACGCTCCTCCTCATCCAATTTGCCGCTAAATGATCCGGTACGTGTGACGTGTGACGTCATCAACGATGTTACAAAACCTGAAGTTAGCCTCATGTTCCTCATCCAATTAGGCGTTAAATATTCTGTGACGTGTGACAATAGACGTGTGGAGTGTGACGTGTAACGTGTGATGTTTGGTGTGTAACATGTCACGTTTCACGTGTCATGTCTAACGTGTGACGTTTGACGTGTGACGTCATCAGGTTCCTCATCCAATTTGGCGTTAAATGTTCTGTGACGTGTGACATGTGACGTGTGGAGTGTGACGTTTGGTGTGTATCATGTCACGTGTAACGTGTGACTTGTAACGTGTGACATGTAACGTGTGATGTTTGGTGTGTAACGTGTCATATCTAACGTGTGACGTATGACGTGTGACGTAACGTGTCACGTGTGACGTCATCAACGATGTTACAGAAACTGAAATTAGGCTCGTGTTCCTCATCCAATTAGGCGTTAAATGTTCTGTGACGTGTGACGTATGACATGTGACGTGTGAAGTGTGACGTTTGACGCGTAACGTGTGATATTTGGTGTGTAACATATCACGTGTAACATGTCATGTCTAACGTGTGACGTATGACATGTACCCTGTGACGTGTAACGTGTAACGTGCGACGTTACCTGATGAACGACGCTCCTCCACATGACGTCACGGACCTTGAAATTAGGCTTATGTTCCTGTGTGCTTGCAAATGGTAGCAGCGTTGACTGTGTTTGCGTGTGTGCATTTGACTAAGTGCTGGCAGTTAGATGTAGGTCACTAGATTCCTGAGCCTAGACGCATATAGTTAAGTAGATGCATTTAGATAGATGGCTTTACCTAGGAGCAGTTGTCTAAATGCGCTTTAATTAATTATAATTAGCTGGATTAATTTAAAGGAAATAACTTAATTAAATATAATGTATCAAACACTCCGTTTATTCATTCATTTATTTTCTCTCAAACCCTAATATATATATATATACATATATATGTATGTATATATATATATATTCATATACACATATATATATATACATACGCATATATATATATGTATTATATATATATACATATATATATTATATATATCATATATACTGTACATGTGTGTGTGTGTGTGTGTGTGTACATATATATATATATATATATATATATATATATATTCTACATCAAAATTTTATACCTATGCCTGTTTACAGGTTCTTTTATTTAGCTGAGGGAAACTGCAGATGTTGAGCGTCAGTGGTCATTACTATATCTGTCTACCCACAAGCCAAGTCTCCACCGGGAGATTCTGGAACTCTCTTCCTACCTGATACTTTTCTACCCACTTGTTCACATGTACACAGTCGATATCTC
>NC_134798.1:40885394-40892894 GCF_046742065.1 Oratosquilla oratoria
CGGGCCATGTGATTTTCTGACATCCAGCCTTGATAAATGTTCTGATATTTCCTTTAGTGATGCTGTAAACTCATTCATGAGGGGAGATTTCTTGTTTTTGTCTATGTCACAATTTGGTATTTTCTCTCTGGTGAAAACAGATTTAAAGTGATTGTTCATGACTTCGGCCATCTCTAAATCTTCTGTGTATTCTATGTTTCCTTGGCATAGTTTCACCAACTTCCTGTTTGTTTTTAAGTTTACCATTCACATACCGATAGAATAGTTTTGGGTTGCCTCTTTGCATTTGTCTATAATATCCTTCTCATGGTTCCTTTTCCTCCTCTCTTCTCACATTAACATACTCATTTCTATCGTTAACATAAATTTGCCATTTGCTTTGTTTGCCATTTGCTTTTTTTTTTTTTGTGTGTGTGTGTGTGTGTGTGTGTGTGTGTGTGTGTGTGTGTGTGTGTGTGTGTGTGTGTGTGTGTGTGTGTGTGTGTGTGCGCGCGCAAGTATTGGCAGTATAGGAGGAAACACAGTAGTGAATTCTTGTGGTAATCAAAATATTAATGTAATAAATATCACATAAGCTCAACACTTGTTCTCTGTACATTATCATTATATATATATATATATATATATATATATATACATATATATGTATATATATATATATATATATATATATATATATACATACATATACATGTATGTATATGCGTATACATTTTGTGAGGAAGTTATTTAGAGTACAAACTTTGTTGAAATCTACAGCAGGGAGAGCATTGTTTAACTTTGTAAAATTCTCTCGATATTTAAGATAAGAGTGCGATGTTTGCTATTCAGACTATTCATAAGTTCCTCAAAGTTCATTTCCTGAATATCGGCTGTCGCACTTTCATCAGAAATATTGACAGAAGTTCACACAAGTTAAACAATACTTTCAGGCGTCAACGAATGTACATATATGTATATATACTGTACATACACACATATACATACATATATATGCCGAAAAAACACAAGAAAAATAACAGAGATGAGACCGAGCGCTTTCGTCTATTCAGACATTTTGAATGTCTGAATAAACAAAAGCGCTCGGTCTTACCTCTGTCATTTTCCCTGTGGTTTTCCGGCATAATCAGAATCACGCGTTCAAGTGATTTCTTTTGCATACATGTATACATAGACACACACACACACACACACACACACACACACACACACACACACACATATATATATATATATATATATATATATATATATATATATATATGTATATATATATGTATATTAAGGAGGCTACCAGATTGGGACGGCTGGAGACTCTCAACAAAACTCTCTCGCTTAATAATTGACGAGACAGTTAGTATTACTTTACAGCAGCCTACATTAAACGTCCAGAAGTCATCGGATCATGTCCTCCCTTCCAATAGAAAACACAGACCTGCACACCGTGACATTTGCCCACTGGAAGTTCCAAGACGACAAGACGTGACATTAGCTCCCCGTAGGTCCCGGTGAGAGGGTGCATCTAGACATTTGCTCACCGGAAGTGACAACCCGACAAGACGTGACATAAGCCCATCGTTGGACTAGGGCCCCCTTCCTGGCCCCGCCCACCCGCATATTCCCACCAATCATATTCCACGGGCCTTTATATTCTAATGTTTTTCACATTTGTAATCAGTTATACCTTGAAGACGACCATGTGAAATGGTTGAAACAGCTGTCGGTATAACATGGAAAACCACTCTGACGACTTTCGTACTTTCCTCCAGAGTTTGAACCATGAAGAGAAAATGATACTTAGAAAGTTAGAGAAATGTTCTCTAAAAATCATTGATGCCACTTGTGCTTTAGCATTCAACAGTAATTGTTTAAGAGAAAGACTTTGCTCAAAAGGTATATATATATATATATATATATATATGTATATTCATACATATACATATACATACATATATTTATATATATACATGTATATTCATACATATATATATATACATATTTATATATATACATGTATATTCATACATACATATATAAACATATTTATATATATACATGTTTATTCATACATATATATATATATATATATATATATATATATATATATATATATATATATATATGTATATATATATATATATATCACCCTGTCCTTGATGTGACAAGTCTACTCATTCCGGAAACGAGGTCACCGTTTTCCGACGCAGCGCGACTCCGCACTGCGCTCGACCGAGAGCGAAATCACTTGCATCTGCATTTCAAGGAATGGCCCTGTAACATTCAACGGTGTTTGCCCAAAACTGCGGCGCTGTTCATATGTAAATACCCAGACAGACAGACGGGTAGACAGACAGACAGACAGAGATAAACAAAGACGCTCTTTGGGGAGAGAAAGATGAAGAGATACAGAGGCACAGAAAGACAGACAGACGACTGGAGATAAACAGAGACATTTTCGGGGGAGAAAGATGTAAAGAGACACAAACGTACAGATCAACGGACACACAAAGAGAGAGAGAGAGACAGAGAGAAGAAGAGAGAGAGAAGGAGAGAGAGAGAGAGGGAAAGAGAGAGACAGAAAGAAGTTACAACGAATTTGTTTTTGTTTTCCTCATATGAATAAAATCACCTGACGGCAGGTAGAAGGAAATATCAGACTATGTATCATCCTTTTATGAACCATTATGACCAATTTGACAGACTTAAGAACTTTGTTCTGACTAACGGTAGACGATTTTATTAATTTATTTGTTTTTGTATACATGTATGCATTTTTTTTTTTGGGGGGGGGGAACCTCGCGACCGCATTTGCTAAAGATCCTAAATGGACAAAAGTATCTGATACCCCTGACTGAAGCTCCCCCTCCACCCTAATTAGAAAATAATAATAATAATAATAATAATAATAATAATAATAATAATAATAATAATAATAATAATAATAATAATAATAATAATAATAATAATAATAATAATAATAATAATGATAATAATAATGATAATAACGATAATAATAATAATAATAGGAATAAAAAAAAATTGTAATCTCGGACAACTTCAGACTCTTAGCTTTCTTATGAAGACTTAATGGTAGAGTGGTGACCCAACGCTCTCTAACACGACACCACCTTCCTCCTTTGGCTTAACGACCGACAAATTTATTCAGCTGGGTGGCATCCATATCTTTGTCATAACTGAACCCTTAGAGAAACAAGTCCTGTCATGCTACTCCTGTAAACTTTCCAAAGTCACTTTTTCGACCAATTGCCTAGTTCTTATCTGTTTCACTCTTGTTCTGTGTGGTAGTTTCCAGATACTTTGTCCATTTACTGGGTGGGGGAGGTGGTGGTGGGGGAGGTGGTAGTGGAGGTGGAGGAGGAAATGGTGAGGAAGGAGTTGGTGGAGGAGAAGTTTCCGGGTGTTGTTTAAATCCTGAGGATTTTATTCAGCAGAGGAATGACCCCCGCATTGAAGAGGTTAAGAGTTCGAGTCGACCCCTGAACTCAGCGGTCGACTTGAAAGTCTTTCTTCTTGGCAGAAACCTGAGGATTTTATTCTTCTGGGCGAAGGCAACAGATCTGAAAGAAAGAAATATTGATCTAAGACTCCGAGGTAGAGTCTCCTGGCGTGGACGATCAACGCAGACTTCTTCTTCTTATGCGGCGCTGTTGTGTCTTTCACCTTCCCGGAGACCCCTTTGCCGACCAGAAATCGTCCGCCAACTCTCCCAACAGGTTGATCGTGTCTGTGGTCCCCTCTTCCGAGAATCTCTGTCGACCCCCACGGGGGGACTGTGCTCCCCCGGAGTGTCGTCGCCCCCTTCTCCCTTTCCTGAGATCCACGGGTTCATGCCTTCGTCTATTAATGGTGTTGTTCTTTTGTTGTTGGCGGTGCAGGCAGTGATGCTCGTGTTCCCACTCTGGGCCGAGTCTGTCTGTCTATCCGTCTGTCTGTCTATCTGTCTGTCTGTGCTTTGGAGTGGAGCGTGGGTGCGCGGTGGAGGAGAGGAGGAGGAGGAGGAGGAGGAGGAGGAGGAGGAGGAGGAGGTTTCAGCGTGAAATGCAGAAGCCTTTCTCAGTAGTTGGAATAGTTGAGGAGGCCTTGATGAATGCGGCGAGGGAAGGGGAATGCTTAATGGAGATGAAAGGTCAAGAACTGAAGGGAAATAGAAGGAAACGAAAGGAAAGAAGTGAAAAAAGAAAGGAAAAGAAAAAGGACAGAAAGGAAAAGAGAATAAAAGGAAAAGGTAATAAAAGAAATTAAAAAAAAAGAGAAAAAGGAAAGAAAAAAAGGAAAAGGAAAAGAGAAAGAAGGAAAAAGAAAGGAAAAGTAGAGAGAAAAAGTAGAAGGAAAAAGAAAAATGAGAAAATAAAAATAAAAAAAAATAAAAGAAAAAGGAATAGGAAAAGCAAAAGAGCGAAAAAAAGAAGTGGGTGGGGAGAATTTCAAGGGGGCGAATCTCAGATGGGGTGCCTAAGATTTACTCCTAGAGGGGAGGTGGAAGGGTGTGGGGGAATAGTAATCCACAACCTCCCCCCTCCACCACCCCTCTACCCCCCTCCACCCACCCACCCATGCGCACCTCCACCCCACCCTTTGTTGCAGGCATCCTCTTTAGAAGGGTCAATGCTGCGACCTTTGCAAAGAGAAAGAAATCGCTCACCCCTTCCCTTGTCGACAGACGGAGACATCAACAAAGGAGACAGACTGACAGATATACAGACAGACAGAGAGAGAAAGAGAGAAAGAGAGAGAGGAGGGATGGGGCCGGGGAAGAGGAGGAGGAGGAGGTCAGGGGAGTATTCTGAATAGGTAAAGGATCAATAGAGAGTTGGGTAAAAAAAGCTTAAAGCGGAGCTAAGGCTCACCCGAAGGCAGAGGTGGCCGGGGCTCAAATTCCCCCCCCCCCCCAACTGTAGTCGGGATGGAGACTTGGTGCAAGCAAGTGATAGGGTGTGTGGTATTGGACTAAATTTCCCAATTGTTGCAAGAATGGCGACCTCAATCACGGGTAATATATATAAATATATATATATATATATATATATATATATATATATATATATATATATATATATATATATATATATATACATATATATATAATATATTTATATATATATATATTCACTTATTCATTTATTAATTCATTTATTCGTTTAGTTATTCATTTGTTTGTTTATTCATTTATTTGTTCTTTTATTTGTTCATTTATTTACTTATACCTCATCAGTGTTAAAATTGCAGAGGTTTCAATTACCTGAATGAAAAAACCTCTGTTTTGTTTTTCTTTCTTTTTTCTTGTTTTTTCTTTTTTTCTATCCTTTTTTCTTTGTCTTTTCTTGTAATTTGTCTTTCCATTTCTTCCTTTCGTTTCCTTCTGTTTCCCTTCAGTTCCCGACCTTTCATCTCCATTAAGCATTCCCCTTCCCTCGCCGCATTCATCAAGGCCTCCTCAACTATTCCAACTACTGAGAAAGGCTTCTGCATTTCACGGTGAAACCTCCTCCTCCTCCTCCTCCTCCTCCTCCTCCTCCGCCGCCGCCGCCGCCGCCGCCGCGCACCCACGCTCCACTCCAAGGCACAGACAGACAGAGAGACAGACAGACGGATAGACAGACTCGGCCCAGAGTAGGAACACGAGCATCACTGCCTGCACCGCCAACAACAAAAGAACAACACCATTAATAGACGAAGGCATGAACCCGTGGATCTCAGGAAAGGGAGAAGGGGGCGACGACACTCCGGGGGAGCACAGTCCCCCCGTGGGGGTCGACAGAGATTCTCGGAAGAGGGGACCACAGACACGATCAACCTGTTGGGAGAGTTGGCGGACGATTTCTGGTCGGCAAAGGGGTCTCCGGGAAGGTGAAAGACACAACAGCGCCGCATAAGAAGAAGAAGTCTGCGTTGATCGTCCACGCCAGGAGACTCTACCTCGGAGTCTAAGATTAATATTTCTTTCTTTCAGATCTGTTGCCTTCGCCCAGAAGAATAAAATCCTCAGGCCTCTGCCAAGAAGAAAACTTTTCAAGTCGACCGCTGAGTTCAGGGGTCGACTCGAACTCTTAACCTCTTCAATGCGGGGGTCTGCCCACATATGAGCAGAATGAACAATAGATCGTTTTAGTGAGGAGCCTACATCAGAAGGTCCTTGAGTAACTGCGGCCGGAGCCGTCACCTTTACCCTATGGGGACTGCTTGGGTTCAAATGACTAACAGTCACTGCTGGGAATGAGAGACGAGTGAGAAACTCGAACCCACAACTATGCGAATACGAGACCAGCATGCTTCCGATTGCTCCACAGGTGCATAACAGTTAAAAAAAAATTATTGGTATAACTTCATCGTCAGTTACCATAGGAATGTCACGGATCTGAATGAAATCACCTGACAGCATTCACAATAAAATGAAAAGTGCCACCCAGTAGGGTAGGGAATAAGCAAACCCCCTTACCCTCCTCTTCCTCTCCCCCTCACTCCTCCTCAGACCTTCATTGGATGAAAGAGCCAAGTTGAGATGGATTCAACTCCCTCAATCCAGAAGACTTCAATCTACAACTCACCATCCCACTCCCACGAAATGGGAAGTGAGAAACCCCTCTTAGGTCAACCCCTCTCTGGTGCGTCAAGCCACTGTTTTTTTTTTTTTTTTTTTCTTTTTTTTTCTTTTTTCTTTTTTTTTTCTTTTCTTTTTTGCCGATGTTCGGGTCGCCTTCCCGCCTGGCTAGGTGTTGCCGGGAATCATCGCAGTGGGTCTCGTGAATCGAACTCAGGACCACCTGTTCATGAGTTCAACACGGTATCCTCAGGTAAAAGCCAAGAGCGGAATCATTTTAAAGAGCCAGGCACGGGCCTTCCAGGTCCTTGAAGAAAACAAAAAAAATCCTGGAATTCCAGGACCTGGAGTCGAGTCGTAAATAAACGAAGCCAAAAAGGGGAAGAACCAAACTGATCCCGGATCTGACCCCACTTCTCCCTCCCACACTCCCTACAACTCTCCTTCCTCTAGCAACTCCCTCACCCAACCTCTCCCTCCCTCACTCCCCATAACTTTACATTACTCCCTTTCCCTCTACATCCCCCTCTCCCAACACCTCCCCCCTTCACTCCTACCCTATCTCCTTTCACTCCCTCTCCCCCATTACCCATTCTCCCTCCCTCTACTCTTCTTCCTACTTCTCTCTCCCTCCTTCTACCTTTCTACCGTAAAAAGGCAGATAAGATGCATTAACTCCAAAAATGCATTTTTTTTTTATCAAGGTCTCAACAGGAAGACTGCATTAACTTCAGATGTTTTCTACATTATCAGAAGGCATAACGTATTGACTATTTGAAGGACATATTGGGGGAATCAAACTCCGTAAAGCAACAATTCTAATGTCAATCCCTGGATTTGCAAAACTACAAGGTGTAGATATAAGCAACAAAAAAACAATGAGCACTCAAAACAAGGATTTTGGAGTTAATGCATTTTGACTTTTTACAGAACCTTTCCTC
>NC_134798.1:40910394-40912894 GCF_046742065.1 Oratosquilla oratoria
ACATTGTACATTCAAGTTTCTTCGAAAAAAAAATATATGATATGCATTCAAATTAAGAAAAAAAAAAGAAGTTCTATCAAGACAACAATTTGCGTTCGAATTTGAGCAAAAGAGAGAGAGACGCCCTTAATGATGTGCCTTCGATTTTGCATTGAAAAAATACATAACAACGTGTGAGCAAATCAGCTTATAAAAGGAGAAAGTAGTTGATAGTCATCCTTATTGAGTTATGAGTGTTTTGAGCCATAAAGGGCAGAGACTCGAACCCCTCAACTATTAATTACTAGAAAATATAAGGTTGTGTACTCACCCAAGAACTATCGATGTTGAAAAATCTCCTTCAACCCAAACTCCATCTTTCCAAGAATCTGCAAGGGTTATCTTCACTATCGCAAAGTAAAGGCTACACCACGCAAGGGTGGAAAAACAAAATAACCAAAATTAATAAATACGCATCTACATGCTGGTCTCGCATTCGCTTGGTTGTGGGTTCAATTCCCGCACTTGCCCACACAAGAAGAAAAAATAATAAAAATAAATATGTATCTATATGTGGAAGCTTGGGGATCTCGATATTGCTCAGCCTGGGTTCGAATCCCGCACTTCTTTCCGACTTCCTGCGGTGATATTTTATTATCTGAGTCCCAACAGTCCCCAAAGCGCATCATAGGGCACAGGTGATGGCTTCGGCCGCAACTAATCGCGAATGGGGGTTAAGGAAAATGGTAATTTTGTTAATCTTGTTCATCTTTTTAATTTTTATAACCTTGATATTCGTGTTAATCAAGCTAATCTTGTTAGCCTTGTTAATTTTGTTAATTTTGTTAATATTGTTAACCATGTTAATGTAGTTAATTCTATTAACTTTGTTCATTTTGTTAATCTTGTTAATATTGTTAATCTCGTTAATCTACTTAATCATGTTAATCTTTTTACCCTTGTTAATTTTGTCAACCTTGTTAACCTTGTTAATTTTGTAAACCTTGTTAATATTCTTAATCTTGTTAACCTTGTTCATCATGTTAATGTAGTTAATCTTGTTAATCTAGTTAATTTGTTAACCTACATAACCTTGTTAACTTAGTTAATCTTATTCATCTTATTAACATTGTTGATATCGTTAATTTTGTTAATAAAGTTATTTTGTGACAAATTATCTGTGAAAAAACTTCCCCAGACCATTCTTCTCTATCGAAACAGGAGAATGATCTAGGACAGTTGTTCACAGATAATGTGTCACATAATAACCACATTAACAATATTAACAAAAAATTACAAGATCAGCAAGATTAACGAGGTTAACCAAATTACTAAGAATAACAACATTAGCAAATATAAGATTAACACCATTAATAACTAACAGCATCGACAAGATTAACAAAATTAACGAGATTAACAGTATTAGCAACATCAACAACACCAGCAAGATTAACAACACTAACAACAATAACAATATTGATAAGATTAACAATTTATCAAGATCAACAACATTATTAACATTAACAGCATTAATAAGATTAACAACATCAACAAGATTAACAAAGTTAGCATCAACAAGATTAACAAAATTAACAATATTGACAACATTAACAAAATCAACAACATTAACAACATTAATATAGATTTGTGTTTGTGGTCTACATTGAGTTTGGAGGCGTTGAGGCAAACGAAGCTGTGGTTTGTTTTCTTTAATGTCTCTGTCTAGACTGATCTACATCACGGAACATTCCACGAGGAAAACACTGGCATTTGCCAATGGTAATGTTTACATACACATGGTGGCTGTTGCTAATTCGTTTGTCTCAATGCCTCCAAACTAAACGTAGACCACAAACACAAATCTACAAACTGGTGGCAGCGATGGGACTTGAACTTCAACACTAAATTCCTACAAAGCAACAACTCTACATTCTGGCAGCAACTGCTACGAATTCGAACTTCCACACTACATTACTCCGAAGCAACAACTCCACCATCCCTCCGAAGCAACAAATAAACATTAACAACATTTATAAGATTAACAACATTATTAAGATTAACGGCATTAAGAAGATTAACAACGCCAACAAGATTAACAACATTAACAAGATTAGCACAACATCAACAAAATTAACAATATTAACAACATTAACAGCATCAACATTAATAACATCATTAACAACATAACAACGTCAACATCATTCACAAGATTAACAACGTTAACAAGATTATTAAGATTAACAGCATTAAGAAGGTTAACAACGCCAACAAGATTAACAACATTAACAAGATTAGCACAACATCAACAAGACTAACAATATTAAAGACATCAACAGCATCAACATTAATAACATCATTAACAACATTAACAACGTCAACATTATTCACAAGATTAACAACGTTAACAAGATTAACAATATTAATATAATTAACATTAACAACACTAGCATGGTTATTTACCAAATATTGCTGAGGCACAATCAGTTGACGAACATAAGAGTGATGGACATGATGAGAAACT